>NC_072428.2:124332348-124635378 GCF_028878055.3 Symphalangus syndactylus
ACAAAGGGTTTGGGGAAATTCAAAATTGCTGGCTGTCTATATGCTCTAATGACTCTAGTGCTCTGCTGGTATTAGGAACTTTGAAACAAGGAATCAAAAAACGCTCCAGTCAAGTTCACTAACTATGCAAAGAGGGTGGGGAGAGAGATGAAGGTTTCTTAACAGTATCACCATGATTATTTATCAGGAGCTTTTCATGCTTTTCTCATTTGATCTCCCCAAAAACACTGTGGGATATTATTATTATCATCATTGCCTCTTTTTTATAGATGAGAAAACTAATCTCAGAGAGGTTAGAAAACTTGCCTGAGGCTACAAAGAAAGTTGGCAGTGCTTCCAGGATTCAAAAATCAGGCTTATTTTGATTATGAGAGAAAAAAATAATCAGATGTAAATCCAAATTATCCTACTCAGCTATTTGTTCAAAAACTGTTCAGTGAGCGTCTAAGTGGCAGGCACTATATGAGAACCTTGCTATATACCTAGCAGATTGACTTTCCTTAAATATAGAATTGATGCCTTTTGTGTGTTCCTGGGGTTCTCTGTTTCCTGTTCAGTAGAGGGTATGGCAATCCTAGCCACTTGCAGTGCGAGAGGTGATCAAGGTTGACCCCTTTTATCCCAGATTTTCACTCTGTTGATGGTTGTTTAAGCCCTCCAAGAATGAGGAGAGACAGTAGAGTCCAGGTTACTGGCTCAGGTGCAGGTATCCTAAATTCTGCTACTTTGTGGCTTAATGAAAGTCCTATAGTCTGATCAATCAATCTTTGGGGAGGAGGAGCTAGTAAAAGGAGCAAAAAGAGGGCAGAGGTAGAAATGTGGTTGGGGGCTAGAGGTATCCCCCTGTTATCCCCCCATCTTTCCCATTTACACACTCATATCTGAGCAATGTTTCCCTTGGACTGTCAGAGAAGTATAAATAATGAAATTCCCCAAATCTCAGTGAGAGAATAGACATAATTTTATATTTGTGTTAACAACCTAAAAGAAAGATTTCCAAGGTAACTGAAAGCTTTTGGTAAAATGTGATGCTGATGAGTATTGAGCCTAAATGATACTTTTCAGGGATCTTTCTCAGGCTGTGCCTGAAAAAAATGGCTATAGAAGCTCTTTCACTTGTGTGAAGCCCACAAGACCAGAGGGTGACTTTTCCTGATGGCCCTTCTGTTCCAAAAAGGAAAAAAAATACTGAGAAATTTGGGAAATCCACCACATCATATCACATCCATTCACAAAGCAACTTACAGCACTCCAGAGTTTGTCAGTAAGAGGACCCAGAGCAGTGCCTGCCTATCTAGGACTTGTCTGAGAAACTTCCCATATAGTGCAGCTTTTTCAAGTCTGAAACACCAGATTTCCTTGTGTATGTTATTCCCAACATCCCTCTTACTCACGCTAGATCCAATTCCATCCAATCTGAACTGTTTCCCTAATTTTATTTTCCTTGCAAGGTACTGAGCTCAGAGAATTAAGAGTCACAGGGAGGGCCAGGCATGGTGGCTCACGCCTGTAATCCTAGCACTTTGGGAGACTGAGGCAGGCAGATTACAAGGTCAGGAGTTTGAGACCAGCCTGACCACCATGGTGAAAATCACGTCTCTACTAAAAATACAAAAATTAGCTCGGCATGGTGGCGTGCACCTGTAATCCCAGCTACTCAGGAGGCTGAGGCAGGAGAATCACTTGAATCCGGGAGGCAGATGATGTAGTGAGCCAAGATCGTGCCACTGCACTCCAGCCTGGGCGACAGAGCTAGACTCCGTCTCAAAAAAAAAAAAGAGTCACAGGGAAGACAATGGTCAAAATGGACATTTGTCCAAGCTGGGAGACTTAACAATAAGTGAAAGGCAGCTCATTTCAAATCCACCAAGACAAGAGCCATAATTAATTCTAATTCCCAATTCCTATTCATGTTATGAAAGGCCTTATAGTTCTCTCCACCCTCTACCCAGCAGGGCAGGTAATGCCCTTCAAAACTTTGCCACTTAAGCCCCCAGTCCTCCTCTCTGTTAGGACATATGGGGGATGATGTTATCGGTGGAGGGTGTCCAGGTTCTTGGCACGTTGAACAAAGAATTGGACAAAACGCACTAACAAAGCAAGGAAAGAATTAAGCACCAAAAGCCGAGATTTATTGAAAATGAAAGTGCACTCCACAGTGTGGGAGCTAGCGGAGCATAAGGTCTCAAGGGCCGCCATACAGGATCTTCTCGGGTCCAAATGCCCCCTAGAGGTTTCCCATTGGCCACTTGGTGTTCACCCCATGTAAATGAACTGGTGGCCCGCAATCAGTCTGATTGGTTGCAGAACCAATCAGAGGCTGAAGTGAAGTTACAAAGGTCACACTCCTATGCAAACATCTGATTGATTGTGGGAAGCAATCAATCAGAGGCTAAAGTGAAGTTTCAAAGTTCTTCTTCTGTGCAAACGAAGACTTGCCTCTCAATCAGTCTGATTGGTTGTGGGCAGCCACCAATCAGAGGGTGAAGTGAAGTTACAAAGGTACGCTCCTATCCAAACGTCTGATTGGTTACTTTTTGCATGGAAAGTTAGGGTTTTCCTTTCAATTTAGTTCTATGAAGTCAGTGTGAGATGGCCTTAGGTTCCCTGCCTCCAGACCCTATTCTCCTGCCTCAATGACACATCCCTGCTCACTTTGCAGTTAGGCAGATCATGTGATTGGTGCTGGTCAATGGAATATCAGGAATGACATAACAGGAATGACACTCCTGATATGTCACTGGGGTGAGAAGCTCCAACACTGTCTTCTCTTGTCATAGTGATCATGGAAGCCTGTGTTGAGAGAGCCACAGAGCAAAGTATCTGGGACCACTGAGTCACCATATGGAGGAGAGCTACCTGGAGCATTCAGGGTGGACTTCGTATAAGTGAGAGATAAATGTTTGCTGCTAAGCCCCTGAGTCACTCATGCTGTTACTGCAGCATCTTCTAGCTTATCCTAGTGGGTCCAGTGTGTGCTTTTAGTTGGCTGTATCTACTGTCAATTCTAGCAATAATCTAGAATCACACTAAATCACAGAAGTTAAAAGCTCAGCCATAGTCTCACAGCATTCTCAAGGAGTAGCCAAAGTGTCTATTACCATCATTCATAACTATTCAGACAAGACAGAGAGGAAGACATGAATTCCCATTTGAATTAGTGGCATCTAATTCCATCTGTTGATGGAAATAAAAGAAAACACTGATTTCAGCAAATCTGAGGAATAAACAACCTCATTTCATTGTGCCATAAATTAAACATTTTGTGGCCGGGCATGCAGTGGCTCACGCCTGTAATCCCCACACTTTGGGAGGCCGAGGTGGGCAGATCATTTGAGGTCAGAAGTTCAAGACCAGCATGGCCAACATGGTGAAACCCCATCTCTACTAAAATTACAAAAATTAGTCGGGTGTGGTGGTGCCCACCTGTACCAGGGAGGCACCACTGCATTGCAGCCTGGGTGATAGAGCGAGATTCTATCTCAAAAAAGAAAGAAAAGAACAAAACAATTGAAAAAAAAAAAAACCATTTTGTTTTGTTTGGCAATAGACTAATGAAATAAGATTTGAAAAGACTATAAGTCTTAAGTGAAAGCATGAGGTAACTTTTGAATCGTTCCTCCCCCTTCTGTTTCTTCCACCTTCTCAGTGTATAGTGTGTTACAAGGGTCTTCTATCCCCAATTCAAGAAGGTAGGACTGCAGATCAGTTGGGATGTATCGGCTGCAAGTAGCAAAACTCCACAACCCAAAGTAGTTTGAAAAATAAAATGGAATTATCTCACATTACTTAAAGTCTGGAGGGCCTGTGAGGCTCAAGGTTGGCTCATCTCGGATTATCTTCCAGGCTGATAGTGACATGGTGCAGCAGTTCCACATGTCACGTCCAGATGGAATAAGGTCCAGAGGAAGAAGAGAGGCTGTCTCATCTTCGGTTTCTCATTCAAGGAAAGGAAGCCTTTCTCAGAAGCATATGTCATGGCCAGAAAGGGTCACCTGCGCAATCCCAAAGTGATCTGTGATGAGAAAGATTAAATGGCTGTGATTGGTTCAGAAGCATTAGTACAGGTGTAAGATGATGAGTATTTGGGTGGCATGGATGCTGTGGAGTCTATCCTGGACTTTATTCCTATTTCCATTGTCCGTAGTCAAGCTCCTCACTCATTTATTCCTAGATTTTGTAAAAACTTCTCATCTGCCTGCTCTGGTTCTTGCTGTCTTTCTCCAGTCCACTGTGTAAACCTTTCTAGACAAAGGTTCTTAAAACCCTCTTCTCATGTTGTCACATCCTTATCCAATTATCTTAAATATGTCTTTTTTTTTTCTCTTTTTGAGATAGAGTCTCACTTCATTGGCCAGGCTGGAGTGCAGTGGCATTATCTCTGCTCACTACAACTTCTGCCTCCTGGGTTCAAGCGATTCTCGTGCCAGCCTCCCAAGTAGCTGGGATTACAGGTGCCCGCCACCATGCCCAGCTAATTGTTGTATTTTTAGTAGAGACAGTGTTTTGCCATGCTGGCCAGTCTGGTCTCGAACTCTTGGCCTCAAGTGATCCCCCAATCTCGGCCTCCCAAAGTGCTGGGATTATGGGCATGAGCCAACACAGCTGAAATTGAATATGTCCCTCTTAACTTTGACTTTAGGTTCTGCATGTTATTCCAGATGCAGTTTTTTCACATTGACCTGATCCTTCACCAATATGCAACCTACACTCTATAAATGGCTCGCCACACTGCCTCCCTCACCCAACACATTAATTCCTGTTGTTTCTCTCATCTTGTGTCTCTTACTCCATCTTCTCTGCAAGCCAAACCTTTCCCTTTATTAGACATTCACCTCAAACGCACTTTCTTCTTCTTCCTCTTCTGCTCTTTTTTTTTTTAGACAGGATCTCACTCTGTTGCCCAGGCTGGAGTACATTGGTGTTATCTCAGCTCACTGCAGCCTCAACCTCCCAGGCTCAAGCCATCCTCCCACCTCAGCCTCCCAAGTAGCTGGGACTACAGGCACACACTACTACGTCCAGCTAACTTTCACTTTTTGTAGAGGTGGTGACTCACTATGGTGCCCAGCCTGGTCTCGAACTCCTGGATTCAAGTGATCCTCCCACCTCGGCCTCCCAAAGTACTGGGATTACAGGTGTGAACCACCATGTGTGGCCATACTTTCTTCATGAAGGCTTTCTATCTCCAGCCAACACTATCTCTCTCCTCATTGAATTCTTATTTCCTGTCTATCCAATACCATCACTGTGAACCTTAGCAGTGTCAAGCTGCTCTCCCCAAATAAACGGGATATGTCTTGATAGTAGAGAGTATGAATTACGCTTCATTTCCATCCCATACCAGTCTTTTCTCCATACCATTCTTACACAATATTTGGCACACGCTAATGATCGACTAGTCAATCGGCAAACAATGACTGAGTCCCATGCCTCCTGTTCTCACTGTGACTTCATCACAGATAAAGTCAAACAGATGGAATCAAAGGCTGACCCTATTGAAAAAATTTTGTATTAGTTGTGCACATTTTGATACTCGTAAGAAACAGAGAAAAGTCCCCTATGAGTAAGTTCAGCTCAGAAACAGGACTCAGAGTTGAATTTGGTATCTGACTGTTCCTATTCCACTTCTAATAACTCAAATCTATATACCTGTTTAGAAGGCCATGCTTTTGGGATTGCACTCTAAAATAAATGCAGATGGTTGATAAGCATTTGGTTTAGCCTCTTAAACAACAGGGTTCCAGTCATGCATATGTTCTTATGAAGGTACCATCCTTTGTGTAGAAAAAAGACTTGACCCTCAATTATTTTTGTTTTTTAAATGGGCAAATGTTCATGGAGACATTCATGTCCACATGTCTGTTTCCCTTTTGTTCAGTAATATGCATTTGCTGGCTAGCCAGGCTGAACTAGAAGCACCGTTGCCCAGAGAGAAGGAAGGTAGCCCCTAGAGGAATCAGATTGCTATCCTGTGCTTTGTGCATGAACCCCTATAGGACCCTTGGATATTGGACTGCTTCTGTTGTGCATGACCATGTGATGAGAATTAACACATAATTCTGTGTCCCAGCTTTATTGCTGAGGTCCATAATGAGCCAGTATAATTAAGCACCATTCGCCTGGTTAGTTAGTTCAGGTGTCTAAATCTGTCACAATAAAGTATGTGATGTTAAACATGTTTGGATTAGAACCTTCTGGAGCCAGTGCCAATGCAGACAGCTATATTAATCACATGGGAGGTTATCTTATTTGAGATTTTCTTTGCACCTCTGAGTTACAGTGTTTCATCCATCAAGGGCTTGCTGAAGACATCTGTAAACTTTGATTTATTGCACTGTTTCTGGTACAGAATTAAATAGCATTATACTCAAATATATTGGCTTAATTGACAGGTAGAGATTTAATCCTGTTAATTATGTAGCCTGCCTGAAAGCTTCTATTAACCCCTTGCTGAATTGGCAGGATTCAGAAGAGGTATCTCAGCACCTATTTTGAGCTCAGGTAAATCCATCACTGTCCTTCTTCAAAAAGTTTATTCTCACTAGCACCAAATCATGAGTGAACATGAATACCCATGAGACAAGTGTGTCATCTAGAACTGTCTCCTGTCTGACTCCATACAGCCTACCTCTTGGGTAAATAGTGTCAGAAGGTTTACAGTCAGGGTCTCTCCTGATTTGGGGCTTTTTATGTGAGTATTTACTGTGCTAACAGGTGTGAAAGTTGTTCATTTACTTATTCAGCACACTTTTATTGAACACTTACTATGTTCAGGATCTTTGCTGGGCTAGAAAAAACAAAAATATATGTATGGTTGAGACCCTCAAGGAACTTACATCATACACGATACTCATTAATGACAATAATCTATGCCCTTATAGTAATGTATGTTAATAGGCTTCCCATACCAGAAAACACAGGTGCAGTTAAACTTTATCTTTCTAGAAAGAGTACAAGGGATGCTGATACAGCTTGTACGTTTGTCCCTCCAAACTGCATGTTGAAATTTGATCCCCAATGTTGGAAGTGGGACCTAATGAGAGGTATTTCGGTCATGGGGGTGGATCCCTTGTCAATGGCTTAGCACTGTGCTGGCTCTAGTGGGTGAGTTCTTGTTTTGTTAGTTCTCAGGAGATCTGCTGGCACCCCCTCCCCTCTCTCTTCCTTCCTTCCTTACCACGAGATGCCTGCTCCCCTTGCCCTCCCACCATGAATGGAAGCTTCCTGAAGCCCTTACTAGGAGCAGATGCTGGCACCTGCTTCTTACACAGCCTGCAGAATCAGGAGCCAAATAATCCTCTTTTCTTTATAAATCACTCAGGCCTTCCTTTATAACAACACAAACAGACTAAGACAGGCGTTAATGTAGAAATTTCAAACCTGGTGGCAAAAAAGTGTGGGAAACATTTGAGGGAGGCAGATTCTCTTGGGGCTTTTCAACTCGCCCCTCACAAAGCAGTCATAGTCTCCATGAACATGGCAGGACTCACCCCTGCCCCCCGCCCCCCACCCCACTATCTGATAGTTTTCTCTGTTCCTCAGGTCAACAGATGTCCTCTCTGTTCCTGGTCACTGTGCTAGGTGTGGAGGACACAGAGAGGGAGAAGACCTCTCTGCCTTCTTGGAGCTCACGAGCCGGTAGAAAATTTCTAAGCAGGAAAGTAAAATGATCGGGGTTTTAAAACTCAGTCCACCTAATGATCAATCTGGTGGCACAGTGAAGGATTTATTGGTGTATGTCTCACTTGAATCACTTTAAAATAAATTTAAAAATCCACCTTTTCCACACTCTAAGAATACTTTGTGGGCTGAGGTCCTGAAAGTCATGTCATTAAAAAGTTTTTTTATTTTGTTGTGATTTCACATTTACAAAAAAGTTACAAGATATACAAATAACATCTATATAAACTTTTCTGAGATTTACCAATTGTTAACACAGTTGTTGATATTTTGTCTCATTTGCTCATTTGTCAATCATCTATCTATGTACACACACACTTATTCACTGAACCATCTGATAGTAGTTTACAGACATCATGCCTTTATTCCTATTCACAAATATTCCAATGTCTGTTTCCTAAAAACAAGAACTTTCTCTTCTATAACAACAATAAATATCAAAATCAGGAAATGTGATACTACGTCCAATACTATAATTTAACCCAATTTTGCTAATTATGCTAATAATTAATCATGATATTTTAAAAAACTGACCTAAAAATGATGTCTGATTCTATGCACAAAGCTTTCAACTATAAATCATCATTGCAGCAGAAATTAATCTTTACACAGGCATACCTCATTTCATTGTGCCTTGTTTTATTGTGTTCCACAGATATTGCATTGTTTATAAATTGAAGGTTTGTGCCTATGCTGTGTTAGGCAAGTCAGTCGGCACCAGTTTTCCAGCAGCATGTGCTCACTTTGGGTCTCTGTATAACATTTTAATAATTCTCAAAATATTTCAAACTTTTTCCATTATTATTAGATCTGTGGGGGTGATTTGTGATGAGTGATCTTTGGTGTCACTACGGTAATTGTTTTAGGATGCCAAGAGCTGTGCCCATGTAAGGCAGCAAACTTAACTGATAAATGTGTGTGTTCTGACTGCTCCACTGACTGGCTGTTCCCTGACCCTCTCTCTCTCTCCTCAGGCCTTCCTATTCCCTGAGACACAACAATATTGAAATGAGGCCATTTAATAAACCCACAATAGTTTCTAAGTGTTCAAGAGAAAGCAAGATCGCACATCTCTTAGTTTAAGTTGAAAGTGAGGAATGATTAAGCTTAGTGAGGAAGGTGTGCAGAAAGCCAAGATAGGCTAAAAGTTAAGCCTCTTGGCTGGGTGTGGTGGCTCACACCTGTAATCCCAGCACTTTGGGAGGCTGAGGTGGGCAGATCACGAGGTCAAGAGATTGAGACCATCCTGGCCAACATGGTGAAACCCTGTCTCTACTAAAAACACAAAAATTAGCTGGGCGTGGTGGCGCATGCCTGTAATCCCAGCTATTCGGGAGGCTGAGGCAGGAGAATCGCTTGAACCAGGGAGTCAAAGGTTGCAGTGAGTCAAGGTCACACCACTGCACTCCAGCCTGGGTGACAGAGCGAGACTCTGTCTCAAAAAAGAAAAAAAAAAGAGCTAGGCCTCTTGTACCAAATAAGTGGCCAAATTATGAATGCAAAGGAAAAATTTTTGGAGGAATTTATGAGTGCTACTCCAGTAAACACACAAATGGTAAGAAAGTGAAACAGCCTTATTATTGAGATGGAGAAAGTTTGAGTGGTTTGCATAGACAATCAAACCAGCCACAACATTCCTTTAAGCCAAAACCGAATCCAGAGCAAGGCCCTAACTCTTTTCAATTCTACGAAGGCTCATAGAGGTGAGGAAGCCGCAGAAGAAAATTTTCAAGAGCGCAGAGGTTGGTTCATGAGGTTTGAGAAAAGAAGCTGTCTCCATAACATAAAAGTGCAAGGTGAAACAGCAAGTGCTGACCTAGAAGCGACAGCAAGTGATCCAGGAGATCTATCCAAGATCATTAATGGAGGTGACTACACCAAACAACAGAATTTCAATGCAGGGAAACAGCCTTCTATTGGAAGAAGATGTCATCTAGGACTTTCATGGCTAGAGAGAAGGAGTCAATCCCTGCCTTCAGACTTGAAAAAAGCAGGCTGACTCTTTTGTTGGGCACTAATTGAGGTGCTGACTTTAGTTGAAGTTGAAGCCAGTGCTCATTGACCATTGTGAAAATCCTAGGGCCCTTAAGAATTATGCTAAATCTACTCTGCCTGTGCTCTATAAGTGAAGCAACAAGGCCTGCATGACATCATGTATGTTTATAGCATGATTTACTGAATATTTTAAGCCCACTGTTGAGACCTACTGCTCAGAAAAAAAAAAAGATTCTTCTCAAATATTACTGCTCATTGACAATGCAGCTAGTCACCCAGGAACTCTGATAAAAATACAGAAGGAGATTAATGTTGTTTTCATGCCTGCTAATGCAACAGGCATTCTGCAGCCCATGGATTGAGGAGTCATTTTGACTTTCAAATTTTGTTCTTTAAGAAACACATTTCATAAGGCTGTAGTTGGCATAGATAGTATTTCTTTAATGGATCTGAGCAAAGTAAATTAAAAACCTTCTGGAAGGCCAGGCGCGGTGGCTCACGCTTGTAATCCCAGCACTTTGGGAGGCTGAGGCAGGCGGATCACGAGGTCAGGAGATCGAGACCATGGTGAAACCCCGTCTCTACTAAAAATACAAAAAATTAGCCAGGCGTGGTGGCGGGCGCCTGTAGCCCCAGCTACTTGGACAGGCTGAGGCAGGAGAATGGCGTGAACCCGGGAGGCGGAGCTTGCAGTGAGCCGAGATTGCGCCACTGTACTCCAGCCTGGGCGACAGAGCGAGACTCCATCTCAAAAAAAAAACAAACACAAAACCTTCTGGAAAGGATTCACCATTCTAGCTACCATTAAGAGCACTTGTAATTCACAGGAGGAGGTCGAAAAGGTCAACATAAACAAGAATTTCCAAGAATTTGATTCCAGCTTTGAGAGATTCAAGACTTCAATGAAGGAAGTCACTGCAGATGTAGTGGAAATAGCAAATGAACTAGAATTAGAAGTGGACCCTAAAAATGTGATTGAAATGCTGCAATCTCATAATAAAATTTGAATGGATGAGGAGTTGCTTCTTATGAATGAGCAATGAAAGTAATTTCTTGAGATGGAATCTACTCCTGGTGAAGTATTATGTTGGTCCAAAAGTAATTGCAGTTTTTGCCATTACTTTAATGGCAAAAGCAGCAATTTTCTTTTGGACCAACCTAGTGAAAACATTGTGAGCACTGCTGAAATGACAACAAAGGATATTCATAAACTTAGTTGATCAAACAATGGCAGGGTTTGAGAAGACTGACTTCAATTCTGAAAGAAGTTCTACTATTGGTAAAATGCTGTCAAACAGCACAACATGCTAGAGAGAAATCTTGCATGACAGAAAGAGCCAATCAATGCAGCAAACTTCATCGCTGGCTTGTTTTAAGAAATTGCCACAAACATCCCAATTTACAGTAACCACCACCCTTTTCAGTCAGCAGCCATTGTTATCTAGGTAAGACCTTCCAGAGCAAAAAGATTATGACTCACAGAAGGCTCAGATGATTCTTGACATTTTTTAGCAATAAAATATTTTAATTAACGTATGCACAGTTTTTAGATACAATGTTATTGTGCACTTAATGGACTACGGTATAGTGCAAACATAACATTTATATGCCTTCACAGGGAAGCCAAACAATTTGTGTGACTTGCTTTATTGTGCTATTTGCTTTCTTATCGTAGTCTGGAACAGAACCTACAAAATCTCTAAGGTATACCTGTAGCAATAATTTTTTTAGATTATCCAGAAAAATAAAAGAATAGACTTTAAAAATTCTCATAGAACTCATGGATTTCTGAATTCACATTTGAGACAAATTGTTGGAAACCAAGGTCGAGAAAGGAGGAGCTCTGTTCATCATGCGTAGGTGGATTGTCTTTTACTGTTCATATTAGTCAGAGAATCAGAAAGTCAAGCAGTGGTGAAATCAAAGCTCCTGTCTCAGTTCAGCAACATTAAATACAAAATTCTTGAAAAAAACTAGGAATTAGGGCAGGAGTTATGCACATTAACTCACAAGCACAACACAGAGCTGAAAAGGGAATCTGATCAGCACCCAGTTGGTTAAAAGGCTAAGGCCAAGGATACTCTCATGCCCTATCTTTTAGCAGGCACAAATAATAAACAGAAAGAAAGAGAGAGAACAGGGGGAGCGAGAGGGACATAATGTCCATGGCTTGGTGGAAGAGCAGCTTTCTGAAATCAGAGGAAAATTTTGGAGGGTGATTTGACATTGTTGGTAGAATGTAAGAAGACAAGGCCTCTACTACGAAACAGGGTAAAGTAATGAGAGAAGAAACCAAGATGTAAAGGCAACAGATGAGATGAGAATGGAGACAGTGGAAATAAAAAGGGCTTGCATGGAAACTAAAAGGCAAAGAGATTTTCTAAAGACTGTGGTGGGAGGATCTCTTAAGCCCAGAAGTTGAGACTGCAGTGAGCCATGATCACACAATTGCATTCCAGCTTGGCTGACAGAGTGAGATTCTGTCTTAAAAAAAAAAAAATTACTTTGGAGGCAGTAAAGGATAATGAAGCTGTGAAAAATAAGTTCAATGATGTGACACATCTCTACTAAATATGAAAGTCTTGTTCGTTTCAGACACAATCCAGAGAAACTGATAGAGACACAATCCAGTGAAACAGATAGAAACACAATCACTGAGATTCTCAGTCCGTGATGAAGTTGGCAACAGAAATAAGGACAAAGAGAATGTTAATGAATAGATCTACTTCGAAGTTGGTCACTGTAAACAGAGTTCTGAGCCAGCATCTATGGAGCATCACCAAAGCTGATCATAAATACTGGTCCAATGATAACCTCCATACATTCAAATGAGAGGAAATTATTTTGAGAACTGAAAAAAAAAATGCAGAAGTTTAAAGGCACATCTGTTTACCAACTGAAACTTAGTTTCTTAATCTGTAAAAGGTGAATATTTACTAATAGCTGCTGTCTATGGGGGCTGTCAGAAGTAAATGAGTATTTACAGAGCTTATCATAGTGGCTGGCACATAGTAAGCAGTCAATACATTTTAGCTACTGGTATTATTATTGTCAGTATTATTTTTTGGTCACGTTCTCTATCCTTCAAGTAATAGAAGTTCAAAAATAATAAAATTCTCTCAAATAATAAAAATTCCGATTGATTAAGGTAAAATTCAGGCTAGGCACAGTGGCTCATGCCTGTAATCCCAGCACTTTGGGAGGCTGAGGCAGGTGGATCTTGTGAGATCAGGAGTTGAAGACCAGCTTGGCCAACATGACAAAACCCCGTCTCTACTAAAAATACAAAAATTAGCCGGGCATGGTGGTGGGTACCTGTAGTCTCAGCTACTCGAGAGGCTGAGGCACAAGAATCGCTTGAATCTGGGATGCAGAGGTTGCAGTGAGCCGACATTGCGCCACTGCACTCCAGCTTGGGCGACAGAGTGACACTCTGTCTCAAAAAAAAAAATTTATAAAAGTTCTCAAACTTCCATTAAATCAAACAGAATATCACAACTATAATTACAAAACAAGGAGAAAGTAAAACAAATCACTACATATGAAGTCTAATGGAAGGCAGCCAAAGCTCTGCTAATAGGCAAACTCACAGACTTCAACAATTTTCTTATTTTGGAAGAGGAAAATAGTAAGAATAAAACAAATCTAAAAAAAAAAAAAAGAAGAAGAAGAAACAAAATGGCAGGAGTAAAAGCAGAAATCGCTTAAAATTAAAGCCAGCAGAAAAATAGCATAATTTGGGAGGTAAAACAGCAAAATACACTCACTACTTATAAATTTAAGTTTTAAAAATGTGGAGGCATAGGCTGTGTATAACAAAACTGAATGCTGTAAAAATGTCAGTTCTTCTTAACTTAGTTTATTCATTTTTCAAAATGCAATCAATATTCTGATGAGACTGGGTTTTTTTTTTGGAAGCTGGCAATATGTAATTATAAGGTTTATCTGGAGAATAGGTGAGAATATCTAAGAACATGTTGAAAATATTCTCATCATATTAAATTCATCTAAATAGTCTAGATTCAGAATAAAAGTTATTTTGAGAGCAAACTGACATCAAAATAGAAAGAACCTTAGTCGACCTGATACCTATTGAAATACTAATTGCCATCAATCGAATTCACACCTGCCCCTCCCTAGCTCTAAACCTTTTTGCCTCTTTGGTGCACAGACCTTTAAATCAAATAATAGAAGTACAGGTTGAGAATAAATTCCTTTTGCGGCCTCCAATATGAGCCCAGAAAACCAACGAAAATAAAAATTTGTTTGAATATTATGCAAGTATTAATAATATTGTGTGTATTTACTGAGTTTTGATATTTATTTCAAAAATATCTCTTTTAATCATAAAAGTAATTTGGCATGCATTAACCATTACAAATCCTTTTTATTATTTCAATCCATAGGTTTGTCTCGTTTTCAGTTTTGGAAGTTTGGGAAGGTCATGTTCAAATTTTAACTTTGTTGGTCAAGGACAAACACTGCTACCATTTGCAAACAACTTTATAAAGTAACTGCTAGAATTATTCTAAGTATGGGTTTGTGCTATGCTTTGGGTCTAAAAACACTCTAGTTCCTCTATTTGAATTCTGAAGAAAGGAACGGGAGTTTTGATATGGGGAGATTGTTGACTGGGGCTGATTAGGCCCAGGACACCCAAGACTAGCAGGGTAAAGACGGAACAGAGTGCATAAGGGCTGTCCCTCCACCAAAACAAATTATTAGGTAGAAGGATGGGCAGTCTAGTATTCTAAGAGGAGTAGTGCAGGAATCAAATACTGGTGTCAGGACTGATTCCAAATACTCAGTCGCATAGCCAGGTCTTGGATGAAGAGAATGAGCTGACTTCTCAACAAGCTGACTCTTCAACAAGATCATGAATTAAGTCTCACCCCCCACCACTTACCAGCAGGATAATGCTAGGCAAGTTTCTTACACACTCTGTTTCCAAATTTTCTCATCTGAATATTACAGATTAAAAAGACCTAAACAAATGGTGGCCAGTATTATTTGGTATAAAGAGAGTGTGGTCACTATAAATCCAAGGTTTTCATCACAGG
The DNA here is from genome assembly GCF_028878055.3 of Symphalangus syndactylus. Taxonomy (NCBI): domain Eukaryota; kingdom Metazoa; phylum Chordata; class Mammalia; order Primates; family Hylobatidae; genus Symphalangus; species Symphalangus syndactylus. The sequence goes on from NC_072428.2 coordinate 124,347,087, forward strand.
GTAGTAGAAAATGAAATAGGAAGTGGGTAACTGTGTAGGTAAAAAGGAATACTAACAATTAAAGTATTTGGGTAGAGATGTTTTTACCATGTGTGAGAAAAAGAGAAATAATATAAGAATAAAATGATTTAAAATGACAGGATGCACAGTGATTAGGCTGTTCTCTCATTGCTATAAAGAAATACCTGAGACTGGGTAATTTATAAAGAAAAGAGGTTTAACTGGCTCACAGTTCTGCAGGTTGTACAGGGAGCACGATGCAATGCTGGCATCTGCTTGGCTTCTGGGAGGCTCCTCAGGAAGCTTACAATCATAGCAGAAGGTGAAAGGGGAGCGGCATGTCACGTGGTGCAAGCAGGAACAAGGTGGGGAGGAAGTGCCACACTTTGAAACAACCAAATCTCGTGAGAACTCCTCACTCTCATGAGAAGAGCACCAAGGGGAATGGTGCTAAACCATTCATGAGAAATCTACCCCCATGATCCAGTCACCTCCCACAGGCTCCACCTCCAACATTGGGAGTTACAATTCAACATGAGATTGGGTGGGGACCACAGATCCAAACTATATCACATAGCATGAGGGAAAGCTACAGATATTGGTGCTGGTTTGAAGCACTGAGGAACCCACAGAAGAGAGAATCCACAGAAGTTTGGTGTGGAGAAGAGAAGGCAGGTGGAGTGGATGGTCCAGAAAAAGGCATTCCGCTTTGGGAGAAAGAAAAGATGCTGAGGTCAAAACACGCAGCCTTTGAGAAGCTGCTGAGAAGCTCATTTCTGTGTGCTAGGGAGGAAGCAGCAGCTATGGGGCTGAGGAGGCAGAGGGCTTGAGGTCAGAGGACCTTCTGCATCTGGCTGCCTCTGGCTGGAGGTAATGCTTACACAACCCAGAGTCCTGGGAGAGAAAAAAACAACCTAGAGTCCCATCATAGACAAAAGGGTCTCTATGGAAGCTGCCGGTCCCCATGAACTCAAGTATAAGAATTATCACCATTAACACAAACTTCCCTTTTCTCTTTATGCTTATTCCCATGCAGATCACTAGATAAAACAAATTAGTATTGACATCAAGTAAAGCTTTCAACAGCACTGAACTCTCAACTGTCTTTCAGTATACCCTTAACTCCCCCAGTTTGTGGCTCATCTATCTACAACTTAAGGAGATCGGAAGGATATTGATGACAATACAATGAGTGCAGAGTAGATGGGAGAATGGGCTCTAGCTCATACATCGTAAAAATGATTAAACTATGTAGCAAGCTATAAAGCCACTGGCTCGCTCTGAGATTTATAGGAACAGGCCTTTTAACTTTACAAGATTGGATTCTAGCATGAGTTATCCGAAGGCACTGAGATCTTAGCTTACGTGTATTCACTGAGTTGCCTGGGAGGCCCGGAATATCTGGGAAAGGCCTGGGGGTTAAAGAAGCTCTTATGGAAAGGTGGGAGTATCTTTACCAGAGATGGAGCAGTCTCTGCCCTTTCTTGGATCAGCAAAACACACCTGTGTAACATTGTCCCCATATCTGTGTCCCCCAGAGAGGATATGGAAAGGAAGACAGGAGGGCACTAGAGAAGAGAAGGGAGGGCCAGGTTAGCCAAGCTGTCTTTCCTGCACACTTTGAAGTTATTATTAAATAATCTTGAGCAAGACAGCCACACTGCCATGTGCTATGGAAGACAAACTGACAGAGCATCTTTCATTGTATGGAAAGATTTCCCATACAATGAAAATTTCTTTCCCAGTTGGCATAGAAATCTGATGCAGAGCCCTCTGTTAGGTCACCCAGCTATCGCCTGCTCAGAATATAGGGTAGTTAATCTTTTCCATACTCAAGTTCCTTTCAGAGCATTCAAGGTGCCCCAGAGTTGAGGTGTCTCGGATGAATTCTATGCATTAGTTCTCTTGGCTATGCAGTGGCATCTGTAGTCTTCCTTTTCCTGTTCATTGGCTGATGCCAGATTGAGCCAACTCCAAAAGCATCATCCAGGCATGGACCCTTCACCTAGGTCACCAACTGATGTCTGATTTGAAGGCCTAGATATTTGAGCCAGGAGTCATTATGTGCACTTCTGAAGCCTCTGGCACTATCACCCCCAATTGCAAAGCTGCTGGGACCAATGTGATGGGTGCCTGTGTTCTCAGAGCCCTGCAGAGATAGCAATGAAAAAGCTCTCTGAGATTTGACTTGCTCTTTTATTGCAGAACTCAGCCACGAGCACCTGGGGTCTGGACCAGGAGATGGTCTTTGTGACAGATGCCTTATTCTCAGCTGCAATTTCCAGGCACAATGAGATGGAAAAAAAAATTGCTATCCCCATAGTAGCTGGTACAAAACTTTATCTTAGGAAGAGACTTGCCTTTTGGAGGAAAATGCCTTGATAAGCTCACTTGTGTAGTCAATTCCTTTGAAGCATGGTTGTTCTCTGGTGCCAAGGTTTCTAAGACATGGTCAAAACTATTCTGTATAAGAAGAAAAGAGAATGAACTTTATTTATTTGTGTTTCTATTTTATCTTGGGGAAGAAAAAGGGAGAGTAAAAGGGAAGAATAAGCTAACGAGGTAGTGGGAGCTCATGTGTTGCCCAATGTGATTCATCTTCACTAATATCATTAAAAACTATTCTTGGTTTGATTTGAGTTCTTATGAAAAACAGTAAGTGGTGTTGAATTTGTGTAGAAGCTGACTATGGGCAAAACAGAGGCCACAGACATAGATAAGGAAGAGGAGACAGAGACCCTAATTGCCATCAGTACATTGGGACCAAGTCTCTTCTCTTTGAATCAGACCTGTGCAGCCTACTGGGTCCTCACTTATGCAAACTGATGCCAAGGGGATGTGCCCCACCGGGACCCAGGATGAGCTCAGACAAGTCTGCAGCCCGTGGTGGATGCTGCTTAGGAAATACAGAATTGTTCAGAAATTCCTAGGAATGGAAGCAAAACTGACCCCAACCACCATTTCCTCGGACATTTGAAATATCATTCCCTTCCTCTTTAAAGAGGGGCCTCTCCAGGATTGGAAGAACCTTGGCATGTGGCCAGCTGCCAGTAACCAAACCTGTGTAGTTTCCAGTGGGAACTCCACTTCTGTCCCAGTGTTCTCTTCCATTTCATTCCATTCCGTGCCATTCCATGCCACTTCCTTCCCTGCCACTGCATTCTATCACATTCCATGCCACTGCAACTCATTCCAGATGCAATCACTGGGCACCTACTCTATCCCTAAAATACTTCACCTGGCCCCGAGCATGCAGAGATCAACAACACACAGTTAATGGCAAAGGAATGTTAACTTCTCTGGGCCGCTGGTAGGCTGAGTTCCAAGGGAACTGAAAATTAAAATAACAGTGAGATACCACCACACACCTATTAGAATGGGTAAAATCCAGAACATTGGCACCACCAAATGCTGGCAAATATATGAGGCAATAGGAACTCTCATGCATTGCTAGTGGGATTGCAAAATGGTACAGCCACTTCGCAAGGCAGTTTGACAGTTTCTTACAAAACTGTCCATATTCTTACCATATAATCTACCAAAGGTGCTCCTTGGTATTTAACTAAATGAGTTTAAAACTCATGTCTACACAAAAACTTATAAATGAATGTTTATAACGACCAAAAATTAGAAGAAACCACGGTATCCTTCAATAAATGAATGGATAAAGAAACTGTGGTGCATCTATACAATGGAATATTATTTAGCAATGAAAGAATTGAGCTATGAAGCCACAAAAAGACATGGAGGAACCTTAAATGGCTACTGCTAAATGAAAAATGCCAATTTGAAAAGGCTACATGTATGATTCCAACTATGTGACACTCTGGAAAAGGCAAAACTATAGCATTAATAAAGAGGTCAGTGGTTGCAAAGGATTGAGGAGGAGGAAGGGAGTATGGAAGGGCAGAGAGCCCAAGGATTATTAGGGCAGTGAATAATATTGTAATGGCAGATACATGACATTATGCATTTGTCAAAACCCATAGAACTATACAACACAATGAGTGAACTGGAATGTAAACTATGATTTTATTTAATAATAACGTATCAGGCTGGGCATGGTGGCTCACACCTGTAATCCCAGCACTTTGGGAGGCTGAGGTGGGTGGATCACCTGATGGCAGGAGTTCGAGACCAGACTGACCAACATGGTGAAACCCCATCTCTACCAAAAATACAAAAATTAGCTGGGCATGGTGGCGGGTGCCTGTAATCCCAGCTACTTGGGAGGCTGAGGCAGGAGAATTGCTTGACCCCAGGAGGCAGAGGTTGCAGTGAGCTGACATCATGCCACTGCACTCCAGCCTGGGCGATAGAGCCAGACTCAGTCTCAAAAAAATAAAAATGTATCAAATATTGGTTCATCAGTTCTAACAATGCACTACATAAATTCAAGATGTTAATAATAGGGAAACTGTATATGTGTTGGACAATGGGCTATATGGGAACTCTGTACTTTCTGCCAATTTTTCTGTAAACCTAAAGTTGTTCTAAAAAATAAAGTCTATTGCTTTAAAAAATGTGTAGTATATCAGGTGGTAATGTGTGCTTTGAAGAAAAATAAAGCAGTATAACACTATGGAAAGTAATGGTGGTGTGTGTGTGTGTGTGTGTGCATGCACATGCATGAATTATTTTACTCTTTAGGAGATTAGGGAGCTCTTACTGATGAGTTGATATTTGAGAAGAGTTTTAAAAGAAGTGACAGAGCAAGTCCTATGAACATGTGGTGACAAAAACTCCCAGGCCAAGAAAGGGAAGTGCAAGGGCCCTGTGGTTGGCATGTGTTTAAAGAGACAGTGAGGGGTGGGGGAGCGGGAGGGTAAGTCATGGAATACCTTGTAGGTCACCAGGAAAACTTGAAATTTTACCCCGAGTGAGATAGGGAGACCCCGGGAGATCATAGGAGAGGAGTTACGCCATCTGATTTATTGTTTAAAAGATTCATCTCACCATTGTGAGAAGAATAGGCTGTAGTGGGATTCAGAGTGGAACTAGGAGACCTGATCCAGGTTCTCTGGATTTGATGGGGAAAACCTTCACAACCGAGCCCAGAATCAAGATTATGTCTCATTTAACATTCTCATCTATTTAAAAGAAGAGATTGGCTCCCCGTGCAGCTGGGGGAACTGAAACTCTAGGGAGCACACTGCACTTACGAGAGGTGCTGGGAGTCAGGGAGTATTTCAGTGAAGCCACTTTGACTACTTCTTCGTTTCCAGGCAAGGGTTTCCCACTTTCCCAGTCTCGTGACTTCTATAGTCATAATCGGCACATAACTATGAGTTTCCAAAGAAAATGTCAAATCTGTGCCCTTGTCGTGATTGAGGTTGATAACGTTGTGTTGTTGTGTTATTGAAGACCTACCTCAGAATTTTTAATTCAGGAGCTCCTTGGAATGGAAGCAAAACTGACCTCAACTCCCACTTCCTCTGATCTCTGCAATATCATTCTTTCCCTCTTTAAAGAGGGGCCTCTCCAGGATTGGAAGAACCTCAGCATGCGGCCAGCTGCCAGTAACCAAATCTGTGTAGTTTCCAGTGGGAACTCTACTTCCGTCCCAGCGTTCTCTTCCATTCCATTCCATTATGTGCCATTCCATGCCACTCCCTTCCCTGCCACTCCATGCTATTAGAATTGGAGACAGAGACCCCAGTTACTTTTAATCCTCAGAATTATCCCATTCGTAGGGCCTATTGTTGTCCCTACTTGACAAATGAGGAGCTACAGACCCAGCAAGGTTACATAATGTCTCAGGGTCAAGGGGTAATGAAGGTGTCCAGGGCTGCTTGCCCCTGAAGCCTAGGCTTTTCCCAAGGCACGCTGAAGACAGACTAGCAAGAGAGACCTGGATCTCCTCACGGACACCCTCACCACATAGCCATGCTGCTCAATTCCAGAGAGAAAATGTGGGAGGCAAAGATGTCCATGGCAAACATCTTTATTTCCTTTGGCCATGTGATACCCTCTCTCTAAGTAGGTTTGAAGGGAATGGTGGGGTAGGTGAAGAGAGGAGGATGATTAGCCGGGAGGGTTTAGGGAGCCAGACTGTGAGAGGTGCCCAGGAGAAGTGAACTTCTTTTGTTTTGTTTTGTTTTGAGATGGAGTTTCACTCTTGTTGCCCAGGCTGGAGTGCAATGGCACGATCTTGACTCACTGCAACCTGTGCCTCTTGGGTTCAAGTGATTCTCCTGCCTCAGCCTCCTGAGTGGCTGAAACTACAGGCGTGTGCCACTACGTTCAGCGATTTTTTTTGTATTTTTAGTAGAGATGGGGTTTCACCATTTTGGCCAGGATGGTCTTGAACTCCTGACCTTAAGTGATCCGCCTGCCTCAGCCTCCCAAAGTGCTGGGATTACAGGCATGAGCCACTGAGCCCAGCTGAGGTGAACTTCTTTACTTTTCACCTATTCTTTCTAAGTGGTTCCCAAGTCGGGGGTGCTGATGGCTAATGAGGAAAAAGAGAAGTTACATTTCTCTTAAAAGCTTTGGGAATGGAGTGGACCTTTCTTTTACGTGGGAGGTGAAGCCAGGGTAGGAGTGAAGCCAGGTGGGTATTAGACCAGGTAGAGGTCAGTCCAGGTGGAGGTCAGTCCAAGTGGAGGTCAGTCCAGGCGGAGGCCAGGCCTGTTGGAGGAGTCAGGTGTGGTGTGGGGCTTCAGAACTCATCGTGGGAGGAGGTCAGGCTGGCCTGGATGCTCAGGTCCCTGCTGTGGTCCCCAGCAGTTGCGGTCCCTAGCAGTCCTCATCCCCAGCGACTCTCAGCCTTGTCCCAGGCTACTTCTCACCATGACTGAGTAGAAAATCCTTTGGTCACATAAGCTGAATGGATTTACTCAGGGAGGGGCCCCTATTTCAAGGTGCCATGGCCTCAGGGAGATGGCGGAAGATGTCAAAGGGGCTCCAGCGGACTGATGACTCTGGGGCTGGTAGTATTCATGTCCACAGACCAGATCATTAACCAGCTGAGTTATAAACTCCAAAAGCAGCAATAGGTTGACTCCAAACTGCATGCTCGTGGCAGGGAGAGGGTGGCCAGCTGGGAGATGGTGTTTACTCTCTTGCTGTCCCCAAATCCTGAAGGTCATTTTAATTAACTTTCAAACAGCTTTTGTACTTTTTGGTCTTTGAGTTTGTACTTATGGCTACACACGCCCACCCACACATAATCCCATTTTAATGAAATCAGAGGAACATCAAAATCACTATACTGTATCACTGTCTCGTTAAAATGAACATCTCTCACCATAGCAGAGTAGAAGGGCTGCTTTGTGGCTTGTTAGTATTTTTAATTATTTAAAGCAAACTTTCCACACACTGTTGTGTTAGTAAATCAAGGTCAAGTTTTTTTTTTTATTTTTACTTTTTATAAACAAGAAGGGATTTTTTTTGCAGCTTCCAAAGCTGCTGAAGAAGGGAAGGCTGGGACTAGCTTTGAATATATCAGATTCCTGGTAAAATTGGATGTGTTTTTCAAAACACACTGCTAATATCTGGAGTGGAGTTATACATATTTATGGGAGCAAGTGTTGGTGGGAACCACTGTGGGGAAGTAGTGGGGAAAATGAAAGGATATCCAATTAGCTCTGGGTGGAAATTAACAGTGTAGTGCTGCAGAAAGGGCCATAACGGTGAATCACTACATCTAAAATAAAAGTGATCATAGCAACCTAAATAACCAAAGTATTTTTGCATGTGTGTGTGAGGGCGGACGGGCAGGAGAGGCGCGATCTGGGAACTGAAGACTGGGTCTGAGCTGGCCCAAGGCGGTGGGCTGGCCAGTTCCCAGAAACAACGAGGCTCTGTGGACTGGGAAGGGCTGCTGGGGTTGGCACAGAAAGAAGGAAATGAGTGACACCGTGGGCAAGAGGAAGGGCTCCCCCCACCCCCCAGCCACCAAGATGGTTATAAACTCAGGGTCACGGTCAAGGGCAAACTTGAGGGCTCTGAGTGAGTTCAGCACCCAGCTGGGGATGCCTTGGAAGGGGAGGTGGAGGGCATTGGGGAGGCATTAGCTGTTTCCCAGAGAGCTGGAGAGCTGGGAACATGACAGTTTGGGGACTCAGGAAAACTGATACTGATGAGCACCTGAAGTATTCCAAATGCAATTCTTAGTGACTCTGTTTCATCCACCTAGTATGGATTCTCTGTTAAATTGCTTTATCTAGCATCTGTATCACTTGGGGTCCCAACAGGAAACAGATGGCACTCTCGAGCTGGGTAATTGAGAAGAGTTCAATAAAGAGACTATTTGCAAAGGTGTGGGTACCGGCCGGGCGCGGTGGCTCACGCCTGTAATCCCAGCACTTTGGGAGGCTGAGGCGGGTGGATCATGAGGTCAGGAGATCGAGACCACGGTGAAACCCTGTCTCTACTAAAAATACAAAAAAGTTGGCCGGGTGCGGTGGCGGGCTCCTGTAGTCCCAGCTACTCCGGAGGCTGAGGCAGGAGAATGGCATGAACCCGGGAGGCGGAGCTTGCAGTGAGCCAAGATGGCGCCACTGCACTCCAGCCTGGGCGACAGAGCGAGACTCCGTCTCAAAAAAAAAAAAAAAAAAAAAGGTGTGGGTACCATATAATGTAAGGAAAAACACAAGGGATGTGCAGAGGGCTGGCAAATAACATAGGGAGAGCATCATGACCCCATCACCTGGAGGGGAGGGGAGGAAGCAGTATGGGACCTGGGGAGTGAGAGGACCACCTTGGTAGATGGGCCCAGAAGCCTGAGCCAACCTACCAGGAAAGAGCCGTGGGAAGAAATACCCCAACCTCTCTCTTCCTCCACCCTCCAATCACCTGCTGACTCCTGCTGACTTATCTCAATCTGAAGCCAAACAATAGTGGGGGCTGGTAAGTCCAAAATCTGTAGGACAAATGGCAGGTGTGGAAGATTTGGGGAAGAGTAGATGTTGCAGCCTTGAGTCCTCAGGCTGGAAACCCAGGCAGAATTTCTATGTTACAGCCTGGAGGCAGAATTCTTTCTTCTTCGGGAAATCTGTATTCGTTCCGAAGATCTTCAACTGATTGGATGAAGCCCACTTATATTATGGACGGTAATCTGCTTTACTTAAACTAATTGTAATTATTAATATAATCTAGAAAGTAACTTTACAGGAACATCTAGACTGGTCTTTGACCAAACAAGTGGTCACCAGAGTCTAGCCAAGCTGGCACATAAAATGAACCATGACAGTCCTTGCATTGGGGCAAGATAGAAGCAGAGTTGTGCTGAGGTTCAATGAGGACCTTAAAGTTTAAACATCGCTCTCACTCATGTTGACTTATCTAATCCTCAAAACCATATGGTGAAGCAAGTATTGTCATCCATAATTTATAGATGTTGCAACTGAGGCTCAGAGAAATACTTGCTTAAGGACAGAAAGCTGGAAAATTGTAGAAGCAAGACTCAAATTCAAGTCTTCTGACGTCAAGTCTAGGTGGTTTCTAAGTGGGTAATACAATATTTTTAAGTCCCATTAGGAAATCATGTGGGATCAGGAGGTTACTTAAAAATAACAATGCGGCTGGGCATGGTGGCTTATGCCTGTAATCCGAGCACTTTGGCAGGCCGAGGTGGGAGGATCACTTGAGATCAGGAGTTTGAGACCAGCCTGGCCAACTTGGTGAAACCCCCATCTCTACTAAAAATACAAAAATTAGCCCAGTATGGTGGTGCGTGCCTGTAATCCCAGCTACTTGGGAGGCTGAAGCATAAGAATCACTTGAACCTGAGAGGCACAGGTTGCAGTGAGCTGAGATTGTGCCACTGCACTCCAGCCTCGGTGACAGAGTGAGACTCTGTCTCAAAGAAGCCAAAACAAAACAACAACAAAAAACAAACAAAGACAAAATGGAGGAGTAGGCATGTGGATGAAAATGATTTGCCCTGTGTTAATAATTGTTGGAGGTTCATTATATTTTTCTCCACACTCTGGAATATGATAATTTCCATAATAAAATATTAAATATAGTGTCATGGCTCTGTGAGCAGTTTGCTATTTTGTCAAGTTGAGCTCTCCACTTGAGCCCTATTGTTTGTAGCCACAAAGCCTTTGAATCTCAGTTGGCTTTTCCCTATTTGCTTTTGAAGGGTAGTCTTTGCTGGGGGGTAAGGAAGGTTATGGTGGGCATTTTGCTATCGGGTTACATTGAGCACCTTCTGATGACACCAACCCTGTAACTGTGTGAGCTGACATGCAGGTCTTGCCATGATGTACTGGTTACAAGCACACTCTGCAGCTAGGCTGCCTGCATGTGACTGTAGCCTTGGCCACTTACAGCTATATGGCCTTATCAAGCCACACCTCAGCTTCATCGTCTGGAAATAGGACAATGATAGTGCCTACTCCTAGGGTTTTTATGAGGACAGGATGACTAGTGTCTGGGATATAGAAGGTACTATGTAAGTGTATATTAAATGAAGCCCATGCAACTCTTATTACAAAAAAGAGAATCAAATTTTGGCTGTATGTGAGTTTTTGGGGTTCTTTTGTCTTCCAATGCCCAAAAGAGAAAGCGATATATAAATCATTCATTCATTCATTCATTCATTCAATAATTCATACCTATTTCACACTTTGTATGATGATAATCATAAAAATTAGATTCTTTGACAACAAGGAATGCAGCTTAGTTGGGAGAGCCAGACCACTAATTAGGTCAATAGTGTTTACTAAGACATAGAACTTTAGAGAATTGTACGAAGGTTATTAATTATCTCCACAAAATATCCAGACATGTAAATTACCGGGTATAAGTCAACCCTAGATATCAAGTAAGAACCTTTAAAATGAATAATGATAAGTAGTCTGATAAATACTATAATAGAGATATGCACCCTGCTTCTCTCTCCAGTCCAATTTCTCAACATTGCCTTCTCCCACTCCCCAGTTCTGCCATGTTGATCTCCTTTCAGTTCCTGATACAATGGTTTCCATAGTTTGATTGCACACCTCAATAAGAAAACAACAGCAAATAAACAAGCTGAAAACTTGCAGGCTCCCATGTATGTATACTAACATACAAACTCCAAGGTATATATATTTATTTAAAAGCTGTCTGCCAGGTGCAGTTGCTCATGCCTGTAATCCCAACACTTTGGGAAGCCCAGGCAAGAGGACTGCTTGACCCCAGGAGTTCAACATGGAGAGACCCAGTTTCTACAAAAAACATTGTTTAAAATTAGTCAGTTGTAGTAGCATGCACCTGTAAATCCCAGCTACTAAGGAGAATAGCTTGAGTAAGATGGAGGATGGATGGCTTGAGGATGGCTTGAGCCTGGGAGGTTGAGACCACAGTGAGCTATGATGGTGCCACCAGACGCCAGCCTGGGTGACAGAGCAAGACCCTATCTCAAAATAAATACATAAATAATAAAAAAGCTGTCTACATGTATTATCACCATTAACTAATATATTCAGATGAGGAAAGCTATGGTTAAGGCAAGGTTCAACATTAACAACAGCAGATGCAAAGCCATACTTCAAAAGAATTGGTGATAATTTTGCATTCTTTTGGCAAACTTCTTGTCAGTTCTGATTAAATCATTTTTAATCTCATCATCAGCTGACAAAGAGCTTGTCTGAGGCAGGAGCAGTGTGAGTTCAGAAAAAAAGGGTGTTCACTTATACTTCCATTAGTAGTATTACCATCAATCTGTGAATTCTTTGCAGGAGACTCTTTAAGCCGTGTGGCATTTAGTGAGGGCTGGTTCAGAGTACATAATATCATCTGTGAGTTCAGGTGACAGACACACCCTGGCTGCACACTGGGGCATGGCCACTTTTCTTTCAGGAGACATCATGTGCCTTGCATGGCACATGGCTCTGGGACACCTGCACTAAGGAAGCCTCTGGTTTTAGCCTGTTTCTTATATAGTAGCAGAGCTTACTTGCTTTCGTATTCAGTTAAGCTGAACATTTAGCATAAGCGTATCTATTTTTTTCTTCCTGCTTCCTAATGGACCATCTTGTATACCCACTGGGAAACAAGTGTCCTATTTTCGAGACCTCTGCTTGAAAACTCTGGGCCTTCTAGCTCCAGAGTCTTCCCAACACTGTACCCGCTGCCTGGAGTACTTTTGCTCCCCACCTTTGTTTCAGGGTCCCTGATTTACCACTTCCTCTGGGCAGCTCTCTCTAACCCCCCTAGACCAGGTTGGGGACTTGCTGCTATTCACTTCCCTACCACTGTTTCATATAGAAAATACCTGTGGAGTTTCTATTAAGCCAGCCCTATCCAGATGCGCCAACTGGACATGGCCAATCTAGGGGAGTTAGAAGTCATTAACCAAATAATGATACAAATAAATATAAAATTATAACTGTGTTAAATGCTTTGTTGGAGAAGTACAAAATGTGACAAAAGTCTAAAGGAGGGGGATTTGATTTAGCCTGGGGAACTAACTGAGTTTAAATGTGAAGGAGTACCAGGAAAAAGAGAGAAAGACTTTCAGAAAGAAGGATGCAGCAGATGCAAAGGCCCTGTGGCAGAAGGGGGCCTTTATTTTAACAAGTAGGATTTCACTACAGGATGAAGCTGGAGGAAGGGAGAGAAAGAAGGTGTGGAAGGCAATAGGAGCGATAACAACAGATATCCAGATGCCAGGGTGTGGCTGGGTGTGGTGGCTCATGCATGTAATTTCAGTACTTTGGGAGGCAGAGGCAGGAAGACCACTTGAGCTCAGGAGTTGGAGACCAGCCTGGGCAACAGAGTGAGACCTCATCTCTACTAAAAAAAAAATAAAAAATAAAATTAGCTGGTCATGGTGGAGTGCACCTAGTCCCAGCTACTGGGGGGGTGAGGAGGGGTAGGGAGGTTAAGGTGAGAGGGTCACTTGAGCCCAGAGGCTGAGGCTGCAGTGAGCCATGATTGCACCACTGCCCTCTAGCCTGGGCAACAGAACAAGACCCTGCCTCAAAAAAATATTTTTTAGAAAGATGCCGGGGCATGGGAAACCCTACACACACTGGCCATGATCTTTGAAGGATTTGATCAGGATCTGAAGATGTCATACAGGTGCAGCAGTGAGGCTTGGGGTAAGGCAGCTGCCATGGGGATGAAGAAACGTGGGAACGTCTGGGGTGAGGAATGCACAGAATTTGACCAACTGGACTGATCATGAGAAATGAGCCAGCAGGAGGCAGCCAAGCCCACTGTCAGTCGAGTGCATGGTGAGACCGCTCAGCCAGAGGGGGTCGGAGAAAGGGCAGCTGTGTGTGACAAGGGTGGGGACAATGGCCTCAGCGCTGGCCGTGTGGAGATTGAGGTGTCTGTGCAGTATTCACAGCAGTAATACATAACAATTAAGATTTCTCAGCCAAGCGCAGTGGCTCACACCTGTAATCCCAGCACTTTGGGAGGCCAAGGCAGGTAGATCATCTGAGGTCAGGAGTTCAAGACCAGCTTGGCCAACATGATGAGACTGTGTTTCTACTAAAAGTACAAAAATTAGCTGGGCATGGTGGTGTGTGCCTGTAGTCCCAGCAACTTGGGAGGCTGAGGCAGGGGAATCACTTGAACTCAGGAAGCAGAGGCTGCAGTGAGCCAAGATCATGCCACCGCACTCCAGCCTAGGTGACAGAGAGAGATTCTGTCTCAAACAAAAAAAAAAAAGAAAGAAAAAAGTATTCTCCCCATTTCTACAAGTAATAAATAAATTAACCAGGCATGGTGGCACATACCTGTAGTGCCAGCTACTCATGAGGCTGAGGTCCCTCCTCAGCCTTGTGCCCAGGAGGTCGAGGCTGCAGTGGGCTATGATTGTGCCACTGTGGTCCAGCCTGTGCAAAAGAATGAGACCTTGTCTCAAAAAAAAAAAAAAAAAAAAAAAAAAAAAATCACGGAGTCTTCTCCAATTTAGAGTCATAGAATCCCAGTCATGGGTATTGTGTAGGGTACAAAAGTCAACATGACATTGCCCCTGTCCTGAGGTAGGTTCCAGGCTACTCCAGAGATAAGACATGCATAGACAATTACATATTGTGTAGAAAGCGGAACAAGTTGGAAATTAAGAAGGAAGAGAGAGGTCACTTCTTGAGGGGCAGGAGGAAGTGAGAATCTGCTTAGAAATGGCCACGCAGGGCACGAGTCAACAGTCCTCCACAGCATGTGGCTCTGGCGCCAAGAAAATGTCGGTGTCTTCATTGGCATTAATCTCAAAAACTAGTCCTTTAAAACCCAGATGCCACGGTGACTTTTAAAAATAGCCTTTGGTATGGAGCCTTTTTGGAAGTCTAAATAAATTACACTCTTTGGTTCCTCCTTGCCCATGCATTAATCTTCTCAAAGGCTGCAGTGCATTAATCAGGGCTGCTTTCTCCCTCTGAAATTGCCTTTTCACTGGTAAGTTCTGTGAGTCTGAATGCCTCCTATCAATTTCATGCGCCTGCCTGCACCAGTGTGGGAAGGGACGTGCTTCACTTGTGGTTCCCAGGACTCCCTTCAGAGCCTTCCCTGTACTTGGGGTCCCACTGGTATTTTCTGGTCCCCAGATATTGGGGCTCTTCGTGTTGACAGTTGATGCATTAGCTGAGAGTGGTACAATTTCACCCTCCTCATCTGCAAGCCCTCCGAGAAGTCTTGGGTGAGGCTTATCCCTTCCCGGGGATTTAGTTACATTTAGCTTAACAGCTAGGTAGAGCATATGAAGTTTGATGCTATTTGGCCAGCTATCTTCAAACTACCTGCTTCGATAAATATTACACAAGTGGCTCAACCACATTCTGCTTCCTTTCTTCCTCTGCCTGTGTTCATGGCTGTCACTGTTACTGTTACTGTGTATGCCATGAACTTGCATGTGCCTTGGTGCAAAGAACATCCCATCAAGGCTTTGGAACCCCTAGCAGGGCACCTGTTGAATTAGTTGTGCCCCTGATGATTCCATTTTGCCCCAAATCTGCCACACTTCATGGGCCTCCCAGAATTTCTTGGTCAGGCCCTCTCTACATCTACAAAAAGCAGTAAGTTCATGTCTTCAGCTTTCCCTAATGTGTTTGGGCACCCAGCCCAGCAGGGTGTCCTATAGGCTAGCTTATATGTAAGGTTGCAATTTCAGAAAAATACCAACGAGGCAGGGGCAAAGACCCACGGTCAGCAGTGTAACTGGCTAGGGTGGACCCACAAGAAGTGCTCTAGGAGAGGGGATGCTTTTCAAAGAAAATCCACAGCTTTGGTTGAAGGTGGGAGCCTGTTTCTATGGCTTGTCCAGAGCTCCTTAGCTGACAATGTGATATGGTTTAGCTGTGTTCCCACCCAAGTCTCATCTTGAATTGTAGCTCCCATAATTCCCATGTGTTGTGGGAGGGACCCAGTGGGAGATAATTGAATCATGGGGGCGGTTTCACCCATACTGTTCTCATGGTAGTGAATAAGTTTCATGAGATCTGATGGTTTTATAAGGGGTTTCCCATTTTGCTTGGCTCTCAATTCTCTCTTGCCAGCCACCATGTAAGATGTGCCTTTAGCCTTCTGCCATGATTGTGAGGCCTCCCCAGCCATGTGGCACTGTGAGTCCATTAAACCTCTTTTTCTTTATAAATTACCCAGACTCAGGTATGTCTTTATCAGCAGCGTGAGAATGGACTAACATACCATGAGTCCAGGAAGGCCATGCTTTGTCTTAAAGGGTCAGCTAGAATGGTTCAAATCCACAGACTATCAGATCACTCCAGAACTTGAAAAACTGAAACCCATAAAGGTAGTCCTCTTTGCCTAGCCATGAGCCTTATGTATAGTATCTGACGGACGGCCTCACCAAAGGACTGAATCAGGAGGCAGGAGGCAGCTGGAGTCCATGTCCAGCCTCGGGGAGGCTGTTGCTGTGAAGATCAGAGGTATGTGAGGCCCCCCCTCATCCTCTGCCACCTCTTTGCTGTCTGAAACGGGGCTCTGTGTGTCTGACAATAATAGTCAGGCTTCAGACTTATTAAAATCACCTCAGGCCGGGCGCGGTGGCTCACGCCTGTAATCCCAGCACCTTGGGAGGCCGAGGCGGGCGGATCACGAGGTCAGGAGATGGAGACCATCCTGGCTAACACGGTGAAACCCCGTCTCTACTAAAAATACAAAAAAAAAAATTAGCCGGGCGAGGTGGCGGGTGCCTGTAGTCCCAGCTACTCGGGAGGCTGAGGCAGGAGAATGGCGTGAACCCCGGGGGCGGAGCCTGCAGTGAGCCGAAATCGCGCCACTGCACTCCAGGCTGGGCGACAGCGAGACTCCGTCTCAAAAAAAAAAAAAAAATCACCTAAAAAATAGCATTCCTGAGACCTGTAATGCAGCCCTGGTCCTTAGCATTAGGAAGAATTCTTTGAAATGTTTAACTTTAAGCTGTTCTTATTTAACACGAGAAAAGGAGGGCTCTGAATCAGAGGTCTTGTTTGATTGATTTGCATTTATTGTCAGGCAAGGCATGCTTGCATGGTTGGACTAGACAGTGTTTGAAGTCCCTTCCAGCCATGAATCCCATGTTTCTCATAGGTGATCTTACAAGTGAGGAATGTGGCCAAAACCCACCTATCTTGACCTGGGAGCAGTTAGGATTCCAGAAGATCCGTGGCAAGGAGAAGGGCCAAGTCAGAAACAAGTAGGCATCAGGGGAATATCTCACCAGGCGGAGCCACCATCTATGTTCAGAAATTTGAGTTAAGAAAATGTGACATCCATCCTCGGAGCAGGCAGGATAGAATGTTCTCCAGTTCTTGGATGTGCTGAAGTCCTTGGAACCAAGGCTAGGATCCAGCTAGACTGGGGCTTATGGCAAGGACTTGGCCAAATGTAATAAGGGAGGGCAAAATGATTGGAACCAAGGAGCCAAGATCAGACAGTGTCTCTTAGCCAAGGGGGATTGATATTAGCTATTGACTATAGGCTCTTAAATTTCTCCTGTCTGCTGAGTACAGGATGGAAAGGGTTGGATTTAAAATTCTGGTCAAGTGGCTTCAGCAGGGAAAAAAAACCGTGAAGGTTTCAATTGGTTATTAAGGTTAATTTTGTAGAATGAACTTCAAAAATACGGAAAGAATGATAGAATCTCTGAGAGCATCAGCACAGACAGCAAAGCCAGCAGAGTGGCATTCAGGAATGGCTTTTATATCTGTATCTGAAATCGTCCTCTGAGAACCCTTAAGTGTGACTTTTCACACAGATAGCACAATGAAGAAAGTGCTTAGCTGGACATTCCTGAGAGAGTTATCAGAAATTAACGAAAATGCCAAAGACGTGCCATCAACTAAATAGGAATGGAGGGCCTTAGATCACACTCGGGCAATTCAACAGCTGAAGACATGCTCACTGAGGAGTATTTCTATGCCCCTCGTTTTGCAGAATACACAGAGTGTTTCAAACAGTATTGCAAGAAATCAGAGAGATGCCTGCTCAGAATGTTAAAGCAAGACAGGCACACTGCTGCCCTGTAGGACTCTCCATGGTTCCTTTCCTGCTTCCAGCCCTTACTGTCCCAGTCTCTAACTGGCCAACTTTCCCCCTCCCCACCCCACTCTGCTCCATTGCTGCTTCTTTTGGGGTCTTCAGGGAGAATTAAAGAAGAGTTCGGATCTCCAGGGGGCATCTGCTGGGTCAGCCACTCGTGAGCTCTGTTTCTCATTGCATTGTTGTTCTCATTAGGAAAATATCAGTTTTGGCATTCCTGCTTGGTTGTCATCCTCTTTGTCTTGCTTATTTGGCAAGAGTGCCACTTCACACAATGTATGAATGTGTGTGTGTGTGTGTTTGCACAGCCTTATATATGCACTCTCTAGTTTTAGGGCCAAGTGGATAAGGAGTTATGTAGGGAGATAATTGAAATAGCAGATGGTCAAATTGTTCTTTTCCCTTCTTTTTGATACATCCATGGGTAAGTCATGAAACCAAAATATAGGGCTTTGGAGAAGGATGGTTTGCAGGAGAACTGTACCTGAGGGCTGTGCTTCAGGAGCCATGCCTGAGATGCCTCCCCCACACTTGGACCTGCCTTAGATGATTAGGTTCTTAATTGCACATTCATGCTGTAATGGGATGAGACCTTTGGAGACCTTGGGAGAGAATGACGATATTTTGTATGTGGGATGGATGTGACTCCTCGGGGCCAGAGGTTGGGCTGGGGGAGGAAGCCTCTGAGAAGGCCTCAAAAGAGCCTCGCCTCCTGGGATGTATACCCTGGTGTAGTTTCCTCTCATGTTATACCAGATTTGTGCTGTGTAACCAAGGGACCGCATCAGAATCCCCACCATTATTCCTGACCCACAGAAACTGAGATAACAAGTGTTTGATTAAAGCCTCCAAAGTTTGGCATAATTTTTAAATGCTGCAATAGAAGATGCACCCACTCAGCATGTGGGTATCTTCTTGGTCATTAGCCTCCCATCCCTGTTCCAGGCAGGAAGATACAGAAGGGAACAACATGAAAATGTGGAGATGCCTTTCTTAGAAGAGCAGCACATTTCTGCTTCTGTCCACTGAGCAAGAACTATATACATGGCTCTCTCTGGCTGCAGAGAAGGCTGCGAAATGGTTTTGTTTGTTTGTTTGTTTTGCTGGGAAAATTACTGCCTGGAAGCAAAAAACAAATCAGGGATCCATTAGTAAGATAAAAGAGGGAATGGATATTGGAAAGATGACTATACTGTTTTAAAACGGATTTATTTCTGAGTGTGCCACACATTACCGACATTACACAGGTCCCTTTTCTCATCGTGGCACATAGAAAATAATACTTGTGTAGCATGCAGGGGTAGAGGGCGAATGATGCTTACAACTAAGGTAACTGGCTTGGGGACATGGACTGATGTGGGATCCATCCAGTTTCTCCAAGGGCTTAGAGGATCAATATCCCTACAGACCAGTAACCCATCCACAGACGCATTGTTTGGGAAGTGTCATAGGTGAAGTTCCTCAGAGATCGGTATTCAGTTTTATTAAACAGTGTTTGCAGGGACAATATTTGTGAAGGGCAAGGGACGTGGGACTGGGCAAATGGAGAAGTTGAGCAGCAATAAAATGGCATCAGAGAACTCAGCTGACCCTATGGGAAATCAGCCCTGCAGACCTGTCCCACCCTAGACAAGGGAGCCAGGTCTTGTTGCCTCCTTTCCCACCACTGACACACCATAGTCATTGGATATGGGAGGGGGTGTGGCTTTGAGTAAGGGACTCTGAGGCTGAGGTTAGTGCCCTGATTAGGAGAACCATCAGCTGCCATCATTCCCAGGAGCAGGAGCAATGAGTCCCTCAGTCCCAAAGGGGCTTCTGCAGGCTTTGTCTTCCAGCATCACAGGGAACAGCCACATCCTCCTACAGAATGGCCCTTGGTGGAACAGTAAGAGCAGAAAACTTGGATCCATGAAAGAAAGGTCTGACCCAGAGTGGCATTTACAGTGTTCTTATGCCGTTCATCCACTGCATCTCAGCCAGTGGATGAATCGTGGGGCCTGGAGGAGAATTCCACCTGTCTTTAGCAGGGCTAGAGCACTGACAAATATATTTCATGCTATTGTTTATTTGGATTCAGCCACACTCTTCTGCAGCATGTAATTGTCATGGACATCATGTAGCAAGAGGCTGCTGAGAGACTGAAATGAGCTTCCAATTTGTCTTCAGAAAATTTTCTCCATTATGAGACCAGAAAGATTAAAGGGCTAATAATACTTTACACCCATATCATCTTTCCTACCAGCAAAGAGCTTCCGTCCACACATTATCTTATTTGAGCCTCAGGAGAGTCCTGTGAGGTAGTTAGAATAGGAATTAGTATTCATCTTAAGTATGAACAAATTATAACTTTGGAAACTGATGCCTCCACCTTTTTTCATTTCTTGATTCTTTAAAATTGGTCAAGATCCTTTCCATTGTCTTGGAATTCAGGAAAACTAAAGCATGAAGGCAAGTGAGGAAAAGAATCCCCCTTCCCTGATGCCTATCTGGTTTATGACATTCTTCTCCCATCTCTAAAATTACAGTACAAGAGTTAGGACACAGGAATGAAACCACCTGACATGGTTTGGCTCTATGTCCCCATCCAAATCTCATGTGAAGTTGTAATCTCCTTGGGAGGCCAAATCAGGTAGATCACCTAAGGTCAGGAGTTTGAGACCAGCCTGATCAACATTGTGAAAACCCGTCTCTACTAAAAAATACAAAAATTAGCCTGGCGTGGTGGCAGGCACCTGTAATCCCAGCTACTGGGGAGGCTGAGACAGGAGAATCGCTTGAACTCAGGAGGCAGAGGTTGCAGTGAGCGGAGATCACACCACTGCACTCCAGCCTGGAAGACAGAGCGAGACTCCGTATATATATACAAAGACATTGGAATCTGCACGTGTTGAAGGTGGGGCCTGGTGGGAGGTGATTGGATCAAGGGGGTGGATCTCCCCCATGGTGTTCTTGTGATAGTGAGTGAGTTCTTACGAGATCTGATGGTTTAAAAATGTGTGGCATGCCCCGCCTCCCCCCCGCCTGCCCCCACGCCGCCGCCCCGCCACCTCTCCTGGTATGGTAAAGACATGCTTGCTTCCCCTTATGCCATGATCGTAAGTTTTCTGAGTGCCCCCCAGCCATGAGGAACTGTGAGTCAATTAAACCTCTTTTCTTTTAAAATTACCCAGTCTCAGATAGCTCTTTATAGCAGTGTGAAAATGGACTAATACACCACCCAAACCAAAAACATATGGAAATTGTCAACTTCTGGGATTGTATCACTTACTTATAGTAACCCTTACTAGATGCGGGTCACTTCAGGGGCCATGCTGTGGGGGTAGAACCAAAGGTAAATAGAAATCATAGTTTTTATGGAGCTAACAATCCAGTGAGGGACATCAGATGGGCAAAGGACTAAAAAACATGGAGGAAAAAAAGTAAGGTAGATTTTGCAGGAGTTTAGAGAAGGCACGAATGCAAGGACACGTTAACAGAAGAGGCAGCATGACAGCTGTTCCCTGAAGGATGAGGAGCATTTCCTCTAGCAGATGGTGAAACAGCAATGACGACCTCATGGCCTAGCATTAATCCTAAACTTTGTGCGTGCCAGGCATTGGGCTGAAATGAAGGCGATTGCATTCACCATGTTGCCGATGCATCCAGGTCAATGTTTAGCCCGTTGTACACTCATTACCACCAGTCAGCCAACCAAACAGCCCATGCCTGCTGGCTCTTCCATTGGTCTATTTTCTAACCATTTTTGTGCTCTCGACACTTTTTGTTGAATTTGATATTACTGGATTAAAAATTATATACTTGGCTACAGCTTTCCTTGCAGCAAGAGACTCCTCCGGCTGGTACATCATGGGGTCTTTGGGAATATTCAAAAGACATCTGAGCAGCAGATGTTCTCCTATCTGCACCAAGTCAGACGTCCTATTTGCACACAGGTGATATATAAGCTGTGCCCAGGGGAAACAGCAGGCCTTTGAATAAGGTGGGTTTTTTTCACAGTTGCCTATTTGTCTTGCTTTTTTGTTCCACCTTTATTTGTCTCCTGGAGGGAATATTCCTAACAGGAATAATAAATGAAAAATGTAAATAATGTGACTACTGAAATATAGATTTGCTAGGAATGCAATATATTACTGGCCATCTGTTAAATGGCCACTTCACATGCTGCCAGGAGGAGAGGATTTCACAAATTACGAGCCAGAGCTTTCAGCTGCAGGCCTGGTTAGCCATTCATTGGGTCCCAGGGGTCGCCGACCTAGGGGGCACAGATGAGGGAAGAGGTGCTGACCTGGGAGTGGAAGTAAGCTCCCACCATAGCACTGATGGCACGTGGCACAGGACCCTCTGGCTGGCCTGGCCCATGCTATTTTCTCTGCAGTTTATTTTATTTTTTGTTTTTTTGGAGACAGAATCTCCCTCTGTTGCCCAGGCTGGAGTGCAGTGGTGTGATCTCGGCTCACTGCTACCTCTGCCTCTCGGGTTCAAGTGATTCTCATGCCTCAGTCTCCTGAGTAGCTGGAATTACAGGTGTTTGCCACCACACCTGGCTAATTTTTGTATTTTTAGTAGAGACAGGGTTTTGCCATGTTGTCCAGGCTGGTCTCGAACTCCTGACCTCAAGTGGTCCACCCACCTCAGCCTTCCAAAGTGCTGTGATCTGCCCACCTCAGCCTCCCAAAGTGCTGGATTATAGGCATGAGCTACTGTGCCTGGCCTTCTCTGCAGTTTAGAGCTGAGTTTTGAAGCAATGTTTTCTCCCCTATTGAAGAACTCACTGCTGATTTTTTTCATGAAGTATCTTCCAATGAAGATAGAAAAAGGAAAGGAGATCTTTCCCCAGCCTTGGATTGGTACAGCTGAGGACCTGGATGCCTAAACTCTCAATAGTTATTGGATAGCTTGAGGGATTTGAGATTGGAAGAGTAGGGCAGAGCCAGGAAGGAGAGAGGAAGAGGATGATAATTTGGGGTAAATGAGGTGGACCTTAAGCAACAATTTTAGGCCAACGGGGTATGTTTGCAGGTTCCACCATTTGGGGGAATTATTGGCAAGATTGGAGGAGCCCATGCACGTTTTGGGAACCGGACTTCCTGCTGAAGAGAACTGGTCTCTGCAGCATCTTGGTGGTCCAGCAGAGTGGCTCAGGAGGCTTCAAGTCCTAGTTTAGTGCCTTACCAGTTCTGTGACCCTGGGCAAGTTACTTAGCATCTCTCTGTTCCTCATCGATTAAATGAGAAGATAGGTGATCTGGTCTCTAGAGTTACTTCATATTTTATGAATGGTTCTATTTCAGAATCAAAAGCTTCATAAAGAACCTCTTTGCTACATTTATTTAATGTCACGTTTGACATCACTCGAAGGAGGGAATAGAATCTGTGATGACTTTGCCTGCATCATAGACCTTCATCCTTTTCTAAAAAGGAGAACTTGGAGAAGCAGGGGATGGTGTCAGGAACCACCCACCTCCCCCCAGGGAGTAAGACGCGACTCTACCATCACTGCTGCAGAGGTGAGAAGTCCTAAGAGGCTGACAGGGACTGCCAACCTAGAGATGACTTCTCCCTGTTCCTTCCTTCCCTCCCCCACCTTTTCATTCAAGACTCTTCCTCCACGTTATCATCAGTTTCTGTTTAGAACAAGGCTGTCTAGGACAGAGGCATATTTAGGGGAGCTAGTCTTGACCTGACCAAATCCAGAAGTGCAAAAGCGTAGAGCTGTTGAGCACGGGAAGCCAGCTCACCTGGTCAGGATGGTGGATGGGGAGGAAGAGGAGGACAAGAGCTGGGTGGAGGTGGGAAGATCAGCTGCAGGGACCAGGATTCTTGGGTAGCTCTGAAAGGTCTACTTTTAAGGTGGCTCTGAGGAGAGAAATGAGGTCATGAGCATGGATCTGCCACTGCAGCTGTATGGGTGAAGTATGGCTAGGCCTTTCAGGCCTTTCAAAAAGGCTTCGATTTCTTTGGAACCCATTGTATTTCATGGAGAGAAACAAGCTTCTGCTGCTCATTCATCCATCGATTCATTCAACAAGCAGTTATGGACAGCCTGCAGCCTACCAGGCTCTGTGCATCCTTATGAATCTAGTAGTGGCCAAAAGATTATAAAAATCCCTGCTTTCAGGGGTTTCTAGTGGAAGAGACAGCACTCAATAAATAAGTGAAAAATTATAAAAGAATTGTCGAGTTGTGAACGTGTTAGGAAGAAAAATAGAGCCGAGTGAAGTGATAGAGCATGCAGGGATGGCTGCTTCCATCGGGTGGTGAGAGAAGGCTGCTCAGAAAAGGGGACATTTCAGCTAAGACCTAAATAAAGGGAGGAATCAAGCCCTGGGAACTTCTGGGGTAAAATCTGTCCCCAGGCTGTGGGAACAGATCTGCACGAGACCTGAAGCAGGAGGGAGCCTCCTGTGTTCAGGAATAGTAACCATGTGGCTCCAGCAGAGTGAGAGAGAGGAAGAGTGGCAGGAAATGGAGCCCTGGGGGCAACCTGACCATCCCTCGGGCCACACTTGGGACCTCAGGTTTCATTCTAAATGACATGATACTGTCTGGACTTCAAAGCATCCCTCTGGTGGTGTCTGGAGAATAGACCACGGGTGGGAAGAACAGCTGGAGACAGTGAAGAGGTTATTTCAGTCCTCCAGGCTGGAGCTGACAGTAGCAAGGGGCAGGCTAGCAGTAACAGAGATGACAAAAAGTGGTGGCATCCCAGGAACATTCCAAATGTGGAGCCACCAGGACTTACTGATGAATTAGATTTGAGTTGTGAGAGAAAGAGAGGAGTTGGCTGTAACTCAAGTGTTGGGTCCAAGCAACTTGGGCAAAT
Source organism: Symphalangus syndactylus (assembly GCF_028878055.3). Lineage (NCBI taxonomy): Eukaryota > Metazoa > Chordata > Mammalia > Primates > Hylobatidae > Symphalangus > Symphalangus syndactylus. The sequence continues at coordinate 124,371,339 of NC_072428.2, forward strand.
GGTGGAACCACTCAACCAAGAGAGAGAAGTCTGGAGAAGGAGCAAATTGGAGGGATGAGAACAGACTGTGGGACATGTGAGGCCCAAGATGCCACAAGACCACCTCCAGGTGGACAGGACAGGCAGGCAGGTGGAAAAGTTATCTATCCCTTCTCTCCAGGAGCAGGAGTGTCCAGGATTGTCCAGAATGGATCATTGTTGATCCAGGTCAGGATGTAGAGATGATCGTCTTGGGGAAAAAAGGAGCGTTTCTATTTCTAGGCTTTCCAGGCACACACAGCTATATTCAGACGTCAAGTGAAGTGTCTGTAATCACGGATGGCTGTGGATTGGGAGGCCTCACATTGTGCCATGATGTGGTTGTGAGTAGCTGCCTACATCACTGGGCTGGAGGCTCCTGTGGAACAGACAGCCCAACACTAGACTGATTCTGTGGTGCAGGGCTCCTCCTGTATCCCGAACCACTTTTCCCTGGACAGATGATGGCTCCCTCATTTAAAAGAACTTTCAGTCTAGTTGCTCCTGGTGTGGGAGAGCCCACCACACAGTCATGGCCCCTCATCACAGGCCACCTGCCCTCCTGCCTGTGCACATCTCCAGCTTGCAGTGCCCCTGACTTGGCCTGCAGTTTCCCTCTAGGGTGATCTTGTAGCTCATCCTGCTGACAGGCTGACTCCAAGTGGAGGCATGTGGGTTCTCCCTGCCACTGCTCTCCTCTGCCCATGGTCATTCTCAAGCCATCTGCCCATCTCACTCATGGCTTCAGCCTGTCGCTCCTATGTTATTTCTGAGTTCTCCCAGATACCTGATTTCTTGCCTCCAAAGAGCTTAAATGATTGTCGGTGGAAGTACCTTTCACAGAATGATTTTCAGCTTCTCCCTGAGAAGGCAACAATCCCAAAGATACCCAGTGATGATCAATTAATTGATAATCAGCCACAAAATCCAGTCTCCTCTAGAGGTCTCTGCTGACTTACTAATGGCCAAAAGACAAAGACAGTGACACTTTGGGGTGACTTTTAGTCTTTTTTTGAACTCCGTTTACAAGAGGAGACCATTTTCTTTATACGGGCCCATAACCCAAGCTACCCAACCACATCTGGAACTCAGCTGGTCTTCTGTGAGCTCACATCAATTTCATATTGAGTCCAATTGTTCACAGAGGCTTTTCAGTCCTAGATGCCCTGCTCATTTTACCTATTCACTTTCTTCTTTTTTTAAAGACCTGATTGTGTGTTCCCTCATGCCATCTTCAGTTCTTTAGACCCTGTGTTCACTTTGGATGCTGATGGCTCACAAAACTGCAGCAATGATCTGGGCTGAGAGTGAGAGATTGTGCAAGATTGAGTAGAAAAAACCAAAGCCTTGGTAGTAGAACAGTCTATTTCCTCATCTGCAAAATGATCTCTGTGGCACCATAGTAATGTGTCTTTGGTACTCAACTATGGAAGCTATTGTAATAGCAGAAGCAAAAATTCTGCAAATCAGTTAAGCAGAAGAGCCTCACCTCCTGGGACCTGAAGAAGGAGTTAAAAAGTGGGGCATCCATGGCAAAGCGGATCAACATTTCATCAAGTCAGTGGTTTGAAACTGCATGGCAGGGTCGTGTGATTTATGGGTTTCCATTTTATTCCATTTCTATCCTTTTCCTGTATACTCAGTTTCAGGCATGCAACATGTCCTTGAGTGGACAAGGCCTTGGAAGGCACCTTCACTGAGGTTGGCCTTCTTTACAGACCATTTACCCTTCTCCATACCTGAAACGAACTGAAGATCCAGCTCAGTGTTCTGATCCTTTTATTCCCATCTTTTGCCATGGTTAGGAGCCTGGATTTCCTCTGTACAAAACCTGTGGGCCCAAATCTTTCTTTGGCTAATTTTTCATGGTCAAGGCTGATTGACAGTTGAAAACTTTTAGAGCCATATGCCCTCCTTTTTTTTTAAGTTGTTTCTTATTACACCAGGCACACCTGAGGTGCCATATTTCCATACGGTCTATATCCCTTTGCTTGACCTGCAGATATAAAGTCATCCTTCAGTTCACTATTTTATGTTGTCTATTAAAGTCACTATAATTCATGAATTGAGAGTTGCCACAAGCCTTAATATGAGCACCACAATAATGCCAGTACTTTCTACATTGTATCATAGCCCTCCTGGCGAAAGCAAGTTGGCAATTTAGTCTCTGCTCTTCACGAGGGATGGGGATAGATTGTGGTTATCAATAAATATTTGATTAATTAATTGACTGACTACGTCTTAAGCCTTTTAAGACAAGATAGGTCCTGGTCCTGCTACTAACTTGCTAGTATTCTTGGGTAAGTCATTTAATTTTGCTGGCTCTCTGTTCCACAACTGTAAAATGATTCATGATCCCAAAGTCCCTTGCAACTTTAAATTACTAAGAAATATATACATATATATATACACATGTGTGTGTATATATACATATACTATATATATAATATATATACATATACTATATATAATATATATATACATAATATATATACATATACTATATATAATATATATACATATACATAATATATACATATACTATATATAATACATATGCATATATATAATATATATACATATACTATATATAATATATACATATACTATATATAATATATATACATATACTATATATAATATATATACATATACTATATATAATATATACATATACTATATATAATATATATACATATACTATATATATAATATATATACATTATATATACATATACTATATATATGATATATATACATATATATAATATATATATTTATTCCACCATGTTTATTGAAACTAGCCATAGAAGAAGACTCCTTCAACTAGGCCAATACTCTAATATTTAATATATAGAGGGTACAAATAAAACCAATTTGGGGAAAGAAAAATATTGGTAGCTTCTCAGCATAGGGTCAAGTAAAGGCAAATGCCCTGGAACATCTTCCGGAGCCCAGGGTGGAGTGGATCATCTAACTAGGCCGACCGTGGCCTTTTAGTGCCTGCATCAACATCAACAGACTATAAAGAGACTTTTACAAGTTGATTCAAGCATAGCCACATGTGGGGAAACTAGGAATCTAGAAAGTCAATAGAAGTTATTGGCAATTTTTCCACTTTCTTCCTCCCTTTCTCAAAATCCAAGAGGGCCCAGAAGGGCACTAGAAAACAGATATTTGATGGCTTACTGTGTCTTTAGGGCAATCTCTATCTCATCTTTCTACTCGTCTTTCCTATTCTCATACCTCTTTTTCAGTCTCTTTTCTTTCCTTATTGACTCCTCATTCATCAAGTATTCACAAGGATGATAAGAAGTGGCTTCTGATGACACAGTGAATACATTAAGACAAATGTCTGTTACCTGACACAGGATGGGGGACACAGGGAGGAATTACTGACAGTCTACCAAAGCTTCCCCCAACTAGGAACACAGACACCCCCTCTGATGGGGGTGGTGGTGAGCAAGAATATAGTCACTCAGCTATCCACCACTTACCTGAGTGACCATATTCTTATGTCTTCCCTCTGTTGGACTCACAGGATATTGGTACCCCATGTACAAAGCCAAGATCATCCTCTGGGAGAGCTTAGCTGGGGCCCGTGGTCGGGGAGCTGCTGGTGCTGGCATCCACTTGCAGGAGCTGCAAAATACTGGAACAATGTGGCCTCAGAGCTTCAGTTTCTTGAGCAAGGATTACAGGTAAATTCCTTATTCTCATTTTTTCTAGAACTCTCTTTGGTGTGCTATTAGTAGAAAAAAAAAAGACAAAGCTTTGGAGGCAAGATCTACATCCAGATCTCAGCCCTCCTACCTACAGGGTGCCACCTTGGGTGAGTTACTTCATCTCCCTGAACCTCAGTTGCCTCATGAGTGAACTCCCAACTCAAGGGGTGCTTGTGAAAAATGTGAGATAATTCATGCACAGTTCTTTGTCACATGGTGGGTGTTCAGTAAGTGGTGGCTATTGTGACCACAATGGTTGCTAGATCTCCCACCACATAGCGTTGGTCCTGCTGCCTTTTATTGTCTCTATCAAAATTAATAGAGTCTAGAGAGACTTTAGAAACCCTCTCTCCAAAACTGATTCAAGCATAGCCTCATATGGAGGAACCAGACATCTATAAAGTTAACAGAAGTTATTGTCCATTTTTTTTCACACACTTTCTCCCTTTTCCAGAAAATCAGGGGGGCAGGAGGGAAATGTGAAGCAGATGCATGATGACCGTCAGGGCGATGCCAGAGAGCCTGAGCAGCTTTGTTTATTCATCTGTAATTGGAGGAGTTGGTCTTCTTAGCTGGGGCAGTCTAAGAGTCAGTGGGACAACAGGCTACTCCAAATCTCCAGCTTCATCTGCACACCAGCCATGGCCAGAGGGGTGATGCCTTCAGGAACCTCTTATCCTCTGCCCCATGGGTGTGTAGCATCCTTGAGAAGGAATGGTATCGGTCATTTTCCCTGGTCCCTGTCTCTGTCTCTTGGTCTTCTCCTGTAGGACCCCATGCAGTTGATCTGGAAAAGGATGCAATTAGGGAAGACTTGCATGGTTCTTGAAGATCCCTCCCACTCTAAACTAAGTCCCCAGATACACTGGTTCACTTTGCATTTCTTTACTTCTACCCCAACTTTCATCGCCATCTGATTTATTTGTTTATTTGTTTATCACTTGTCTCTCTTCACTAGAACATCAACTCCATGAGAGCAAAGACCTCCTTGTCACACCCACAACTGTGACCTCCAGTGCCTAGAGGGTGGCCGAGCACACAGCAGGCATGGAGTAAATATTTGCTAAGTGGATGTGTAAATGAAGGGATGTAAGCCTCATGCCCACACACAGGGGCTGGGGCCACAGGAAGCCAGCACATCTAGACTAGGGCAACAGCTAACAGTGGAGGCAAACACCTGGCTCATGAGTGGCCATGGAGAGGCCACACAGCACAACCCCTTTCGAACTGCAGTTGAATGACTTTGACATCCACAGATGAGCATCAAGCAAATCAGATAAACTAGTCGCTTAGCTACATGTCACCCCTATGGGTTGTTGGTTAGTTGGACTTTTCCCCTTTTGTCTTGTTTAGGCAGATCTGGTGTCCTGAGTGTAGGGTCACCGTAAGGCAGAGGAAAGAGATGCAAATAAAGTGGGTGGATCTCAGGGAAGGAAATGATCTCAGTGGTCTCAGATGCTGCCCATAGCAGGGTCCAATGGCCAGTTGAGTTGAGTGTATGGGAGGCTTGTGGAAGAACAGTAAGGCAAAAGACCCCTATGGCACTGAAAAAGAAAACAGATGCCCACCCAAATAGATGACCAGTATCGGGGCTTTCTCCACCCCTGCCAGAGTTGGCCTCTCATTCAACAGTTTTCCATCTCACTTCCCATTGTTTTACTGAGACATGGCTTCTTCCTGCCTTGCCATATCCTACCTGCTTTTAATTGTTCCCAAATGACTTGATGTAATTCCAAAATTTAGCCCTTTTAGGTTCTATTTTCACCTTAACCAACCTGGAACCCCATCCTGCCTGCACCCTCATTAAACACAGACAGGATGAAGACAGGGAGGGCATCATCTACATTGTACATCCCAAGTGGCTTCAGCCGCACCTTCCAGTGGCCTTTGGAACAACCACAGAGATCTGCAGGTGTGAGTGGGTGGGAGGTGTCCTCAGGAAACTGAAGGAGATGAGGGCTTCTGGGCCCTTCAATCTGGCTTGCTCAAATGTCATCTAGTTTTGCCCCATTGATTTCAACTGTGGATGGGACTATGTTTGCCTGTTCATTAGAAAATACTTCATTTTCCTTCTTCTCATTTATTTTTTAATCTGCCCCGCCCTTGGCTGTAGAAGTGAACCACTCTGCCCACAGCTCAGCAGCCAGGGGCTCAGTGTTTTCCTTCCTGACTGTAGGCAGAGGCCCAAGTGCCCTTGAGTTGTCCAAGATAGAATCGCTCACAAATCTGCCTTGTTATTGATGTTTGATCAGTGAATGTACAGAGATGCAATTGTAGCCCAAAGAATGTGGGATTTGGAGAGATCGCGCTCGGTCTCACGTTCCTCAGGCCTGTGGTGAGGGTGAAAGAAACCCACCCCCTTTCCCAGGCTACCTGATGCCCATTGTGTTACTGTCTATCTGAACTGAAGATTCTAACAGAGGATGAAAAGCAGATCAAAACAAAATTCCCCCAAAACCGTCAACACAAAAGTAGGAGCTACACGACTCCGGTTAACTGGACCAGAGAAGAAAAGTGGAGCAATGACGCCACCAAGTGGTGTGTCTGTGAGTGAGAGCATGGCTGCTGGTTTTTCATTAACATTAGTATCCTTAGAATTATGGAGCCTCAACCTGATGAAGGATCATTAGAGCGTAGGGTTAATGGGGCCGGCTAAACCAGAAGGAAACATCAAACAACTGTGCTAGGAAGGGTGGCAAGCCGGAGAATGAGGATGGAGCAGCAGAAATGAATCCTCTCTAGAGGGAAAACAATAAATATGGTATTATTTAGTCGGTGACATAAGGAAATGTTTTGAAAATGCCATTCTTATACTGCCCGCATCAGAACCACCTGGAGTGCTTGTCAAAGGTGCAGATTCCTGGGCCAACCTCAACCCTAATCAGAATCTCTGGGGCTGGTGACTGGGTGTTTGTACTTTTAACAAGTGCCTTAGGTGAGTTCTAAGTGGGAAGCCAGTAAGTGAGGTGCATGAAGTCTCATTTATCCACTCTGTAAAAAAGAGAGTGGAGGCAATGGACAGGAGGAAGAACAGTCATGTTTAAAAGAGTTAGAAATGTTGGGCGGGGCGCGGTGGCTCACACCTGTAATTCCAGCACTTTGGGAGGTCGAGGTGGGTGGATCACCTGAGGTCAGGAGTTTAAGACCAGCCTGGCCAACATGGTGAAACCTTGTATCTACAAAAAAATACAAAAATTAGTCGGGCATGGTGGCTTTCACCTGAAATCCCAGCTACACAGGAGGGTGAGGGAGCAGAATCACTTGAACCCGGGAGGCAGAGGTTTCAGCGAGCCTAGATTGTGCCACTGCACTCCACCTGGGTGACAGAGTAAGACTTCATCTCAAAAATAAATAAATAAATAAATAAAAAGATAGAAATGTGAAGGGAAGGAGAATCCTTTCTATGAGACGGGGATACATGCAGGACTATCTGGGCAGCTGCCAGCCAGGCAGCCAGCCTCACTGAGGGGTTTCTCTCTGGAGCTCTCTTCCTTCTCCCGGTTATGTTAGGCTCCACTGGGCAGGGCTGCCTCAATACACACTCTCTGGGCTGCGTGTCGACGTCCAGGTGCCCCCCATCTGGCCTAATGAAGGGCAGAGGGTGTCTAATCACTGGTTGCTGTTGACTGAGTCACCTGGTAGAGAATGCATGGCCCAGGAGTTGAAGGGTGGGGTGCTGCTCTTGGTTCTGCCATCACCGGGGTGGGCATCTTTGGAGTCTCTGGGTCTCTATTCCCTCATCTTCAGGAGGAGAGAATTGAGCTAAGGGATCTGATGGCTCTAGCAGCAACCCAGGACTCTTCTCTCTCCTCTGGGGCCCTGATCTGGAGCTCACCTGGTCTGCTCACCCTGAGGGTTTGGCTTCAGTGTGGGGTCAGGGATCTCTAACCCCCCACAGGCCTATGAGGGAAACTTTGAGCCTGGTGCCACTGATGAAAGAGGCTCCGTCACATGGAAAACTTTACTTAAGAACCCACCTGCCCCATGAATGGTAGGTTTCCGGTTTCATGGACAGGATTTTCCCAGGAATTCCAGAGAGGGGTGTGGTGGTGCCAATGAGCTGGAACAGACCTTTAGGACCGAAGCCTTGGCATACCTGGGGAACATGTCAGGGAAACTTCCAGCCCCAGCCCCCTTTCTCTCTGTCTCAGGGGAAATGCCACCAGGACAGGAAGTCACAGGAAATAGTGACTACACTAAGTATCACTGAATTGCGCACTTTAAAATGATGAATTTCATATTTAGTGAATTGGGTGAATTATATTTTAATTTTTAAAAACATTTAAATACTTATCAAAAGGGAAAAAAAATAAGTCACCAGAGGCTTAGGGATAGAAAGAGGTGGAAAAATGTTTATCTTATCACTGGATTTAATATATTGGATAATTAGGATTCAGCTGAAACCCAAGTGCTGAGTTCTAGAAGAGCAAGTCAGAGAGTGAAAACTCCACCCGTATCCATGCCGAGCGGGGGAATGGGGTCCGAGGGGAAGCACCGCCCGGCTGACCTCAGCTCCAGCCCTCCCAGCTGACTTCAGCTCCAGCCTGCTCGGGACTCCCTTTCTGTCTAGCCCAGCTCCTTGTTCCTTCAGACAAGTGGCTGCCGGGGGCTCTAAATCCCACACCAACCCAGAGCACCTTGTGGAAAAATCCTTCCTCCCTTTTGGTCAGCTGGGGCTGGGTGGGAATTTTCCAAAAGGAACTTTTCCTTAGAAACCCTGGGGCAGGGTTGGAATCTAAGTACAAAGGTCTTAGGAAAAAAAAAATCCATTCCGCCAGAGTGTACATTTCCATAGTGATGACAGCAGAGATTGAGGTTCAGGGGAAGAGTTGGTGGGACCCTTTCTCTTATCTCAGATCTGAGTAGCGTCTCCACTCCCAGAGACCCTTCCTGCATGGTCCTCTTGCCCCTCCTGGGATGGGGATGAAATCCAGCCCCAGACCTTCCATGAAATCATGTCTAAGAGTGGGGCATTGGAGATGGAGGTCTGAGTGGCCACCTCCCTGAGGGCTTAAACACAGCCTTCTTTGGTGCTGCTATCCAAATTACTCCGAGAAGGCCAGGTGCAGTGGCTCTTGCCTGTAATCCCAGCACTTTGGGAGGCTGAGGCAGGCAGATCACGAGGTCAGGAGTTCGAGACCAGCCTGGCCAACATAGTGAAACCCCGTCTCTACTAAAAATACAAAAATTAGCTGGGTGTGGTGGTGGGTGCCTGTAATCCCAGCTACTCAGGAGACTGAGAAAGGAGAATCACTTGAACCCGGGAGGTGGAGGATGCAGCGAGCCGAGATTGTACCACTGCACTCCAGCTGGGTGACAGAGTGAGACTCCATCTCACAAACAACAACAACAACAACAATACCAAATTACTCTGAGAATTACAGGGGAATGGAGCTGGTGGAAATCATATGCATTGCCTGTTCCAACTCATCCCTCCATCCACATTCCATTCTCAGGTGAAGGCACTGAAGTCCACGAGGTGGAATATCTTTGCTCAAGATCACCCAAGGTGTCAGGGCTGGAAGGACACAGAGCTGGCCACCTGGCATAGGGCACCTCGGAGGCCAGTCTAGGCTCTTCTGTGGCTTCTAGGGACCCAGCCCCGCTGAGCAGGTGAACCTCAGAGTGTGGCATGGGGCTGGCGGGAGGAGAGGAAAGTAGTGCCATCGTGGATGTCCCCCAAACTCTACTCACCAGAACCCCATTGAGGAAGTACCTGTGGAGTGCCAGACTTGGGTTGCCCAAGTGGGGGACACAGCCTGAGCCAAGGCACAGGGGATATAGAGGCCCTGGCATGGTGGAGGAATGGCAAGTCCACAGTTTGACTCTGTGAGGGAAGAGGGCAGGTGGTGAGGCTCAACTGGAGGCTTGGCCTCAGCTGTTAAGGATTTGGGCTGAAGAACATGGCAGCCACTGTGAGCCTTGAAGTGGAAGTGATTAAAGGAGCTGGTGCAGTGGGCAGATTAGATCAGGGCTGCCCTGGCTGGGACAGCCATCAGTAGGACAGTGTAGCCTTCCAGTAAAAACTGACACAGGTCTGGATCAGGTGATGGGAGGGGGAATCCAGGGGAGGACAGATGCAAGAGCACTTGGAAGACAGGTCAGTCGATGCTCAAGGGCAGTGCAATGAGAGAGAAGGACTCCCAGGCTTCTCAACTAGGCAAATGGGCAAATGGTGATGTCATGAAGCAAGATGATGGGAGGGACAGGGGAGTTCACAGGTGGGGTTCGCTCTCTCCTCCAGATCTGGTTCCTGCTTTGCAGGGCTTGGAGTGCATTTTCCAAATGTGGTTCCCATGCCACTTCTGTCAGACTCGGAACCACCTGGCCTACTTGTTAAAGATGTAGATTCCTAAGCCCCACTCAGAATCTCTGGGAATAAAAGGCTGGAGCCCTGGGATTTGAAAAACACCTGGTCTTAAACTTGGATGTTGGAGACATTGGAAGAAAAGCAGGTTTTAGACTGGAAGAAGAGCAGGAAGATAGTGAGTTTGGCTTTAGAGTTGCAGATGTCTCATGGGCAGTTAGCTATTAAAAGCTAGAGCTTGGAAAAGCCATCGGGTTAGGGCGGATAGAGATTCAAGATTGTAACTGGAGAAATAATTTGAAATTGCATGCGATTTGTCACTTTTGTCTTTGTGAGTCTGTGACCTTTACGTAAAGTCTGCCCTAGGCAGCCATATGTCTGGGAAGAGATTAGAACCTGTTAGAGAAGGATTGCCTAGAAAAAGGCCAGGTTGGTATTCAGGTTTTGACATTCAAAATATGATTATGTGGCAGGACAATGGTCTCCAAGCCAGGATATTATCCTGAGAGAGGAGTCACTGAATTCTTTCAGTTCCCTCTTCCTCCATTAGCTCATCAACAGGAAGGCTCCCTACCCTGTCTTAAGGCTCTGGTGGTGAAAATGTAGACGAAGGTAGCTATGGCGTTAGAATAAACACTGCTCCCTCCAAGGGAAAAAGAGGGCGAAGTTAGGGGGTATGGGGTGGGGTCTGGAGGTAAGAATTGTGCTGCCAGGGACAGTTAAGATGTGGCTCCATCATCCAAGGACCTCCCCAGGACCAAGCTAGACAGCTGGGGGTTCAAGATCAGAGGCCATAAAGCGCACAGGGAAGGGGTCAGCCAAGAATATCACCCTGGAGAGCAAGGGGCCCTCCCAGAAGACTAGACCTAGCACCCGCAAGGCCAGGGGCCTCTTCTTGCAGAGCTAGGCCATGCCAGCTGCAAGCCTGTGTGCTATAATTCAAGAGAGACTGAGGCACCTTCCAGGGCTTTTATAGTTATCCAGCCTGATTAAACTTTACTAGCGATAGGCCTTATTTAACAGTTGCACTTATAATCTTGCACATCCAAGATGTAGTATGTGTTACATTTCCAGTTTCATGAAGGAGTCATTCAGTGGTAATAGAAGCATGAGAGTCATTGAACTTAGCTAAAGAATGTGAGTATTATGAGAACACTGGGCTGCAGGAGCCAGTGATGGGAAGAGCGAAATGCAGAAAGGGGGCTCGGAGGTGAGGGGAGAGCTGGGGAGATGGTCCTGGGAAGCTTGGAAAGAGAAGTTTAGGAAGACGATGGTGAACAACACAATCTAAAGTTTCAAGAGGAAGGGAGGATGAAGATGAAAAAAGGGCCATTCAATTTGACAAGTAGGTTATCAAAATGACATTTAAGAAGCCAAATGACCATAGTGGTTGGAAGAAAATCTGTCAGGTAAACCACTGGTGTTGAGGCATGAGTGGGAGATGAAATGGAAACAGCTAGAATGAGTGTTTCCTTTGATGAGTTTGTTACTGGATTAGGTGAAGAATAATAAATCAGATGACACTTTGAGTGGGTTGCATGATCAGGATTATGGAGGACCTGGATATGTCTGTAGGTAGAGAGGAAAGATCCAGCCAATGAGCAAAGATGAAAGATGCTAGGAAAAAGAGGAGGCTTTTGAGTGTGATGGTTGAGTGGGACAGCTTGGGAAGAAGTTGAAGAGGGATGATTAAGAGGACAGGTGGTAGGACTGGCCTTGTGCAGAAAACGACCTCTCTCTCCAAGAAGGAAATTATATTTGTCAATATAATTTTATTAATAATTATGTACTTACTAGCTAAAGAACATAATCAAAATAACAGAAAAATTTAAAACATCAATCATTTATTTTTCCGTGTTTCTTCCCAGTTCTAATCCTAATACTTTTATTATTTTTATGCAGTTGTAACCCAACCACAAGTGAGAACTCAGGAATTCTCAGGTGGAGATGAGGGTTTATTAATAGATGAGACCAGAGATGTGCCCTTTCCCCTTTATTCTTCAGTAACTAAAAGATGAGGTTGTCTGCAAATGAGGTTGCCCCTGTGGAGGGGAGCCTGTGCTATGAAGGCCTGGGGAGGGCGGTGTATATGGATGAGGCTCGTGCCCACAGTGCACTGGGGCCTCTGCTGCAGGCCAATCTCGCGATGATGGGAGGGATGTTGCTGATGCAGTGAATTAAGGGTGAGAACAGGCCAAGTGTGATGGCTCATGCCTGTAATCCCAACAGTTTAGGATGTCGAAGCAGGAGGATCGCTTGAGCCCAGGAGTTCGAGACCAACCTGGGCAACACAGTGAGACCCCGTCTCTACAAAAAATAAGCAAAATTAGCCAGGTGTGGCACACACCTGTAGTCCCAGCCACTTGGGAGGCTGAGGTGGGAGGATCACTGCTTGAGCCTGGGAGGTTGAGACTGAAGTGACCCAAGATCATACGACAGCACTCCAGCCTGAGTGATGGAATGAGATCCTGTCTCAAGAAAAACAAAAACACCCAAAAAACAAAAAAAACAAAACAGTGAGAACAGCAGGATTATATAAATAAAGGATTAAAAGCGAAAAGCTGGGGTTACCCCCAGGGAAAATTTCTGAAGTATTGTCAGCTTAATTTTGTGTCAATATAATTATATTAATAATTAGGTACTTATTGGCCAAAGAACATAATCAAAATAATAGAAAAATTTTTTAAATCAATCATTTATTTTTCCATGTTTCTTCCCAGTTCTAGTCCTAATACTTTCATTATTTTTATGCGGTTGTGACCCAATCAAAAATTGTGGCAGATTATATTTTCTAAAACTGGCCTTAGCAGTATTTCCAGTCCTGTATGCTTTTCCAGAAACTTGTTGCTCTCCCATCATAAGGTGGCATCTCTTTTCTTTCCCTTTGAAACTGACAAGACTTTGTGACTCAATGAATGGAAATGGAAACGACACTGCAAAATTTCTAAGACTAGGTCATATATGATTAACTGACTTCTACCTGGCTCTCTCGCTGGGGTCTTTTGCCCTTGGAACCCAGCCACCATGTTCTGAGGAAGCCCAAGCCAAACAGAGGTGTCCTGGCCAACAGAGCCAGCTAAGGCCTCAGCAGATGACCAACATCAACTGCCAGACACGTAAATGAATGAGCCTCATGTGAATCCAGCCCCTGACATTGTGGGCCCAGATAAGCCATACTGCTGTAAGCCGTCTGAATTTCTGATCCGTAATAAATGGTTGTTTCATCTCACTAAGTTTTTGGGTAATCTTTATGCAGCTATAGTCACTGAAACACATGGAGAGTTTTGTTTTATAACTTTTGCATTTGTTAGCATGAGGATTTTCTCATGTTGCTTTATAGTCATCATAATTATTTTATTGGCTACAAAATATTTTGAGTTGATGTAGTATAGCTTATTTAAATATTGTGCTATTCTTGGCTATTTAGACTGTTTCTCGTTTTTTGCTATTTAAGTAATGATATAAAAAGTTATGCATAGAGATTTTTCTCTTTCTTTGAATTGCTTCAGTGGGACAAATTCCCAGAAGTAGAATTACTTTTGGGTATGAACATTTTTGTGGCTTCCCAAACGTACCACCAAATTACTTCTCAAACAAAATTGCATTGATTCTGCCATTAGTTGTTTGGCAATGTTGGTACATAAAACCACCTCAAATGTGTTTTGAATTAAAGAGGGCATAAGTAAAAAACTGTATTAAAGAAAACCCTTTACTGTCTTTGCATCAGCATCAGACATCACCATCACTTTTAGTTTTTTGCTAGTTTAATCAATGGAAATTGTATTTTTATCATTGTTATTCATTTGTGTATCTTGAGTGAGTACTGAAGTAGAGATTTTTTCATATTTCAGAAATTGTTTTTACTCCTATCTGAAGCATCTATATATATTCTTTATCCAATAATGTATTTATAAGAGCTCTTGACATCACTGTTTATTTAAAGTATGTCATAATTTCATCAGTAGACTATAAAATATATTGTGGCTCATGACTGGTATTAAAGAAAAAACAGAATAGAATAAAATAGAAATATCAGAGCATTCTGCATATAGTAAGATTTTTTGTGTTTTTTAAAAAAATTTGTATACATTTCAGGGGTAAAAGTTCATCTTTTTAAAATGGATATATGGTATAGTGGTGAAGTCTAGGCTTTTCATGTAGCTATCACCTGAGCAGTGTATATTGTACCCATTAAGTAACTTATCATCCCTTACCCCCTCTCATCCTCCCACCCTGCCATCCTTCCCAGTTTCCAGTGTCTATTACTCCATTCTGTGTCCATGTGTACACATTACTTAGCTTGCACTTATAAGTGGGGGCATGTGGTATTTGACTTTCTGTTTCTGAGTTATTTTACTTAAGATAATGACCTCTAGTTCCATCTATATTACTGCAAATACATGATTTCATTCTTTTTTTATGTCTAAATAGTATTCCATTGTCTATACGTGCCACATTTTATTTATCCAATCATCCATTGATAGGCACTTAGGTTGATTTCATATTGTTGCTATTGTGAATAGTGCTGCAATAAACATACAGTGTAGGTATGTTTTTGATATAATGATTTCTTTTCCTCATACCCAGTCGTGGGATTGCTAGATTGAATGTTACTCTATTTTTAGTTGAGAAATCTCCATACTGTTTTCCACAGGGGTTGTACTAATTTACATTCCCATCAACAGAGTATAGTAAGTTTTTTTTTGTATGAAACTTTTATTTCAATGTAAGTTTGTATTGGGTCATGATACTCTTCTTCTTAGCGGAGATGCAACAAAGATGTTCTTAAAAGATGGGACTTATAAAGCATATTTATTAACCCCTTTTTATATTGATGTAAACATCTCCCAGGCTGTAGCTTCCCTTTTTGTATTGAATTATTTTTCTTTTGCACTATTTTAATTTTTCATGTGGTCAGGCCCAACAATCTTTTGTAATTTCTTATTTCAGTTGTAAACAGAAATTCATCTTGTTTCTACAGAGGTGATAAATGATCTATCCTATTTTTTGTCAACTCAATTCTAACTGAAGCATTCTCTGGACACCTCGGAACTTCTAAAAATTCACGTTGGTTCAGCAAAATGCAAATGAAGAGCTCTGGCGCAAATGCTATTATGGAGTGAGTAAATTGAGAATGTGTGATAATCACGAGATCACATGTCCCCATTCTCACTTCCAGTTGTCAGTTTATGCTGCATCAGCAAAACGAGTTCTGGGGCAAATGCTGTATAAGCAAATGTTATAATTGTTACCCAAAGATAGCTACCAAATGATGAAAAATATTGAAGAAGTCAAGTTGAAAATGCCAGAACGCATGGAAAAACTCAGAATAAGACAAGAGAGATGAGTTTGGAGACAAAACTGTCAGAATAGAGATGACTAAAAGGATAGTAATAATTGTTCCTGATTATTGTGTATTTGCCCAGCTCATTTACTCCTCACCACCATTATTTCCATTTTGCATTTTGCATTCCATTACCATTATTTCCATTTTACAGATGAGAAAACTGCAGTGCAAAAAGCTATGTGACTTAGTCAAGGTCATCCAGCTTAAACAGGTGCCTGGAATTGGAACTTCAAACCCGGTTCTTAATCACTGGCTCATGCTGCCTCTGACGTGGGAGCTAGGGGTTGCAGCTAAAAGAAAAAGGCTAATATATGGAGAGAGCATCACTTACAACCCAAGAGTTATAAAGGGATATTTCGACTGTTCTATGGAAACTTTCCAGATTTCTCCCCCCATTCTGGAGAATTTACTTCAAATAACTGGATCTAGACATCTAGAATAAAAGCAGTTTCTGCCATGTACAGTGCTGGAGATAAGGGCTGATGTTTTGTATTCCAGCTGTGATTTTCCTGGATTCCATTCAGATCATGAAAATTCCTAACAAAGACACACGAGAGACAGTGGGTCAGAGCACACAGTTGGCAGCCAGTGTGCTTGGATTTGCTACCAGCTCAGCCTCTTTCTAGCTGTGTGATGGGGGCATGTTTTCCTCATTTTTAAAGTGAGGACAATAATAGAACCAACCTCAGAGGGCTGTTGTAAGACAATGTCTATCCATAGCAAGTGATACGCTAGTATTTGTTATTTTATTATATGCTACAATTATTTTACTTGAAGCTGATATATTTCATATTAGTTATTTTTTTTCTGGTTGGATTTTAGGAGATACTCTGGTTTTATCAGTAGTGTGTTCACAGATAGGGTGTTTCTATGTTGATTCTTGTAAATTACATTGGCATTTTCTTATCTAATTCTTCAGTTTCCAGAATACCTGATATTTGAGTGGGGTGGCCATATGTTCCAGTTTACTCTTGTTATGCTAGTATCACTATATCTATACTCAAATGTCCCTGTTTGGAAGAGAAATCCTGTGGTCCTCCTATTTGGAGAAGTGCAACCCTCTTACCGGGGGTCACTGTTACATTATATGGGCTGGCTCAGGAGGTGCAAAGCTGGCATAAAATCAAAGATAGTGTGTTTTCTTTTAATCATTTTTCATGCCAGGATCCCCTTGGCAAGCTGCGGAAGCTTTTGGAGCTCTTCTAAGAAAAATGTTTTTAAGTACATAAAATGAAATGCACAAGATTACCAAGAAATTCTTTAGTTTTGAAAGACTGCTATCACAATATTTTTAAAAACCAAATTTGTAATATGATAATACATAGGCTTTTTATTAATGACTAAATAACAGCTCTAGTGACAGGTTTAATAACTCTGGTAATTTCAAAGTAGTGATGCACATAGATGACATCGTGAGATATTCCTAATAACAGTAATGGGATTTAGCAAGAGCTGTGACTTTCTATTTGTGACAAAGTTACAGGCCCCACTTCTGTTCTCTATATTCACAATAGAATGTAATATTTTCCATGTCCATGTTCACAGACCTCTCGGATTCAATCCAGACCTCTTGTGGGTGCCAGTTTAAGAACTGCTGAATGGGCCATGCACGGTGGCTCACACCTGTAATCCCAGCACTTTGGGAGGCCAAGGCGGGCAGATGGCTTGAGGTCAGGAGTTCAAGACCAGCCTGGCCAACATGGCGAAACCCCATCTCTACTAGAATTACAAAAATTAGCCTGGTGTGGTGGCAGGTGCCTATAATCCCAGCTACTCAGAAGGCTGAGGCAAGAGAATCGCTTGAACCTGGGAAGCGGAGGTGGCAGTGAGCCAGTATAGCGCCACTGCACTCCAGCCTGGGCGACAGAGTGAGACTCTATCTCAATAAATAAATAAATAAATAAATAAATAAATAAATAAGAAAAGAAAAGAACTGCTGCACAAGAGTGAATGTTTGAAGCAAGCAGGAGGGGGGCAAACTGCACAAAGACCAGGAAGAAAAGAAAGAGGCTGGGATGGTCATAGATCTGCTGAGGAGCACAAGAAGTGAAGAGGAAAAATGACTCGGAAGATGCCAGGATGTGGACTGATGGAAGTAAAAGGGCAGGAATGGTCTGACAGATGTCTCTGTTGACAGAGGATACCCCACCCAGAATACATCCCGTCAGAAACGGGAATGTTCACAGTGGCCCAGAGCGCGGACTTTGAAGCCTGACACACCTAGGCGTGAACCCCCGCCCTGCTGCGTTTATCAGCATGTATTTTGCACAAGTCATTTAACTGCTCTGTGTCTTAGTTTGTCTTCTGTTTAGTGGGGATAATAATACATCCCTTACAAAATTGCTTTGAGCAGCAGTCCCCAACCTTTTTGGCACCAGGAACTGGTTTTGTGGAAAACAATTTTTCCACAGACCTGGGGGTGGGGAGGTGGTTTCGGGATATTATTATTACATTTTAACACATAATGAGATAATTATACAACTCACCATAATGTAGAATCAGTGGGAGCCCTGAGCTTGTTTTCCTGCAATTAGGCGGTCCCATCTGGGAGTGATGGAAGACAGTGGTAGGTCATCAGGCATTAGATTCTCTTAAGGAGCGCGCAGCCTAGATCCCTCGCATGCGCAGTTCACAGTAGGGTTCATGCTCCTATGAGACGCTAATGCCGCTGCTGACCCGACAGGAAGCGGAGCTCAGGCGGTAATGCGAGAGGGGAATGGCTGTAAGTACAGATGAAGCTCTGCCCGCTCGCCCATCGCACGCCTCTTGCTGTGCGGCCCCGTTCCTAACAGGCCATGGACTAGTACCGGTCTGTGGCCCCAGGGGTTGGGGACCCCTGGCTTTAAGGATTAAATGAGACAGTGTTTGTAAAGGGCTTTTTACTGCACCTATTGTATTGTACCACTTCCATCAATAGCTCTGGCAACAGTATTATTGTCGTCGCTGTTACTAGGAAGGTCCACTTCCCAGCAGCAAGCAGGGACTCCCACCAAGGATTACCAAAAATCGTTGTTGACCATTTATGGCCAGAAGGGGGAAGCATACACCACACTATAAGCTCAGGATGCTCAGGACGGAGAGTGGCGAGTGTGGATGGGGACTTCCTTTTGTTCACACAGGCTGAACTTGATGACTGAGGCTTCCTTCCCCCCCTTTGCTTGGCCATGGTGCTCGGAAGCCGGCCTGTCTTTGCTGTAGGATCAAGTGCACCCAGACTGCCTAGGCACTGTCAGGGATGTTCTGGTGAGGCAGGCAGGCCAGGGACCAGGCAGAGACCAGCTGGTGTATATCCCATTCTAGCCAAGCAGCATTTGAATCACATACATCGAGAGGGCAGGTGCTGGGGTCAGGGAAGAATTCTACCACACAGTAGTTGGAGCTACGTACTTCCTTCAACTCTTCACGTTATCTAACTTTTCACTTGCCTTCTTTTTGCTAGGAATATCATCTGCTCTCCACACAGTCCCAGGAACCAACAGAGTTTACACATGCTGTGCCCAACTTAGAAACATCCCACCTAGAATGGCCTGTTCTGTCCTCCCTCACCCCACCATGAAGAAATTTCATTGCCCAGCCTGGGCCACATAGTGAGACTCTGCATTAAAAAAAAAAAAAAAAAAAAAGCCGGGTATGGTTGTGCACACCTGTAGTCCCAGGTACTTGGGAGGCTTAGGTGGGAGGATTGCTTGAGCTGGGGAAGTTGAGGCTGCAGTGAGCCATGATTGCATCACTGCACTCAAGTCTGGGTGACAGAGCAAGACCCTGTCTCAAAAAAAAAAAAAAAAAAAAGAGGAAGAAAAAGAAGAAATTATTGCCGTATTTCTCCCCGTACAGAAAATTATGCAAAGTTTTTCACCTAGAGCTACCCATACACACATAGAAAGAAATCTACTCTACTTTCGTGGCAGAAAATTAACAAGTTGTAGGGACCAAGATCTTATTGCACTATCCTTTTGCAACCCTTCTGCAGGGACATCCAAGAAATGAGATGCAATTAAATAGGATGGTAGGAACATCATATATGAAGCATCATATATAAAGCTGTTTCTAAGGGAAAATGCTACCCTTTTCCAAGGAGGTACCCTATGACTAATTTGCAGACCTGCACCTTGGGGAATAGAACAACTTTATTTATTTATTTATTTATTTATTTATTTATTTATTTTTGAGACAAAGTCTTGTCGCCCAGACTGGAGTGCAATGGTGCAATCTTGGCTCATGGCAACCTCCACCTTCTGGGTTCAAGCAATTCTCCTGCCTCAGCCTCCCGAGTGGCTGGGATTACAGGTGCCCACCACCACTCCTGGCTAATTTTGTATTTTTAATAGAGACGAGGTTTCACCATGTTGACCAGGCTGGTCTCAAACTCCTGACCTCAGGTGATCTGCCCTCCTTGTCCTCCCAAAATGCTGAGATTACAGGCATGAGCCACTGTGCCCAGCCAAATAATCTCTTTTTATATGTTCCTTAGCATGTGCCACAACGCTAGGCATTTAACTAGGACTCCAAGAATACTTATTGAATGGTACTAAAATCTGGGAAATGGACAGAGAGAGTTCAAGAGATCCAACTTGGTTTTCCATGGAATGGATTTTAAGTTTTCTAAAGTATTTTAAAGGATCAGAACCCTTTTCACAAATAAAATCGTACATACAATTTCAACAAAGAAGATAAAAAGGAATTTGCTCTGGTTGAGGTGGTGAGGGGAGGGAGAGAGGACACCTACACCACCCCTTCCTTGCCTCCTCAGCCCAGGGAGGAAATCCAGGCCTTTTCAGAAATACGGTTTGAACCATATGGCCTCCCACTGGATAACAAACAGATTTGGTCTCTAGTCCAGATTAGGCCACGAGTGGATGGCCTGGGGTTTTCAAAATCATGTGTTCAGACTAAGAGGTAGGTGACCTACAGAAAAAGAATATTGGATAAAGATCTGCAGAGTTCTAGTCCTGGCTGATCTTGACAAAATCACCTGATGCCTCCTGTACAACGAAGGCTGGGACCATATGGCCTCTGAGAGCCCTGGCAAAGTCACAACTTGCTGATTTGCGGTAACTGGGAGAGAAGGCCACACAAGTCTCAATGCCCAGGCTTAGGCCCGGAAGTATCTGCTGCAGGCCTGAGTGGATCTGTGCAGTGGGAGTGTATTAATGGCCTCCTTCTGCTTTCCTCCCACCGCCCGTTCCTGTCCTTTCTCCATGCTGTCCTGTGCCCTGTGGTCAGTACCCCATTCTCTGGTCCCCTTCGACTCTGTGCTCTATTTCCACCAAAACTTATCTGACTTTGGCCATGGGCCCTAAGGCTCACTCTCCTTTCCCTGGGTCCCAGCTCTCTAACAGTTTGGGATACTCATAATTCTCATCCAAAACCTGTTGTCTTATCTCTGACTCTCTAATACCACTGAAATTATTCCTGGCTTGCAACTCTGGCAAACACCGTTTATCACTCAAAGCCAAGAATTGGAGACAAGATGAAAAGATAACTCTGTTGAAAGGACTTCACTTCTTTTGCTCAATGACAGGCAGTTGGGCAATCAAATTTTTCTGTATCTAGAGTTAAGATAGCAGCAGAGGTAGTCATAAAAAATAACTCCAATGTGATTCAGCAGAAATGTCGCAGAGTTTGGAGGTGAAACCGTTGACTAGCTGTGAGACATTTGGCATACCAAATGAGTTTTCTTGATTGAGTTTATCATCTATAAACGAAGAATCATGGCACACGAGTCTCACAGGACTGTTGTAAGGATCAGATGAGATAGTTTATACAGCAAATATTTATTTTTTATTATGAAATAGATCACATGTAGGCCAGGTGTGGTGGCTCACGCCTGTAATTCCAGCACTTTGGGAGGCCAAGGCAGGCAGACCTGTTGAGCTCAGGAGTTTGAGATCAGCCTGGGCAACATGGGGAGACCCCATTGCTACAAAAAATTAATAAATTAGCTGGGCATGGTGGCACGTGCCTATAGTGCCAGCTACTTGGGAGGCTGAGATGGGAGGATCGCTTGAGCCCCCAGAGGCAGAGGTTGCAGTGAGCCGAGATCATGCCACTGTACTCCAACCTGGGTGACAGTGAGACCTTGTCTTAATTTTAAAAAAAAAGTAGAAATAAATCATATATGCAGAAGAGTGTACAACATCTCTGTGTATCATTTAAAGCATTAAAATAAACATACATGTTCTCATAACCCAGGTTAAGAAATAAATAATACTTTAGGACTCCTTGTGTATCCCTCTTCAATATCAAGATTCACTCCAACTCCCACCCATGAATTTGGAATAAATCCTTCTCTTTATCTTCTTAGTAGTTGTATGACCTGTGATTGTATCCTTAAAAAAATGTTTAGTTTTACCTGCTTGTAAATTTCATATAAATGGATTCTTACTATATGCCTTTTTTCTGTGACTAGCTTTTTCTTCTGCCTTAGTATTCTCCTTAGTACTTTTGAGATTCATTTATGTAGAAGCATAGAGCTGTAGCCTGTACACTGTAAGAACACACTGTGATCCACTCGTGCAGATGCCCTCTGCCAGGTAAAGACGTTCTCTCCTATTCCTACTTTGCCAAGAGATTTTATCATAACACCATTTTGAATTTTACCAAATGTTTTTCTACTTGAATACATACATGTACCTTTAATTCATTCATGTGATGGATTACATTCATGATTTTCTAATATTAAATCAACATTGCATTCCTGTGATAAAATCACATGAATCCCTCTTTTATACATCGTTGGATGTGGCTAACTTTATTTTGTTTAGGACTTTTGCAACTATATTCTTTGATGAGATGGGTCTGTAGTTTTCTTGAACTGTCCTCGTCTAATTTTAGTGTCAGCGTTGTGTTGGCTGCATAAAATGAGTTTGAAAGCATTCCCCCTTTTCCTGTTTTCTGGGAGAACTTGAATAGGATTGGTATTGTCTGTACCTAGAATGTGACATACAACACTTCTATAAAGCCATCTTGGTCTGGTATTTTCTTTGAGGAAAAATTTTAACTAGTTTTTCAACTTCTTTAATGGACATAACACTGTAAGTTTCCCTCTGAGTACTGCTTTGGCTGCATCCCAAAAGTTGTTATGATTCCACACGTGTTTTCTACAGTAGGAGGCAGCCCAACAGAACTGGTGGATGAACTCCAGAGCCAGACTGCCCAAGTGGATATCCCAGCTCCACCGTTTTCCAGTTATATGATCTTGGGAAGGTTCTTTATCCTCTGTGGGTCCCAGTTTCTTCATCCGCAAATGGGATAGCAATAGAATCAACCTCATAGAGTTGTGAGGATGGAAAAATATGTAAAACTCTTAAAACTGTGTTTGGGTTTTTAATAGGTAATTAATACCTACTAAATTGCCTTAGGTAATTAATAAATGCCATATATAGTGTTTGCTGTTATTTTTTTCTTCTTTAACCTTTGAATTGATTGTAAATCTATTTCAAAATTTCCAAATTCATGTGGAGGGCAGTTTCCAGTTACTTTTTTTTTTTTTATAATTTTATGTAATTGTGGCCAGAGGAATAATATGCATATATCAGTTCATTGAAATTTGTTGAGGCCAGCACTTTGGCCTAGCATATCACTGATTAACATAAATGTTACACATGTGCTTAGAAATATGTGTTCTCCAAGAACAAGATTAGTAATTCTGCCATTTAAATCTGTACCCTTGCTAATAATTTAATCTGCTTGGTCAAAAAAAGGTGCAGGCATTTTTAAAAGCAGGTAAATAATCTAGGTAGACATATTGGCTATTGTTTAGAAAGACCACTCTTATAAAGTTTTCTTTTAAGGCATTTTATTTTAGAATAGTTTTAGAGTTACAGAAAAATCATGAAGAGAGATTGCCCATATATCCCACATCTACTTTCCTATAATTAACATCTTATATTGCTATGGTACATTTGGTATAATGAACCAATATTGATGTTATTAATTTAAGTCCTTGCCTTATGCAGACTGCCTGAGTTTTTACCCAATGTCCTTTTTCCATCCCAGGATCCCATCCACATTACATTGACGCATCCTGCCTCCACTATTCTTGGATGTGACCGTTTCTGAAACTTTCCTTGTTTTTGATTACCTTGATGGTTTTGAGGAATACTGTAGAATATCCCTCAACTGCAATTTGATGTTTGTCTCATGATTGGACTAGGGTTTTGGTTTTTGGAAGGATGATCATAGAGGTCAAGTGTCATTCTCATAACATCATATCATGACTATATACTATCAACATAACCTATCACTGTTGATGTTAATCTTGATTACTTGGCAATAAAGTTTATTTTTTTTTGAGATGGCATCTCACTCTGTCACTAGGATTGGAGTGCAGTGGTGCGATCTCAGCTCACTGCAACCTCCACCTCCCAGGTTCAAGTGATTCTCCTGCCTCAGCCTCCTGAGTAGCTGGGACTACAGGTGCGCACCACCATGCCCGGCTAATTTTTGTATTTTTAGTAGAGAAGGGGTTTCACCATGTTGGCCAGGCTGGTCTCGAACTCCTGACCTCTGGTGATCCACCTGCCTTGGCCTCCTATAGTGCTGGGATTACAGGTGTGAGCCACCATGCCTGGCCTGTCAATAGAGTTTTATACATGTGTAAGCTACTATAATTTTTATTATAGTGGAATGTCATTGTAATAATATTATGACGCAGTGCCACAGACTAGTTTCCACAGACCAAGATTCTAGGCCCCTTTCTGCCACTAAATTGCAGTGCAAGCTTTGGTTGGTCACTTCACCTTTCTGATCCTCAGAGTTTTTGTTGCTGTTAATCTGAACATATATTCTTTTGAAGTATCATTTTCATGTTTACAGTTACTTCTGAAGTGCCTTCTAAACAATGTGTAGTTTTCAGGTTGCAAATTTTGGTAGTCACCGTCCAAGGTGTCCCCAGTGGCTAGGGCTGACCATTGTTACCAATAGGCTATTGTGGAGATGACGCTGTGTGACCTCTGAGGTTAGATAATGAAAGACATTGTGGCTTCCACTTTGTGCTCTCTTCAATCACTCATTCGGAGAGTCAGCCACTATGTCATGAACACTTTGGCAGCTCTAGGGAAAGGTACACATAAGAAGGAGATGAGCGCTTCTGCCAATACCCAGTACCGACTTGCCAGTGGTTCAGTGAGCCATCTTGGAATCAGAGCCTCCGGCCCCAGTCAAGCCTTTATATTGAACCACCCAGCTAAGCTTCTCCAAAATTGCTGAACACCAGCAACTGTGTGAAATAAATCTTTGTAGGTATTAAAAACAAACAAAAAGCAAAGCATTAGATTCCAAGACTTTGAAACTGTTCCAGCGTCCTCATGGGTGGAGGGGAATGTGGGAAGGGGTGCTGCTGGCTTGGCTCCCAGATTCCTCCCCCACAGAAACCACAGCAGCTCTGCCTGTATCTGTGTTACATATTGAGGACCCATGTAGATTTTCTTTTGAAGAATGGAGTCTGCTGCCAAAAATAAATTTGAAAACTCTGGCTTAGAGAAACAATGGATTAGATGACCTCTGTAGTCTTTTCTGTCTCTCACATTCCAATTCCACCTATCAGTATGAAACAGACAACTCTTATAAGCCCATGGGCAGTATTTTCTTCTTGCCATGAAATACAATCCTAGGGGTAGGAAACAAAAACTGTGTGCTGCTCACTGATAAGTGTGTCAGGAGAATCCCTTCCTTTGTGTGAGGATGGAGTGATGTTCCTGCAGAGAAAAAGCCCCTCTCAGGGCACAGCTCTGCCCCATGGGGCATCACCTGCCAGCCTTGAGGGGCTGGATAGGTTTGCTTCTGTTGTACGAACATTTGATTATAATGATATTAACAATATCAACAATAATGGCTAGCATGTTTTGAGTGCTGTGTGCAAGGCCTTGGGACAGGGGGTTTTACATTCGTTAGTTATCTCATGCAGTCTTCATGACCACGATGAGGTAGGCATTTTGTAGGTTGAGGAAATGAAGGCTGATAGATTAAATGAATTCGAAGTAGAACTGCAATTAAGAGTCTATAGTCATAGAACTCTTGGCCACCATTTGGTGAATTATGGGCCAGGATCAGAACTGAACAGCTAGCATTTGGGTTTAATATATACTGATTTCAAAACTTGGGGGTTCTAATAGGCATTATAAGAAAAACTCTTCGTTCACTCACTCACTCATTCATGCAATTGACATTACTGAGAGTTTACTCTGTGCCCAGGTGGTGTTCTAGAAACTGGATAGAAGGGTGTGGAAAACAGAAGCTGGCACCTCAGGGTACACTGGGATTTGGGGCTGTAAGAGGAACTGAGGAGCCATCAGCTGCTTCCACTGCCTTCAAGGGACAGAAAGACTCGATATAACCTAGGGGGCTGGATCCTAGAGAGCCATGAATTCCCAGAACGCCCCTCCAGAGAAATCTTCCTGGGTTGAATCCAGTACTGACTGTGCTTCTCCTGGCTGGGCACCCTCCCAGGGTCCTGCCAATGAGCCCCGTGATAAGCTGTGATAGAGAGCAGCAAGGACATTGCACTACAGCAGTTTGTGCAATTTTATCAACATAAAGGACATAGTGTTGAGAAACTTCATTCTTTGAAATCAGATCCTGAAAAATGATGCTGTTTGAAATCAAGTCTCTGGAGGCATTGTTCAGATATTTTCCAATGCAGATCTTACTTGCCCGTGTGACTTACTATTTAGTTCCGTATTTCCATTGGTCTCATTATCTTAACAATTCTGCTCTTTGGCTGGAACATTATTTTGGCAAAACCCCAGTTTCATGAATGTATGTTGTGCCCCCAACTTCACACTCACTGCAGCCTTGACCTCCTGGGCTCAAACGATCCTCCCACCTTAGCCTCCCAAGTAGCTGGTGCTATAGGCATGCACCACCATGCCTGGTTAATTAAAAAATTTTTTTTATTAAGATGGAAATCTTGCTGTGTTGCCCAGGCTAGTCCCAAACCCCTAGCCTCAAGTGATCCTCTCGCTTCAGCCTGGGATTACAGGCGTGAGCCACTATGTCTGGCCTACCTTCTCCTATTATTACACAAGATCTTTAAGACCACAAGATGCTGTCTGGTCCTGCCAGCTAGATATTTCATGAATGTATGCTGGCCCCAGAGATGGGGCCAGCACCATTGTTCTGTAACTGCCACTGACTTTGCCTTCTGAAGGGTGACTTCATTCATCGTGATGAGTCCACCAGTCCTGAGGCTGGGCTGGAGTCTGCCCAGGAAGGTGTACCGGTTTTGATTCCACAAGGGGAAGGAAGAATGGAGCTCTCCATTGGTGAATGAAGCAGCACCTGTCTTGATCCACGGACCTTCTTGCATCCATCTACTCCTTGGATGAATTGTTAGTGGAATGAAGCTGGTTCCACTGAGCTCCACAGCCTCAGCTTCTGCTCCCTAAGCCACACTTTTCAGCATACAAGCAACGGGCCTTACCTCAGCCCGAGCCGCTGACTGTTGAAAATACGATTGGCACTTCAAAATGCAGAACCAGCTGTTCTCCCTGTCATTTGTGGCATGCCTTCTCTTCCTCCTCTTCCACTGCAGGCAAGCCTCCTAAGGGGCAGTCCTTAGAAAAAATCAGAGGTTTCTGCTGGAAAGTAGGGAGTGGAGGTTGCACAGCTTGCCTTTTATCTTGTTTATGCTCCTGGGCTGTCTCAAATTGTCATGCTATAATAGTCTATCCTAAGCAGAGATCTAGAAGGCAGGTAACCGATTTAAAAACTCTTACCAGTGACTACCTTGAAGTTTTTCCAAACAGTGTTGAAGCCAACTGGAGAAACAGAGTGGGGATCAGGTCAGATGATTTGACGTAACTGTTGTAACAAAACTAAAATCTACTCTTAATCATCAGAGGGCGACATAAGAGGTCTGCAGTTTAACTTGGGATAAGGTGTGACCTGCCTACTCCGGCAGGGGAACCTGGACCACTGTGATCAGCAGATGCCACGAGGGACCCGGGCCCCAGGCTGCCAGGTAGTAAGGGCAGCCCATGCAGTGGGGCTCTGGGTTCTCCACCGGGCTCAACCCCAGCCGCAGAGGGGCTAGGTGTGCCCCTCCAGCCCTGGGTGAGGGCCAGGAACCACCACTGCCCAATTAACTATACCTTTAGAGGTGCGTCTTAAACACAGATCACCTGCAAAGCAGGTAACGTGACTTGATCATGGGGGTCCTAATTATCCAATAAACAAGGCCAGCCACAAAACAACCTAACTTGATGAACTTTCAAGTCGGCACTTGTCTATTCCATTCCTTTCTTGGCCTTTGTCAACTTAACTCTGGATAAAGAAACGGTAACAAAAACAAGCAACAGTATTCCGCCTCAAAGCCTTTACTTTTGTAGCCCTATTTCATCCTTATCCAATTGGAAGCCATTTATTTATGCTTTTCTTTCCTCTCGTCTAGACAACAGCCTTCAGGAAAGCAATTTCTCTCAGGTCGTGCTGCTTAGTAAACACCAACTTTGGCCTTCACACGTAGGAGCAACCAAGGAATCTGTGGAATCGAACATGGGCTTACCCTAAAGCTGTGGCTCAGCCTTGGCTGCACCCTGGAATCACCTGGAGAGACTGTACACTCCTGCTGTCCTGGCCACAGCCCAATCAGATCAGCCTCCAGGGCGAGGTCCAGACGTCACCAGCCTTAAAGCCCCCAAAGGTGACCCAGTGTGCAGCCAGGATGAGACCCACAACCCTAAAGCTAAATGGGTAAAGTACTGGGGTGAGGGGCCCCCAACTTATAGTTGAAGACTTGTAGAAAAGTCAAGTCCTCACTCCTTTTGCATCACTGACCGGCCTGCTTTATGGGTATATTTCGAGAGTGATGGTTGAAAGTGAGATAGAAGGTTGCTATTGTTTTAAAAAACCAAAGCTCACAAAACCAAGCTCACACAAAAGCACTTTTTATTTGAGGCAAAGAGAAGTCTTGCTGAAAGAATTACAGTTCCAAGCAGTCAAAACTCAACTGTTAGTGGCACTATTTTAACCTGGTAGATTTTGCTTCTCTTTGGTCAGAAAAGGGTATTCAGGTTGTACTTTCCCCAGCAGGGTAGAAAGAAGGGCAAAGCAAACTGGAAGAGACTCCTACTCTACTGACAGGGCTCTTGAGATCCAACATCAAGCTAGACATGCCCTCGCTGGCCACTCTACAGGTTGCTGTCCTACTGCTGAGTGACACAGGCCATACTACATTTGCAAGGAAAAAAATGAGGCAGGAAACACAGGTATAGGTCACTTAGGGATGAGCAGGCATCCACAGCTTCAAAACTCTTCATGGAAGGGGTAATCCTTGTGGGAGGTACAGCTGTCAGGAGAAAGGAGAAAACAGTTGCTTTTTGAAGAGGTGATTTTGACCATACCCATCTCCCAACAGAGAAATCATGTGTCTCATTGAAGAAATAAAATAGAACCTCAGAGGCAACAAGTTAGTTCTGAGTGTGCAGATGATGGTTCTGCAGCTGGGGGAAGCCAGTCACCCTCCAGACCCCTCTACCACTACTGTCATCAAGCAGCACACATATGAGGGACACCACCCTCCCCATGTGCCCAGCACTGTGCCTGGGCCATGCAGGATGGCAACACGATTTCTGCCTCCCAGTAACTCAGTAGAAAGCTTCTTGTGGTCTTAAACAATAAGAGGGTGTAATAATATGCCCAGCACTGTGCCTGGGCCGTGCAGGACGGCAACACGATTTCTGCCTCCCAGTAACTCAGTAGAAAGCTTCTTGTGGTCTTAAACAATAAGAGGGTGTAATAATGTGCCCAGCACTGTGCCTGGGCCGTGCAGGACGGCAACACGATTTCTGCCTCCCAGTAACTCAGTAGAAAGCTTCTTGTGGTCTTAAACAATAAGAGGGTGTAATAATGTGCCCAGCACTGTGCCTGGGCCATGCAGGATGGCAACATGATTTCTGCCTCCCAGTAACTCAGTAGAAAGCTTCTTGTGGTCTTAAACAATAAGACGGTGTAATAATGTGCCCAGCACTGTGCCTGGGCCGTGCAGGACGGCAACACGATTTCTGCCTCCCAGTAACTCAGTCTAGCTGGCAGGACCAGACAGCATCTTGTGGTCTTAAACATCTTGTGTAATAATATGAGAAGGTAGGCCAGACATAGTGGCTCACGCCTGTAATCTCAGGCTGAAGTGAGAGGATCACTTGAGGCTAGGGGTTTGGGACTAGCCTGGGCAACACAGCAAGATTTCCATCGTAATAAAAAAAAATTGTTAAATTAACCAGGCATGGTGGTGCATGCCTATAGCCCCAGCTACTTGGGAGGCTATGGTGGGAGGATCGTTTGAGCCCAGGAGGTCAAGGCTGCAGTGAGCTGTGATCATGCCATTACATTCCAGCCTGGGTGACAGAGTAAGAGCCCATTTCAAAAAAAAAGGGATGTTAAAAGTCTGTATGTGACTGAATCTCAAAGGATAAGAGAAGCAACAGTAAGTGCTCTGAGGACGGAGGGAGCCTCCTTGTATCAGTGGGGGCTGAAGTGAGCCCAATCAACGGTCGGAGATTTTATACGGAAACAGGGCAGGGAGCACAGGTGCAGATGTGTCTGTCAAGGCTCACTCACTGTCCATCTAGTAGGGCCAATGGCTGTGCTAGGAACATAAAGGCAGGAACGCTGGACAGATGGCTGGGCAGCTCATGCAAGGCCACAGTTATGTAATCTGAGCTGGGTGCTTACAGTCTGTAACTCTTATTCAAAATTTCTCCGTGGTCTGCCTTTTTTTGTATACCCAAAGAGAGTGACACTGATATCAGCAGGTCAGGCTCAGTAAAGCATTATCTGCCAGAGAGGTGGCGTGTGTGTAGTTAGCGAAAACTCCCTAGGAGACCTGGGCATGTCAGGGCTAGCCTCTTCCTCCCACTCACCGCCACGCAACAGGATAATCGAACACAGGTTTCTAGCACAATACTGGAGGGCAGAGGAGTCTAACTGTAAAGGGAGCAATGAGAAAACCACTGTGGTTCCTCAGCCCTGAGAGCTTCAATCCACTCTGTCTCAAGTGGGAGGGCAAAAGGAAGACGGATGAATGGGAGACATTCTGAAAGGAGAACGAATGTAGCTTGCTGACTGATTCACTCCTCTCCTCCTTGTCCACTAGATCCAAAAATGATTTTAATGTCTAGGGCTGAGTAGCATTAACAGAGATGTCTGAAAGGGCGCTGGCCTGGGGCTGCCTGTGACATGCTCTGTTTGTGGCCTATTTTGAGTGTGAGGCCACAGTGTGGCAGCAGCAGGCTTGCCAGGCACGCACATGCCTGAAGCAGGGCAGAGTTATTGTCCAGGACACAGACTGGGCAAACATCTGCCTGGGGCGGTGGCTGAAGCCACCAGCAGTGCAAACTCCGGGGAGGGAGAGGGGACAGACACTGGAAGGGGAAAGCTGGTAGCCCACCCCGTCTTAGGGAATGTTCAAATTTTGCTCAGAACAGGAAGTACTAAAGGAGAAGTATGGAAACAGAGAGCTCAGACGAGAATAAGGGTGGTGAGAGAGAAACAGGGTCTCAGTCTCCACTGCAAAATGAAAAGTTCCTTCTTGAAAGCAGAAAGTGAGTTACATGTGTCGCCTAGTTATTGTAATGTAAAGGTAGGAAAAGAGAAAACCCCACAGAAAACCTTCCTAGGCAGCTCCTTCCAAACTACCATGCAGAGGAAACAGAACCAGAGGATGTGTGGCTGGAGGAACTGAGGTGCCTGCTGCTCAGAAGGAGGGCCCGTTTCGGAGCCATGTGGCTTACCAGGGTCAGAGCTGGGACTGTCTCAAACCCCAGCCCCAGGGGCTCCTGACCAAACCCCTTTCATTAGGGTCATTAAGACAAAAAGTCACAGGCAGATTCTTCCAGAGTTTGATCCAGGGTCACCTGGGATCACCTAGTTTCAGATGAACCACTAGGATTTAAAAATTAAATGGAAAGCCAAAATACGTAGTTACTTCAGGCCAGGCCAACAATGCCCCAGGGTTGGAAGAAGATATCAAGAGCGGATCTCTTGGCATCTTGGCTCCATGCAGTTCAGCTGATGCAGTCATGTGGCTGAGAAAGCAAGGTAATGTGCAAAGCAAGAACAGCTGTGACGGGAGCACATGGGCGCTGAGGCCTGCAGAGATCACTCTTGCTCTGCAGCATCTGAGGACCTCCTGGGCACTGCTCCTCACTATGGGGCTCACTCACCTCAACAAGGCACAGACCCTCCAGTTCCTGTTGTAGCTGAGTAAGGTGGTCATATCCTGGCTGCTCAGTTCAAAGTCAAAGACCTAAGAAACAAACAAAAAAATCCAGTAAGCTCTGCAAATAAAAATGAAAGACAAAATACTGTGCAGGACCCAGGAGATGTCTTCCATGGCTTTGAGCAGAGAGGAGCAATAAGATAAACTGAACTTAGAAAAAGCTGATATATTAGTATTCAGGAAATGTGCATGTTGGGCTAGATAATATATGGAACGATGGAAACAGTCCTTCCTTTCCAGAACCTCCCAGGGAAATGATACATTTTATTTCATTTCAAAAAACACTACTGAGCACTTCTATTGTGATAAACTGGAGTGAGGAATATAATCATGGGTAAGATGTGTCTTTGCCTCTATTTTATGAAGCAAACAAAGGGCAGAGGTATTTCTACAACTGTAATACAAATAACTAATCACACACTGTATAAGACATTCAACAGAGCACAGGAAGGGCAGAGGTATTCCAAATGGATTCCAGCTGAGAAACTGAACCACCACAGCTGAAGAGGAGATGGTATTTGGCATGGCCTAAGAAGTATAAGGTTTTCACAGAGAGGGCAAGAAAGGTATACTGGGAGAAGAGAACCACTTGCATGAAGGCAGCAGACGGTACAGAACTCAGCTGGCATGCAGGCTGGGAGGGAGGCAGGCAGGCACCACTGGGTGAGACCCACAAGAGGCTGATACACGCTCCCAGAGCCGAAGGGCTCTTAGCTTCAGATGATCACAGAATGTGCAGAAAGAGAGTCTGCTACAGGCTCTGTGATTATGATCACAGAATAATGTGCAAAAGCTACACAGTAAGATGCAAAACTAAAATAATTAGGTTAGCATTTTGAGATTAATCATTTATTTTTTCTTTCCGAATTCCTTAAAAAATGAAATATGAAACAAACGATGCATCTCTGGTGGGATATGCCTTTCCCTCAGTGGCCACTGTTTTGCCATTTTGTGTACTTAGAACATCTACCTGCACGTAAGAAGAAAACCGTCTCCTCTACTGAACAATAAGCTCCACTTCCCTCTTCAGGGATCACTCTCATCCCTGTCTCAGACATGACAGGTGGCAGGCACTACGGCCACAGCCTCTGAGCAGTGGAATTGGGCAAAATCAGCTGCTCACCTGAGCTGGGGCCTGCCCAAGAGCTCCAGGCCCATTGCTGTGCTGCGCTCGGCACAGATCTTGGATAAAGATAGAGCATCCCTGGCAGAGCCACTTTGCTCAGTGAGAACAGAGGCTCTTGGGCCATCAGGACTGCCCTGAGCTGCTTTCCTTTGGGTGTGTTCCACCCCCCCCCCCCCCCCCCCCCGCCACCAATGCTGCAAGGGCAGGCGGGGAGGGAGGTGGCGCCAGGTAGCCTGAGCTGCTCCAGCTGCTACACTGAGGGCTTCGCCAGTGCCCTGACACACGTCTAGGCTCTGCCCATCATCATACGAACTCCTTGCAGAGCTGGTGAGTGGGCTAAATGGCCCAGAGGGTCCTTTGCAGTCCCTGGACTTATCAGCACAGCAACATTTTTCAATCACTTACTAAGGTATTAAGCACCATGTGAAGTGCTTTGATGCATCACTTCATCTTCGTAACAACCCTCAAAATGGATGTTATTTTAGATAGGGAAGCTGAGGCATCCAGCAGTTAAGTGACTTGCCCAAGGTTATGCAGCTGGTAACTAACAGAGCTCCACTGCAGGGCAGGTCCAGGCCGTGAAGCTCAAGAGCGAGATTCTCTCCGGGTAACTTCCTGGTGTGGCCGAAGGGCCTGAGCAAAGGTGTAGGTGTGTGCGTGCACAGCACGGGGTCCTGGAGGCCCAAAGGCCTGCCCCTGCACACGGCTCCACTGGTGAGGTGTCTGTCCCAATCTATGGCTTGCTCGCCACAGCTCCCTGGCCTCAGAAGAGAGGATGGTGGGGATCCCACAGATGACACTCCAGGGACAGGATGAGACGCCTCCCCCATCCCCCACTCCACGGAGGATGGCCAGGCCTGACCAGCCAAGATCTCACCTTAAAGTTCTCAGCAATGCGTTCCGGTGTCACAGACTTGGGGATCACCACCAAGTTCCTCTGCATGGGGAACCGGATCAGGACCTGTGAGCCCAGGGAGACAGTGAGTGTGTATACATGCCAGGCACTCGCACCACCAGCTCAGTCTCTCACACACACAATCTGCAGAAGGACATGCTCGAACTCCACAGGGGATCAGAGAGGGGCTCCAAGATGTCAGGTCACAGCTAGCAACAGGTAGGCGACGCATTCAGGTCCAGATCTGACTCCAGAGTCCTGCGCTAGCCACTGTGACACACGCTTCAGTGTCTCAGGCATATCATGAGACCACAGTGAGGCCCTCCACTGGACAGGAATGCACACTACCACTCAGGAGAAAGAACATTCCCTGCACGGCTAAGAGCTCTTACATTTGTACAGATGAGCTTCCACATCAACGAACAAGTGCTGGCCCTCGTGGCAGTCACCCTTGCAGTAGTGGGGGCAGGCACTATTACTCTAAGAGCCCATGCCATAGTCTTCTAAAGCTCCCATCTGTGCCCTTTCCACTCTGTACTTGAGGACCCCTAACCACACTTCCTGTGAGGGTATAACAGGCTCAGTCACTTCCTCCTCTTGGCTAACAGGACCATCAGGAATGCAGGGAGTTGTGCACGGTCAGAAACACCTGAAGTGGCTGTACCTGGGCTGTAGTTTTATTGTGCTTGGCTGCGATTGCCTTGATTCTGGGATCCTCCAGGAGGGAAGGGTCCTCGGGCTTGGCCCTGAGGATAGAAAGATGGTCCAGGTCAAATCATCACGGCCACCACTCACAGCAGCCAGAAACCCCAACCCTAATCCTCCCATCAGCCTCAGAGGGCAGCCACCAGTCTCCTCCTCAGAGCTGGGTTAAGAACCCCCAACCCTTTGGAAAAAGAGTAGGTGTCTTGCTACTAGAAACTCCAACCCTTCCAGGAAAACCAGCAAGAGGCTCAGGGGAAGTTTTGCAGATCAGCCCCAGAAACATCTTCCTTGAGGCTGAATTCTTTTTAGTCATTTCTAATCTTCACCAAGTGACACGGGAACATGAGCCTGTGGGAAGCTCACCAGGGCCTGTCAGGAGAGCCAAGGGGGCTGTAGGCGGTCACCACGATGCCTTTGGACTGGCAGTACTGGATTAACCTCTCCTGAGTGAGGTATGGGTGGCACTCAATCTGCAAATGCAAAAACAAGAGCTGATGGGAGCACTGTGGCTACACGCTGATGTGACACAGATGAAGCTTCCTACGCTAAAGTCCCTCCCTACCCCATACAGAAAACTATGTATAACAAACACTCTATATCCCAGATAAGCTGTAACTTCCTACAGTTCCCAGGTAGTATCCTTGGTGTTACTATATTATTATTATCATCTTATTATAGATGTTCTCATGGGCCCTAGAGGCTTTTCTTGGCTTTAGCCACTTATCAACTATCACAGGTCTAAGGATCTCACGGCTGCCTCTTTGTCAGACCCCAAACCGTCACAAGCCAGGCTCAAACCCTTTCTTTCCTGTAAGTTTCCTCTCCCAGATGTGCTGTGTCATGCTGAATCATAACTCAGGACTCTGCCAACGCCCAGGAGCTGCCTCCTGGCCACTTGCTGGGTGAGGTGGATGAGAAATCCCTACCAGCATCAGACAGTAAAACAGCATCGTTGCAATGCCAGTGTCCTTGGGGGATGTTTACCTGGTTAACTGCAGGCTTATACTTTAAGCCAGGTTTGTTTAAGATCGTCTCCACCTGGAGATGGTTGAAGTTGGAGATGCCAATAGCTTTCACCAGCCCTTCATCCACCAGCTCTTCCATGGCCTACAGAGAAAAGAGTGTCTGTGTGGTGCATAAACGAGCCCAGAAAGGACAGGATCAGAAGTGTCGTTTGCACCAGTTTAACAGGTTCTGCCCTCACTCTTCAGTGCCAGTGAATTAGACCTTTCAGAAGCTAAGAGACAGTGAGACGAAAGCCAGGCTGGCTTTAATGAGATAAGAAGAGCAAACAGGCTGGGCGCGGTGGCTCATGCCTGTAATCCCAGCACTTTGGGAGGCTGAGGCGGGCGAATCACGAGGTCAGGAGATCGAGACCATCCTGGCCAACACGGTGAAACCCCGTCTCTACTAAAAATACAAAAAATTAGCCGGGCGTGGTGGCGGGCACCTGTAGTCCCAGCTACTCAGGAGGCTGAGGCAGGAGAATGGCATGAACCCAGGAGGCGGAGCTTGCAGTGAGCTGAGATTGTGCCACTGCACTCCAGCCTGGGCATCAGAGGGAGACCCCGCCCCCTTCCAAAAAAAAAAAAAGAAAAAAGAAGAACAAACAACAGGGACAGAATAACAAAATGCAATGTAAGAAATGGCAGGCAGATTGCTCCTAAGAAGAAGAGGGAACCAGTCATGAAAAAAACAAGGTCCAACCAGGGGCTGTCTTACCGCCCACGTGTCCAGAATGTTGGTGTCACTGGGAACCACATTGCCCGACTCATCCAATGGAAAAAATTCCTTCCCAGGCTGTCATTACAATAAAAAACAAACAAACAAAACAATCAGTAATAGTCCTTCACAGACCTGCTGGGGGAAGCTGGCATCTAAAACAATTCTAAACCACCACAGCTGGCTAGGGAGAATCTGTGTGCCACTGTGAAAAGGAAACAGGCAGATAGCCAACACTTCTTTATCAAACAGGCTGGAGCCGAGACTGTCAGATGGAGACATGGACATTACTTGGCCACAGAGATTAGCCCCGCCACTGACTGCAATGTGTGGATACAGGAAGGACTCAGGACCAGGACTCACAGGGCCCAAGGCCTGGCGGGTCACTGGCCTATAAAACTACCAGCTGGCCCAGCCTCCCCAGCTTATCCCTAAAATCAAAAGATAAAAGTCAAGTCCCTTCAGCCCTGACATGCTGTGGTGCAATAAAACAGGGCTATGGGATAAAGCTAAACCCACAATTCGAACCTGGCTCACAGCAGAAAACTGAGGCAGTGGCTAGAAAAAAGGCAAAAGACAAAATAACTCTCAAGTTCTTCTTGTGCAAAGAACCAGACTGCAAATATTTACTGGGCCTCCACAGGATAGGGTATGCATGTAGAACATGGGTAGGGACTCGTGTGTGGGGGGGTGTGTGTGTGCACGTGCCTGGAGCAGAGGGCCAGGGCTGACCGTGCCTCATGGCTGTGTGCACTACAGACAGCAGCCGTGTTTGCTGACAGTTTTAAATTGCACAACTACCAACTGGCAAAAAGCAGTGCTCCTCAAACTTCGAAGTGTGCATATGAGTCACCACTGGTGCAGATTCAAATGGCCTGGGTGGGGCCCGAGACTGTGATTTCTAAGACACTCACAGGTGATGCCAGTGCTGATGGTCCACTGGCTATACCTTGAGCAGCAAGAACAGAAAGTCACCTACAAATAACCTGCTAAGGGAGCTCAAAACACACCACAGGTTGCACCTGAGCCCCAAGGGACCTGGTCTGCACCAGGCATCCCATACCTTAAAGCCAGTCGGCCAGTGAATAAGGTAGAGGTCCAGGTAGTCCAGCTTCAGGTCGCTGAGTGTCTTCTGGCAGGCTCCTTTCACCAGGCCCTTCTCATGGTACGTGCACCACAGCTAAGCCAGCGAGAGGGCACATGTCATCACTGCCGGCCACAAGGCAGCTTCCTGGCTGGAAAGACAGAGCACTCTCCTCTCCCCAAAACCCATTTGTTTCACCATGATGCTGTGAATGGCTGTGAGGGCATTTCCACTACGTACTGGATCCTAACTTTCCAAAGGCAGGCAGGATGACCAGGTCACAGTGACCTCTTACAAGGACCAAACAGAGGACACAAAATGGAATGGACAGATTGGCCAGCCTGCCCTAGGCCTAAGCAAGAACTCTCGAATCTTTCCCCCCGGGCTGGTGTTTGTGGAGCCAGCCCCATCCTCCTGCCTCATGTCCTTTGTGCATCAGTATCTGAGGTCAAAGACAGTGGCCAGCAGTGGAGATTCAGTTTGCAGATGGGAACCAAGTTCCATCCTTGAAAGCGACTCCGTGGAGAGGGAGGGCCAATCCACAACCTCAGCCTCATCAGCGTGGGACTCTAAGCAATGGGCCCAGATGGAATGACAGTTCAACAGAGAGCCAAGGATGGGCAAGCTCTGGAGCCCTGTATGGCCGTGGGTGACACGTTTCCCCTAGAAGAATCGCCCATCAGTGAAAAGTGTAGCTGTATTGAGTGTGGACTTGGCTTTGGGCTGACACATCAACAGATGATGGGACCGAGAGCCCCTTCCAGCCCCACCGTGGAACGATACCTTGCTGACGATGAAGAGCTCCTCACGCTTCACCACCTGCTCCCTGAGCTTCTCCTGAATGGCCACCCCCACCTCATTCTCATTCTGGTACACATGGGCACAGTCGATGTGGCGGTACCCAACGTCAATGGCCACCTTCACGGCCTCAGTCACCTGCCCTGGAGGGGACTGAAAGGAGAAAGAACGTGAGCCCCACAGAATGCAGAGTTTGCAAAGCAAGGAGGAGGGGCAGTGGCAGCCCCGAACCCTGCTGACCAGCCTGCCACTTTGTTCAGCAAAGACAGACCAGGTGCACTTCCTCAGCAGCATTCTGGACTACCAACCTCAGACGCGGGGGATGGAAGTGAAAGGCCACACAGCATTGCCCTGTAGGAGAATCTGACAGCCACTTAAGCTCAGGTCAGATCACTTAAAAGATATGCTGAAGCCATCTCATTTACTTGCTTCTTCGCATCCACTGATTTGCAAACCACTGTATTAAAAGCATTTCCCCACACTCTGAATGCTGAGATAGTAAGGGAAACGACTTCCTTCAAATATCTCAAAATATTTCAAAAATAGATGTCCTATGGACCCCAATTCCCATTTGGCTCCCCAGTTCAGCCAGCAAATGCCTGTCCCTTACGCTCTCTTTTCATGCATGGCTTCTGATACCGGCATTCACTTGTTTTCAAGCGGTTCTGGGAGATTATCATGAAGTCAAGCACATCACTGATGTTTATTCAAAAGCCCGTGTGTCAGTTCTCACTGTATGAGGATCTGCTTCAAGGGGTGGAGACACGGGAGATGGCCCCTCAGAGATATTAGCAGAGAAAAATGAGTTAAAGGGAAACGAGGGGGAATGTGGATCATGGAAGATCACCAAATGGTTAGTGGCTGACCCGGCAAAATGACTAAATGGGTGTCCATGGCCAAGCCACCTGACCATCTGAGTGACCAGAACAGCTGTGGGGAGCCTGGCTACTGAGGAGGAGAAGGAAGTGCCTACATGGCATCGCACTTCACTGGTACCCAGACAGGCTGCGTGGACACGTATCCCCCAACTTTCACTATCCTGCTATGATCACAGAGCTGAGCAATAAACGTGTGCAGCGGGATGTTGAATGAACAGAGCACATTCCTTTGGAGAGCTGGGGTAGAAACAAAAGAAAAACCCCCAGGGCCATAACAGCTGCAGACATCTGTGTTTTGACATCAGCTATTTTCAACAGGCTTTAGGGAAGAAAGGGGCCCAGCTGAACAAGCCCATTACCAGAGCCTGT
This sequence comes from Symphalangus syndactylus, assembly GCF_028878055.3. Taxonomy (NCBI): domain Eukaryota; kingdom Metazoa; phylum Chordata; class Mammalia; order Primates; family Hylobatidae; genus Symphalangus; species Symphalangus syndactylus. Next base: position 124,410,532 of record NC_072428.2, read on the forward strand.
TAGCATGGAGCTCACTCTCCACCTCAGAGGGACCAGCGAGGCAGGGTGGGGATGCTCATCGAAGGTGTGGGTTAAGAGGGGACCTTCAGAAGACCTGGCGACCTCTTATTTGACTGGAGGACCTCAGAAGCTGCTCTTGCAGCCTTCCCCACTCGGCACGGTTGAAGGAACAGAGAATCTCAATTTCCAGAAAGAATGCCTTACCACAGGCTCTGAGTGGTGTCTGGGCACAGCTACCACTGATGAGAGCAGGGAGAGCGGAGGACATCCCTACCCCAGAGAGAACAACTGGGGCCCAGGCAGGAAACTGCTCGGGACACACTGAACTTTCTCCAGGCTTGATAGTGCCTTGATTGATTTTTCTCTGAGGAGCTGCTGAGGGCACACTCCACAGGCTCGGCCTAGCCACGCACCGCCTGCCATGCAACTGGTGCGGGGACAGGAACATGACTCAACCCAGGCCATGAGACTCAATCTTTGCACTTGAATTGGAACCACTAAGACCAGCCCTGGTTCTGCTGGGGTCACTGAGCTGGGAGAATGTCAGCCTGGAGCTGCTGGAGGAAAGCGGAGGGAGGCCGAATCCTGGTGACAACATTTACAACCCTGAATCTGAGACACCTAATGTCAGCAGCTGTTGTTTGGGAAGTCTATCAATCCCCACCCCAAACACACATTTTTTTTTTTTTCCTGCTTAAGATTAAAGTGGTTTTTCAGTTCTTTGGAACCAAAAGAGCACAGACTAGGATAATCAAGGTTGCCAAACAGTTGGCATGAAATGAAAAAAAAGTTGTGAGTGGTTTTTCTAGAAAAGTAAAGGACAGCAATGACTGCAAGAGGTCACGAAGAAGCTGCTGATCATTCCTTGGATATGTGCCATTCGCTGGAGACATGTGTGCTGGGAGGCTGATCAAAGGTGCTAGAGGGAAAAAGTCACCTCTGCAATGAAAATGTATGAGGATCCACAACCACATTCTATGTTAATGATCTCAATGTACAGCCTTTCTCTGAGAGAAATTAATTTGCCTTATGAAAAATGAAGCAACCAACTTAAGCTATGGTGAGAAACCATTCACTAAACTTGGGAATGCCAACACAGGATGACAACATCTCCCCGTTCCATGTCAACAAAGAGAAAATGCAAACAGAAGGAGGGGTCCAGATTGACTTCTAAAAAGAAGGCAAACTATGAAAACATGCTGGGTGGCGTCCTGGCACAGCCACCACTGATGAGAGCTGTAGAAACGCAGTATATGAAACACTCCAATTACAGCTCAATCATACAAATCCTACATGTTTCTAACCCGATCCTGCCACTAATCTGTGTGCCCTTGATGGGCAAAGCCATGCATGCCCATTCCTCTTGGAAGTTCTGGCTCTGCAAAGCTCTACGTTGGACAGTGACTTTGCAATGCTCTGGGCTGATGGCACCAAGTGATGGCAGTGAGAAGCCTCTGCCCTTGAGTCCTCCACCACCGCTTCAAGACAGGGGTCCTACTTCCTCCTTTGATAACACCGGCCAGCTAATACCAACTCTGAGACACTGATAACTAAAATCAGTGTCTCCCTCCTACACAGATAGACACAACACTCCTTTTAAAACCCAGTCCTCTTCCCTTTTGCTTACAGGTCTTGTTAGTTACTTCAAGATATCCCTCCCTCTCTTCCCTCTGCAAGTCAAAAGGCAAACCACAGTGCTAAACAGGAAGACGGTCACAGGACAGTGTTTATGGTAAAACCAAAGTATCTCAGAGATTGGGTATTTTGCAATATTAACCACGGGAATCTCTGGGAACAGGGAACTCTTTTCGTTTTTGAAATGTTCCCTAGTTAGCAGGTGTTACTATTGAAATGAAAGGATAGGGGGAGGGGGCAAAGGAAACTTCACTTTGGGTAAAGAAACCGTCTTGAGTAGGAAGTATGAGAATGGTGTGCGGATAATCCTGGAGCAAGCAACAGGAAACGATCACTCAGAATCAGGTTTGGCAGCAGAAATTAACTTCCTCCTGTTCTATTTTAATCAATTTGTCCCAAATTCTAAGACACTGCTGTTTCCAACTAGTTGAGATGTGGATGGACCAGGATTGACCCTGTAGGGGCAGGGCTTATTTAAATGTCTTTGGTCTTGAAGAGGAGGAGATGAGGCCTTTAGAGACACCAGGGAAGTGAACAGTAAATCTAGCTCCTGTGTTACCTCCATGCCCACAGCGCCTCAACCCTCACCCCATCCAAGGATCTTGGGCCATCACAAGCTTACCCTACTTGGGGAAGGTGGAGCAAGTCTTTCCTGGCACATTTTCTTTTACCTCATGCATTCTCAAAGTGGGTGCTATTGTCCCCAAAGAGACAAAAATTAGTTCTTTGGGGCAAAAAACCCCCTCAGCTTATAGAATGGCTTGTGACCCTCTAGAAGGCTACTGGCCATAAGCAGCAGTACAGTATTATCTGTGATATTACGATTTTATTTTGGGGCAAATTAGGGGGAAAAAAAGTCTCACGAGGCTTCTAGGTGGGAGAGAGGTAGTGATCATGGCAAAAGATGGAGAAACATAGTTGTACCTTCAGCCCTAGGAGTATTCTGTGAGCATACATAGGAGACTTACAATGACTTTTACCTCCAACAATTTTTCAACTAGATTAAAAACACTATCAGTAACAAGACACTGGCGGGCACCAGACATCATCTCTGTTTTAAAAGCTTCCTGGCTTTACAATGCTATGATGGGTTTTTGTTGTTGTTTCTGAGATGGAGTTTTTTTTTTGCTCTTGTCGCCTAGGCTGGAGTGCAGTGGCGCAATCTCAAATCATTGCAACCTCCGCCTTCTGGATTCAAGCGATTCTCCTGCCTCAGCCTCCCAAGCAGCTGGGATTACAGGCGCCCACCACCATGCTGGGCTAATTTTTGTATTTTTAGTAGAGATGGGGTTTCACCATGTTGGCCAGCTGGACTCGAACTCCTGACCTCAGGTGATCCACCCGCCTTGGGCTTCCAAAGTGCTGGGATTACAGGTGTAAGCCACCATGCCTGGCCAGTGGCCTTGTTTACTATCCAATGCAGAAGGCAAGCCTGCCAGAAAGAAACCCTGTCCAAGCCACATGGGTCTGGGGCAGAGATGGTCTCCCCACGTGCCTGAAACCCTCACCTGAGGAGAGAATGGAGTTTGAGGACCTTCGAGAGTAGAGACTACCAGAGCCCTGCTGAGGGTCTGAAAGGTACAACACAGCCGCTACGGCATGGGAAGACCCAGGAGAATAAGGAACTGCACCTGCCTGCAGGGCCTCTTTCAGCTGTCACAAAGACAGGCAAAGGATCACATCTTTTGTTGAGCATCTGTGAAAGAATACATACACACATACAAGGGAAAGGTTTTTTTGTTTTGTTGTTTTTTTAGATGGAGTCTTGCTCCATTGCCCAGGCTGGAGTGCAGTGGCGGGATCTCGGCTCACTGCAACCTCCACCTCTGGGGTTCAAGCGATTCTCCTGCCTCAGCCTCCCGAGTAGCTGGGACTACAGGTGTGTGCCACCATGCCGGGCTAATTTTTTGTATTTTTAGTAGAGATGGTGTTTCACCGTGTTAGCCAGGATGGTCTCGATCTCCTAACCTCATGATCTGCCCGCCTCTGCCTCCCAAAGTGCTGGGGTTACAGGCATGAGCCACCGCGCCCGGCCCAAGGGAAAGGTTTTAAGTCTTTAAAAAAAAAAAAAGTAAGTTGATTCCAAGTCCATCCTTATACCATTAGTTTGACCCACCATTCCCCACTGCCCCCACCGTACAATTCTACACCAACCTGATCTCCTCATCCACAGAAATACAAGTGGGCGTTTTCATCATACAGCTATCTCTAAAGTTGTTTTACTTCTTCATATGAATTCAACACATAACTTTTGGATACCTACTACTATATTTGCCAGGCACTGTGAGAAGTGCTAGAAATAGTAATGAATGAAGCAGACATTATCCAAGTTCTCAATGAACTCTGTCTACTGGAATGCATAACCTAAATGTACAGATGTTATGATGTGATGTTATCTTAAACAAATACACAGCTTTTTGGGGCGTTGAGTGCTCAAGTGAATAATTTGAAACCCTCTTTCATAAACTTTTACTCCTCAGCCTGGACAACATAGGGAGACCTGTCTTTACAAAAAATTAAAAACAAACTACCCAAGTGTGGTGGTGCACACCTGTGGTCCCAGCTACTTGGGAGGCTGAGGTATGAGGACCACTTGAGCCCAAGAGGTTAAGGCTACAGTGAACCATGATCATGACACTGCACTCCAGCCTGGGTGATGGTGAGCCCGTCTCAAAAAAAAAAAAAATAAACTTTTACTCCTTATTTACCCTAGAGTAGTGATTTTCAAATGATGGGTCACAAAACTAGCTTCTAGAGGTATGACAATAATTTTTAGAAAAATGGAATAGAAAAAAATATTGAAATGCAGCCCACGTAGGTTAAGTACTGTTATTTTTATTCCAGATACATGTATATATCTGTGCGCTGCATCATGCTTAGAAAGTATTTGCTATTGCCAAGAAAGCATCCTTCTGCATCCATTCCAAGAGCATAACATGCAACAGACGGAAATTAGCTTAGTGTCATGGTTGTAATTCAATTACACCCTTGGAGACACCACTGGAGTTTTTGGAGGAAACAAATCATGTACCCTGATCATTCTGGCCAGGAAACACTCTCCCTGATGCAAATGACCTTTTTCTTACCTTATATTTACTAATTTTCAACAGCAGGTTTTAGGGTACATGTAAACTCTTCTGTCCTATTTCAAACATCTCACAGTTCACTCAGTCCTTTGTTTTCTTCCCTTGTCTGTGTGTAAATATCCAACGCCCAGGCCCATATTCAAATTTTAAGAGAAAAACCTGGGACGTGGGCGTGCCAGATAGTTCACACCTGTAGCTTTGGGAGGCAAGGTGGGAGGAATGCTTTGAGCCCAGGAATTGGAGATCACCCTAAGCAACAAGGGGAGACTGTCTCTGGGGGGAAGAAAAAAGATTAGCCAGGTGTGTGGTGAGCGCCTGTAGTCCCAGCTACCCACAGTGCTGAGGCAGGAGGATCACTTGAGCCCACGAGTTCCAGGCTGCAATTAACCATGATTGTGCCAGTGCACCCCAGCTTGGGCAATGAGACCCTGTCACCAACAAACAAGCAAACAAAAACAGAAACAGAGAGAGAAACCCAGGTTATGGCTGTGGAATATAATATGCAATACTTAGAAGTAGGTTAAAAATACTGGGTTTTGCCTCAGCTCCCATACCACTACCTTTGTTGCTCAATTTTCAGATAATCAGGCTATTATTTTTGGTTTTTCATATGATATTATCATTTTTCATATCCTATGATGTTTCATGTCCTATTGTCATTTTCATCCGGCTAGGCACTTCTCGGGGACGCTGTGTGGTGTTGAGGTTTTCCAGGGAAAATGCTAACCTTAGCGCCTGCTGAATTATCAACTGGCTACGGGGTGCCCAATTTTCTCCCGAGTTCCAGACCAGGGCACCCCGAGGCGGCGCCTGGCCGAGGAGCTCCGCACTGCGCCTTGTTAACAGCTGGGTCCGGGCAAACGCGCCACCTAATTTAATTCTCTGCCTTCTATGGGGTTGAGATGCTTATTCCTGAGGGAGGGCAAGAACGGAAACGATTGAGACAAACTACTGGCAAGTAAGGCAACGGGGCCACAGGTGCCTCGAGGGGAAGGAGGCTGGGGCTGCGCTCCCACACCTCGCCGACGGCTCCACGTCCCTGTCTGCGCCCGAGGTCCACCGGTCTGCGAAGCCCACTTTCCCCGCCTCCCTCTCTCTTTGCGCCGCTTGGGGCGCCTGCTCGGACCCAAAATGCGGACTGGTGGGCCGCCCATCAAGGGTTGCCCGCGGTGGGGCGGAGGCTCCCGTGAGCTGCTCCCAAACCGCACTCGCAGGATGCCTGCCCTGACGCCCAAGGCCAGCCCCGGGAGCCAAGGCCCCCGGTCTCCGCAGGGCCGACCCCAGCCCGCTGGAGGCCCTGCAAGCCCGCGCGTGGCTCCCAGCACGCCGGGCGTCCGCGGCGCGGGCTGCTCAGGGTCACTCCGGGTCCCTCGCCAACACAGGCCGCGGGGAGAGTGTGAGGCGAGCCCCCGGCCCGCGTCCTCCCAAGCACCTACCTTCCAGGTACCCAACCCCAGGATGGGCATCTTGGCGCCGTTGTTGAGCACTAGATGGCCGGCCATGGCTACCGCGCTCCCCAGACCCCCGCCCAATACGGTGCGGCCTTGGCCGCGGCGCGTACCTTTAAATAGCCCGTGAGGTCGGCAGAAAGGGAGCCTGCGGTTGGCGCGCCGCTACGAGAAGGAGCCTTCTGATTGGTTGCGAGGGAGGTGCCGCGGCAGCGTTCCCTCGGGGTCGGAGGGGATGCTTCTTCCGCCAGGTCCTAGTGGCAGCGGATTCTTTCCGCCCCCATCGCTCGCCCGCGCCCCGCGTGGCAGAAAAGAGTTCCTCAGCTGCTGTATCTCGTGGGAAAGCGAATGCTTTAGCGAAAATAACAGGCATCCCATAAATACATAGACTAGAAATAAGTTTTAGTTTCATTAAGAGCCCAGAAGAATGCCTTTGTCTATTGTCCAACCCCAGTTTGATGCTCTTTGGGAATTTGACGAATACCTTGTCCTTAATCTATGTGAATCACACTGACTACACGTATAGTTTACCGCACTTTGTTCTTAGACAAAGGTGCATGCCAGAAAAATGGCTTGCAATCTTTTTGCAAAGCACCTTCACAAAATACGGGTTTGCCCAGACTTTTTGTAGCCTTCTAGAGCTATCTTTGCACTCCACTCTAGGTGTTAGCTGTGTCTGTGCATACTAGGTGTCGTTCAGCAAGCCTTCCATCAAAAGCCAGCATCCTTTGATGTTCTTGAGGTTAGAAAGCCTTGATGGGCTTGATCCAGAACTCTCAGAAGAATTTGGAAAGTAAGACTGTCCATTCAGAATCAGTAAGACAAATTTCATCAGTCTTTGGAAAGTGAGACTCTATCAAAGCAGTAAGTTCCAGTACAGTAACTTAGCAAAACTCTCTAGAGGAAGAAAAGTGAACAGACAGAAAACCACAGAAGAAAAAGTTGACTCTAATAGTGTAGCTTCCAGTATTTCAAATTAGAAGGTATAAAATAATAAATTGATCAGCCCTAATTGGCAGGTAGAAACACACATTTTCCAAGATAGCCTAAGAAAAGTCACTTGAAGATCCTTGAAGACAATTTTTGTTTCTTTCCGACAACCTCTCTTCATGATACTCTACCTCACCCCAACTGCTATTTCTGCTCCATCACCCTCCGATCTTTCCCCTAATTATTGCAAGATTGGGAACTCCATCTGCCTGGTAATGACTCAAGCACCAGGCCTCTCTAAAGTCCATGCCGGTGATTTTCCATTTAGTGCTTTCTTTAAAAGTGCTCCCTCCTGGAAAAATTTATACAGAACAGACTAGCCCAGGTATGTTTCCATGTAACTTTTGTAAAAATTGTTGCTATTGGGCAAATTCATTTGTCCCCAAGTAATAGAATTTGAACTTGAGCCTAAAGCTGGGAACTTCCTTCGTGTAAAACAGCAAGTTCCTTCCTCCATGAGAGTCCTCTTGACTTGGAGGTTGCTCTGCCAATTGAACCTCCTGGGTCCAAATCCAAAGAGTTCATCGCTTGTGAAAATGATACACCTTGAGTGGCCAGGTTGGTACACACGGAAGGGTCATCTGTTAGGGACATGGACTCAATATCAGAGGATTTGTTGTTGTTTTGATAATAATTGAGTATACAGCTTGATTGCACGAAGGTATAACTGTGTCTAAAGCTGTGGTGATATCTGTAGTCTCAGCTTCTCAGGAGGCTGAGGTGGGATGATTGCTTGAGCCCAGGAGTTAGAGACCAGCCTAGACAACATAGCAAGACCCTGTCTCTAAAATAAATAAATAAACCCAGAATATTTTGGCTGGGCCATGCAAATGTGAAAAGTTGTATCAGTGGAATTTCTATAGCAACAATAGCACTCTAGTTGGGACATGCTATTGTGATAGCCCCCTAACATCCTCTATTGCCTCTGTAATCTTTGTAAAATGTACACATACCAAAATTTTTGATCTCAAGATTTTTGATCTCCCATCTTTTGATAAGTATACATATCAAAATTTTGTTTGAAAAGGGGAACAAAAACCTTCAGTGGAGTCCTCCTGAGAAACACTCTAGTAATTGGAATCTTAACATGCTCTGAACCAGTAATCTCCCATCATGGGAATTTTTCCTAAGGAAATAATTTAAAAGGAAAACACACACACACACACACACACACACACAGTATAGGGCTGGGCTGGGACCAAGGTAAGACAAATGAGGTACACAGGTACAAATTTTCATGCCAGAAGGTAGGAGCTTCCTTACATTTATGTCCTTGGCACTTGCCTCCCCTTAGTCCCAGGCCTGTGCACAGATATACACATAGGTGTATGTATTTTTAAAATGCTGTATACATAAAGTAAAACTGTAAATATCCAACAATAGCAAGAGATAAGGTGTAGCCATCAAAAGTAAAGATGATAAAGACACAGAGAAAAATGTATATGAGGTAATATTAAGGTGAAAGTACAAAACAAAGTCATATAGCTATGAAATGATGCTAAGAAGGAAAATACAACCTATAACATTTAGGAAATTTAGGAAGAAGCCAGAAGGAAATGGGGAATACTCTTTGTCAGATTATTTCCTTAATGAACACATTTTGAATTAAAAGACAACTTCTCTTCTTATGAACTGTCCAATTCCCATAGGATAAAACTTAAACTCCTAAGCCTGGCATTCAAGGCCCTGCGAGATCTGGTACAAGTTTGAATATACAAAAAAACCACCCAATTGTATATTTAAAAAGGTAAATCATATGGTATGTAAATTATACGTCAATAAAGCTTCTATAAACAAACAAAGGTTACATGCTACATGTCCAACACAAGCTGGTGGAGCTGAGGGTGACAGTAGGCTCTGTTCACATTGTCACTCAAGGACTCAAGCTATAGAGGTTTCACCATGTTGTTTCCCTGCTGTCCCAACCCAAGGCTTCAGGGTTTGGATTAGGAAGGCAAAAGAGAACCTAAGAGTCTCAAATGAGCAATCAATTGCTCAGGCCTGGAAGTGGCATACATCACTTCTACCTATAATCCTTTGACCAGATCTGGTGGTAGAGCCCAACCAGGTCTATCTTCAATGGGATGGGGAAGTGTCATCCTCCTGTGTGCCAGAAAACAGAAGTGAATGGATATGGTGAGAACCAGAAGTCTCTTCTACAACGACAAACCACTACTGAGTCTTTATTATGGTTCAGACACTGTATTATGGTTCAGCACTTGGCATATGTTATATGAAGGTGCTGCTGCTGCTGCTTATATGTCTATTGAGCTTTGTATATATTCAGCACCATTCTATGAGCATTATGTACATTACATCATTTAATCTTCATAACCACCCCTTTCATGGATACTATGATCAATCCATGTTACACGTGAAGAAACAGATGCAGAGAAGTGAGAAAAATTGCTAAGATCTCACATTAAGTAAATGTTAGGGTCAATATTTAAACCTAGGAATATAGCACTCAAACTCTTAACCACTACCAGTAGCTTTCAAATTTTTAAACTGTGACTCACACTAACAATTTTGGAATGAGTGACGTCAGGAAGAAGGCTGACTAGAAATGCCTAGTTCTTGTCCCCGCCATAAGAAAGGACCAAGGGAATGAATAAACCGCTAATATTTAACTGGAATTATGAAAAGAGAACATTAAAGTGCAATGGGGGAGTAGAGGGGAACTTGTAGTAATTGGAAGCCCAAGAGAGTACCATGGAGGCACATGGTCTCTGTAGCCCCGTCTTGTCTGCCACAATTGCATCAGCCCAGAGACAGGAGGGAAGTCCCCTTGTAGGGAAAAGTTAAAAGAACCTCACCAGTCTCCATTGCCACTGTAAATGACTCCAGTCCTCATTACAAAATAATCCCGCAGTCCTTGCAAGCCCTGTGCCCAGTTTGAAGAGCTTCTGGGAATCCATATAGCTGTATCACTCCGGATTAGGAGCACAGGGTGTGTACACACCCTTCCCTTAGAGAGCCAAGCTGCTGCAGCATGGCGCTATCTTGAGATTAGAGCCATCTCTGGACTGTGCCTTCCTCTGGGGGCTGTAACCATTGCACTTCTCCAGCACTGGGGCTCCATCTTCATTCCACCAAGCCCACATGTGGGCCAACTGCACAAAGACTGGGCCCAGGATTGGCTATGACTCTGGTCCTGCACCACAGTGAAACCAACCCCTGTCATCTGCAATACAGCTGGAGGAACAGTCCGACAGTCTCACCCAGGGTGAACCTTCCTTTAAGCCAGCCAAATGGCTGTGTGTCCTCCCTCAAGCAGGAGAGGTCCCTAGCCCATCAAACAGGTGACGTGCCTGCCCCCAGGCCGGCAGAGTGGCCATATGCAGATGTACAGGGCCTGAAAAACAGGCCTGTAGCACCTACTCCCTCCATGAACACACCCTTGGATTGCCTCACATTCACAACCAGGGCTTGGAGAAACTTGAGAAGCTGACTGAGTAGCTGTGTGAAGCCCACACAGGTGGCTGAATCCCACAACTCCAGCTGCATGGATTCTGGGCCCAGAATTGCCTGTGACTCTGGTCCTGCACAGCAGTGAAACCAACCTACACTTTCTGGTTTCACAATTGGAGGAAGAGTCTTGTCCGAGGACAGCCTACCCTTAAGCCAGCTAAACTGCTGCACACCCTCTCCCAAGTGAGGGAGGTCCTTGATCCACCTAACAGCTGACATGCCACTGGGCCCACAGAGCAGCTGTGTGCCCATGCCCAGGGCCTAAGACACAGCAGCATGGGACCACACCCCTACCACGGACATGCTGCTGACCTGCCCAAAGGACCTGCATGTGCAATTGATGCTTGAGAAACAGCCCTGTTTGCCACCCCCAGCAGTCATGCACCCAGGCCAGCTAAGAAGGTGTGTGGCTGCATCCCACACCTGAGAAATGGCCTTGTGGATTGCCCTGGCAAATGCACCTCCAGGCAGCCAAGCAGCCATGCACTCATATCTTGGGCCTGGGAGATAGCCCCATAGGCAATCCTTAGAAGGTAAGCAGGCGAGCCATCAAAGCAGCCACACACCTGACCCCCAGGCTTGGGAAACAGCCCCATGGCACTAAATCACAGTGAGCCAGACCCAAAGTTGGCCAATCCAATGTGGCCACACATGCACTCAGACATGAGAAAGGCCTGGCAAGCCCACCATGGCAAAGCTGCACTGCCACTGCCACAAAATCTCTCAGCCTAGGACACTGAGATACTCACAAACATTGTGAGGATAGATTACAGTTGAAGAAACTATGCAGGTGCTACACTACTGCATGCACCTAGAAACAAAGCCAACACACTGCACTGAACCTACTACCCAAGACTGATCTATGAGAATAAGTCTTTCCCTATAAAACCTACTCCATGAAATTGGAAGGAGTGACTGTTCCACCAAATGTGTAGAAATCAGTGTAGGGACACATCAGACAAGAAGAAGCAAGGAAACATAATTCTTCCAAAGGAACACAGTAATTCTCCAGTAACAAACTGCAATAATAAGGAAATGCTCAAAATGCCAGTAAAAGAATTCAAAATAATAATCTTAAAGAAACTCAATGAAATAAAAGAAAATAAAGATAGAAAACTCAACAAAATTAGGAAAACAATTCATGATTTGAATAACAAATTCAACAATGAGAAGAACCAAACAGAAATCCTAGAGCTAAAGAATTCAATGAATAAAATAAAAATACAACTAAGAGTTTCAATGACAGATGAGATCAAGCAGAAGAAAGAATTTCTGAACTTAAAAGATAGGTCATTTGAAATAAAACAAGCAAACCAACAAAAAAGATAAAAAGAATAAAGGAGGCATACAGGAGTTATGAAGCACCATTAAGCAAACAAATATTTGCATTATGGCATTACAGAAGGAGAGTATAAAGGAAATGATATAGAAAACTTATTTAATGAAATAAGTCCAGGCGCGGTGGCTCATGCCTGTAATCCCAGCACTTTGGGAGGCTGAGGCAGGTAGATTTCTTGAGGTCAGGAGTTTGAGACCAGCCAGGCCAACATAGTGAAACCCTGTCTCTACTAAAAATACAAAAATTAACCAGGCATGATGGTGGGCACCCATAATCCCAGCTACTTGGGAGGTTGAGGCAGGAGAATCACTTGGGAAGTAGAGGTTGCAATGAGCTGAGATCATGCTACTGCACTCGCCTGGGCAACAGAGTGAAACTCCATCTCAAAAAAAAAGCATATTTAATAAAATAATACCTGAAAACTTCCCAAGTGTTGGGAGAGAGACTGATATACTGATTCAGAAAGCTCAAGAATCACAAATAGAGTCAACCCAAACAGGTTGATATGCCTCTCTGAGGCATATTATAGTCAAATTGTCAAAAGGCAAAGGCAAAGAAATAATTCTAAAAACAGCAAGAGAAAAGCATCAGATGACATATAACAGAATCCCCACTAGACTAACAGTGGATTTCTCAGCAGAAACTTTACAGGCCAGGAGAAAAAGGGGTGATATATTCAAAATACTGAAAGAAAAAACGACCACTCAAAAATATTATACCCAGCAAATCCATATTTCAGAAATGAAGAAGAAATAAAATCTTTCACAGGCAAGCAAAAATTAACAGAATTCATCACCACTAGAGCAGCCTTACAAAAACGCTCAAGGGAGTCATACATCTAGAGGTGAAAAGACCCTAATCACCATCATGAAAACACGTAAAACTATAAAACTCATTGGTAGGGCCGATACACAAAGGAAAAAGGGAAATCAAACCTATCTCTACATAAAACCACCCAACCACAAAAATAAATAATAAGCAAGGAAATAAATAACAAAGGATATACAAAACAACCAGAAAATGATTAATAATGACAGGAGTAAGTCCTCAACTATCAATAATAACCTTGAATGTAAATGGATTAAATTTCTCATTTAAGAAATATAGACTAGCTGAGTTAATTAAAAGAAAGAGGACACAACTATATGCTTCCTACAAGAAACTCATTTAACCTGCAAAGGTGCACATAGAAAGTGACTGAAAAAGATACTCTACTCAAAAGGAAACAGAAAAATGAGCAGGAGTAGATATATCAGACAAAACATAATTCAAATAAAAAACTAAAAAGAAAGATATTATGTAATAATAAAGGAATCAATTTAGCAAAAGAATATAACAATTGCAAATGTATGTGCACCTAACACTGGAACACCTAGATATATAAAGCAAACATTATTAGATTGAAAGGGAGAGATATACTCCAACAGAATGATAGCTGAGGACTTCCAACCCCACTCTTGGTATTGGACAGATTCATCTAGACAGAAAAACAATTAAGCAACATCAAATTTAAATTGCACTATAGACTCAGTAGACCTAACAAATATTTACAGAATATTTTACCCAACAGTTGCAGAATACACATTACTTTTGTCAGGACATGGAACATTCTCCAGTATATGTTAGGACACAAAATAAGATTCTAAAAATTTTTTTAAAGGCCGGGTGCAGTGCTTCAGGCCTGTAATCCCATCACTTTGGGAAGCTAAGGCAGGAGGATTGCTTGAGCCCAGGAGTTCAAGACCAGCCTAAGCAAAATAGTAAGATCCTGTCTCTACCAAAAAGAAAAAAAATTAGCTGGGGCTGATGGCACATTCTTCTGGTCCCAGCTACTCAGGAGGCTGAGGTAGGAGGATCACTTGAGCCCGGGAGTTCAAGGCTGCAGTGAACTATGATTGCATCACTGCACTCCAACCAGCCTGGGTGACAGAATGAGACCCTGTTACTATAAAACAAACAAACATATAAATAAATAAATAAATAAAATTGAAATTATATCAACTTTCTTCTCTGACCACAATGGAATAAAACTAGAAATCAATAACAAGCCCAGGGCCAGGTACCCAGGCAAGATTGGCAAGTAGACTTCACTCACATGCTGCCCAAAAAACGGCTCTGCTATCTTCTAGTCTTTGTCTGTACTTTCTCTGAGGGGGTAGAAGCATTCCCAACAACTTCAGAAGGGCAAATATCATCACACAAACTCTATCATGCATCTAATTCCCTGTTTCAGACTCCCAACATCCATCTAGTCCAATAACAGGCCCATCTTTATCAGTCAAATTACCCAAGGCATCTCTACATCCTTAGGTATAAAATGGGTTCTCCACACACCCTACAGGCCTCAATCTTCAGGCAAAATTGAAAAAGTTAACTCTGTCCTTAAAGCCCAACTCACCAAGCTGGCTCTAGAAGCGTGCCAGTCATGTACAAAAAACCTCCCTTTCACCCTCATGAGACTCCACGCAACACCAAAGCCACCCTCTTTTTATAGTCCCTTTGAAATCATGTGTGGCTGAACTTTTGTCTTGGAGCCTCCCCCTTTCCCAGACTCTCAGCCACTTGGGAATTACCTCCTCTCCTTAATCTAGACCCTGGATTTTCATTCGTGAAGCAGTAAATGAGACCATGCCTCTCCCTGTCGACACCTCCTTGTCTTCTCAACATAACTGTCTTGCAGGCACAGATGTGTTTATCTGCCAACCTGACCCTCACAAAAAGCTACAACTGAAGTGGACAGACCCCTACACTGTGGTACTCAGTATGCCAACTGCAAGGAGAGTCCTAGACTTCCCCACTGGATCCATCGCACCAGGGTCAAGCTCAACCCCAAGGCTATTTCTTCCTCTAAAACATTAACAGCTAAGTGGTCCTCCAGGCCAATTTCTCCTACCAAGCTTAAATTAACCCCAAAAATGTTCTTAAAGCCAAAAACCCCCTAGAAAGCCTAAAAGCGAGGAAGACTAATCACCTGCTTCCAGAGATGGCCTGTTATCTACCCAACCGCTTGCTGTGCCTCACTTCCAACCAAAGGTCTTAATACAGGAATATCCCTCACCACAATCCTAATACTGTCAGTAGCTACCCTGCTGTCCACAGCAGCCCCTCCAAGCTGCCGTGAGTGTTATCAGTCTTTCCACTGTGGAGGAAAAATGCAACAATCCTTTACTTACCATAATCATATAGAAAATCCTGTTATGAAACCTTAGTCAAGGAATGTGTTGAATCAGGGATAAGTTATTATAAAGTGAAAAATCTAGGAGTATCTGGCAATCGTAATGGGGCTATATGTGTAAAAGGTAAGCAGTGGCTTTGCTTCACCAAAATTGGACAATGGGGAGTAAACACTCAAGTGCTAGAGGACATGAAGAGAGAACAGATTGTAGCCAAAGCAAAGGCCAAAATCAACAACGTCCCCCCCAAAAAAATCACCCGTGGTATTTCCACCCCTTTATACAAAACTACAAGCAGGCCTATCCCTTCCCAAGCCAGGAAAAAACCTGTTTGTAGATCTAGGAGAACGCATCGTGCTTACCATGAATGTGTGCAATTGCTGGGTATGCTGGGGGGGAGTTCGTATGAGTGAACAGTGGCCATGGTATGCGATAGACATTCTCCCTTACTTACTAGCATCCCAAAACTCCAGCCTCACTTTCACGCCTCAGGAATGCCTGCAGTCCTGGACACTTACCAACCCGGTAAGAGGGATGGTGTGCATATCCCGCAAGTGGACTAATAAAACCCATTGTGCCGTACGTGAAAGTCCCTGTCACCAAACCCTAACAGTCAACACCTCCGCAGCAGAGTGGTGGTAAAGATTACTCCACAGAGCCTGGTCTCCTTCTAACTTAAGCTACCTCAATCATGTCTCATCCAAAAGAGGCTGGAACTGTACAAACACCACTAACTCTTATGCTGCATACCCCCACCTAAGTGCACGATGGAACAATCTTATGAACACCAGCCTACAATTGATTGCCCCGATGGATTCCTTTGGATATGTGGAACCCGGGCTTACTTGTGGCCACCTTATCACTGGCAAGGTACTTTCTTCCTAGGAACAATTAAACCCGGATTCTTTTTACTTCCAAAGCAGGCGGGCAACACCCTTGAAGTCCCTGTGTATGATAACCTAAACAAAGAAAAACGATCCTTGAAGGTAGGATGAAGCCAAAGATGGCAAGAGGATGAGGCGCCTCCGCAACAGATCATTGAATATTATGGTCCAGCCACTTGGGTTGAGGATGGTTCATAGGGTTATCACACTCCCATATATTTGCTAAATATAATAATTAGACTACAGGCTGTTCTAGAAATAAACACTAACCAAACCGCCACAGCCCTGGAAATGGTCGTGCAACAACAAAACCAAATGTGCGTGGCAATTTATCAAAACAGGCTAGCACTAGACTACTTGTTAGCAGAAGAAGGTGGGGTCTGTGGTAAGTTTAATATCTCCAATTATTGTCTTAACATAGACGATAACAGAAAAGCAGTTCTAGAAATCGCTTCAAACATCAGAAAAGTAGCCCATGTACCAGTCCAAACCTGGAAGGGATGGGAACCGACAAACCTAGGAGGGTGGTTCTCTAATTTAGAAGGATTTAAAATGCTGGTAGGGACAGTAATCTTCATCATTGGGTTCCTCCTGTTTCTCCCCTGTATTTACCCCACTGATGATAAAAGCCATTAAAAGTCTTGTTGAAACTATAGTTAACCACCAGACAATCCTGCTACAACAACACAATGGATATCAACCCATCTCTCAGGAATACCCCCAAAATTAAGATTTTCTTTTTTCTGAGGTGCCCACACCACGCTCTATGTCACATCTGAAGTAGTTATTTAAAAAGTCATCCCTTTTCCCTTTTTCTATAACCAAATAGACGGGAATGAAAGACTTTCCCTGGGTCCTGAAAGCTTGGGGGAATGAATAACTCCTCCCTTCTCAGGTCCAGTGCCAAGGCACAAGGTCACCTGCACCAGCAGTGTGCGTCAGCAAGATAGCAGAAGCAGGAAGAGAGCTGGCCAGAAGACAAGTACCCCTTGAAGACCGAGAGCGAGGCCGTGGGGGTACCATGTAGCAGTTACATCAGACTGGGACACTTCCTGTTTACAGGAGACTATAAAACCTCTGCCCCATCCTCATTTGGGGCTGACATCATTTTAGGCCTCAGCTCATCTGCACCCAGGCGCTCATTAAAACAGCGTGTTGCTCCCCACTGCCTTGTGTTGTTTGTCGGCAAGCTCTCGGGGTTCCAACCAATATTAGAACCTTGCACTTTCTGGCCGCCAGCTCCTGTTTTCCTCTTTGATGGCCAGATCCATGCCTTTCATGAAGCATTCTAATATTGGGAGCAACTTTTGGAAACTACTAGGGCCATGGCTACCTTTGAGATGGTGAAAAATTACTTTGCTAAGCAAACCTCCTAGAAGAAAAGATTTCTGTGCACAGGTGAGGAGCCTGTGGTATTAGCAAGTTTGGCACCTTTATGGAAGAGGTGCATTCATTCAATTATTCAGTAACTTCATTCATTCATCCCACAAGCATTCACTATTTAATATCAACAGGAACTATTTTTGGCCCTAGGATTACAGAGATGAAGCAAATAAAAGTCTCCAGGCTGGGTGCAGTGGCTCACACCTGTAATCCCAGCACTTTGGGAAGCCGAGGTGGGCAGACTACAAGGTCAGGAGTTCGAGACCAGCTTGGCCAATATGGTGAAACCCCCATCTCTACTAAAAATATAAAAAATTACCTGGGTGTGGTGGTGGGAGCTTGTAGTCCCAGCTACTCGGGAGGCTGAGGCAGGAGAATATCTTGAACCCGGGAGGCGGAAGTTGCAGTGAGCCGAGATCGTGCCACTGAACTCCAGCCTGGGCAACAGAGTGAGCTCAAAAAAAAAAAAAAAAATCTCCAATTATATGAAGCTTTCTTTCTAGAGACTGGCCAAGACATTGGTCACTGCCCATGAGTTGATGACCAAGTGCACCACCTGAAGCTCTGTTCATTGGGAGGACTTCACCTTGGCATTGTCTTCCAAAGTTATTCCCAAGTGGGCCATCATGTAGCTGCCATCCATTTTTGACTTGCACCCCCATAACTAATTCACCAACTCAGAAACCAAGCTCAGGCTTTTTCCTCCTCCATTACCTAGTTATAAGGGATCCCCCGCACTACCACTTGGGTGAAGCGATGGAGAGGTGCTGGTGCAACAGTGGATGACATGGCTCTGAGTCACCTGCTCACATGGCTTACTTGTGCCCTCTGGTTTTGCTTATGCTTGATCTTGGATATACACTTCTGCTTTGGATGCATTGTTACTGAGCCTACCCAACCTATGGACTTGGGGGGTCTGATAGAACCCAGGACATGATGTAAATTGTGGCTACATTGTCACTTCTGTCCTATGATCAGGTACTCTGCCTCTGTCTGGGTCTGGTAGCACACCAAAAGTTGTTTTTCAAAAGACATTAAATTATGTGCTGCTGATGGCACGGACTTGCTCCAGAGTCCTAGGTCTTCATTGTGATTCTCCCAATTGAGGCTTTCTATAAGTTCTACACACATCCTTTCCCACCACTGATACTCTGAAACTGATACCATAGGGTCTGCTGGGTTATACGGCCCGAGCAGCAGGGCTGCTCACATTGCAACCTTATCTGGCTGCTGAGCTCTTTCTTCCACTGGGCCTCACCCAAAGCTGGCTGCCTTGGTGACATCTAGGATATGGGTTTGAGCAGTATTCGCAAGTGTGAAATATGCTGCCACCAGGGCTTGAAGAGAACTACCAAGAGCTATACTTCCATCTTCATTTATGACAGTTAGATTTAGATAGGGAGGTGCAACAATTTATCCTTTCTTGTACTTGGGGAAAATGTCCCAGAACATCCCAACCACTGGACTCCTAAAGGTTTTACTGGTGTGACATACATCCTGAGTCTTAATAGGATTTATTTCACCCCTCTGGAGTATGTTTCTTACCAAAGTGTCCAGTGTGCTACCCATTTCTTGCTCATATAATCCAACTAGCATGATGTTATTAACATGATGGATCAATGTGGGATGTCCGGATAGTCTAGATATCTTTGAACTCTGACAATAGGTAAGAGAGCTAACCTAGCCTTCGGATGAAGCTGTAAAAGCATACTATTTTCTGTTCTATCTGAATGCAGACTATCTCTGATCCTCTTTATTGATGGGAACAGAAAGAGATCCATTTGCCAGTTAAACATAAATGTAAGGAGTAACTACTGTGATCAATTACAGCATCTTAACTGGATAAAGAGGGACAAGAAGAAGTTGATTGTCCAGGAAGAAGGTGACGGACAGTAAAATGAGATAAGATTAGTGGATCAGAGATCTTAATGGTGTCAAAGAATTGATAAAGTATGAGTGTTACAGGGAATAAGATGGAAAAGTAAGAGGTACTGGTCAGAATATGATGCTTAAATTTGAGACTCAATGGTAGTAGATTTGTTTGTAATGACAGTAAAGAGAGGAAAAGTTCTTAACAATTGAGGGGGTAAATTAACTGAGATAACAAAGTCACCGAGAATTATATGGATAAGGTAAGTCCCCAAGAATGATTACAAAATTCGTAGCGAAAAGCGATAAAATCTCTGATGAATGAGTGTGACCTTAAGGTCATTAAAATAATAGTAGCGTGTATAGTTTTGATGCTGAGTACTTCAAAGTACCTGGGATATTGACAAAAAATAGGCCAAGAGCTGCAATATCCAAAGAGAATATCTGCCTTACTTTTAGGATCATTGGTATGAGGATGGACAAAGAAAAGCAAGCCAATTCTTAAGAGAACAGCAGGTGAAGCAATGTCCACAGGGAATGCATGTTATCAGTTACAGCAAGAACAGGAAATGGACACTCAGAGAAGAGATAGAAGGTAAGGTATAAGGAATGTTGACAATGAGGATTGTTGGCAGTGGTCTGTTGATAAATAAAGTTCAACAACCAGTTCTCTGGGACGGGTGGAGTGGAGTCCTGATTAGCAGCCCTTGCCAGTTTCCAGGGGATTAATGCTCCCACAGTGGCCTATTTTAAGCTGTCTGACATTCAGTGCCAAGACTGGGGCTTGGACAATCTCAGTAATCATAATGACTAAGGTTTTAATGCAATAGTCTAAAAAATCAAAATCAATGCAAAAAAATCCATGACAAACAAAATATAAAACATGGACTAAAGATGGGCTGCTGTTTGTGTTTTTGGACCCACATGATTGTGCAATGGCAACAGTTGTTTCCAGTCAGCCCGGGGCTCCTCAGTCTTAGTGGCTTTTGAGTCACCCAACAGGGGGTTTTATGAGAGTTGACAGTGGCATGGGAACAGATTGAATTGGGCAAATTTATATTTCTACATATCTCTAATTTACTTATGCAGGGCTTTATACATAATCATGGTTTTCTGTTTGGTTTTTTAATTTTTTTAAGAGATGGGGTCTTGCTATGTTGCCCAGGCTGGCCTAGAAATCCTGGGCTCAAGCCATACACCTGCTTCAACGTTCCCAGTAGCCAAGACTACAGGTATGTGCCACTGTGCCTGGGTAATCATGGTTTTTCTTTTTTCTTTTCTTTTCTTTTTTTTTTTTTTTGTTTTGTTTTGAGACAGGTTCTTGCTCTGTCACCCAGGCTGGAGTGCAGTGGCACCATCTCAGCTCACTGCAACGTCTGCCTCCCAGGTTTAAGCAATTCTCATGCCTCAGCCTCCTGAGTAGCTGGGATTACAGACGTGTGCCACCACACCCCGCTAATTTTTGTATTTTCAGTAGAGATGGAGTTTCACCATTGTTGGCCAGGCTGGTCTTGAACTCCTGACCTCAGGTGATCCACCCACCTTGGCCTCCCAAAGTGCTGGGATTACAGGCATGAGCCACCATGCCCAGCCGGTTTTTGTTCTTTATCACAGCACTTAGTTTTTTCCACTTGGTTTACCACATGAGAGGATATTTTGATAACTGTATATAGGGGTGCATGTTTTTTCCTCTTGACTCAGGTTCCAAAATGATTTCATACAGCACTGCTGGCTTCTCTGAACATGGAGTCAAGGAGAGATGAGCCCAGTTGCCTCTCGGTAGCCTGTGCAATGGGCTCCAGCTGGCCAGTGAGTGATGATCCTCACGGGAATACAAATAACGCTGCACACAGCTGCAGGCATTGGGCTATAGCATGGCCTCAGGGGAACTTCCATTCTAGTGGCAGAGACAGATAAATGCTAAGCAAAGTAATACATTTATCAACCAAACAAATACAATGATTTCATAGAGTGATTTCAACATCGAAAGAGTTAAAACAGGATGATGGGGTGGAGAATGCCTGGGGACCGGGGAGGGAGTGAGGAGGCCTCGCATTTCATTAAAAAATTTCAAGTACTCTGCGGAAATCTTGAAAGAAGTCTTGTTTACTGTTGTGAGAGTCATCAGTTTCATCAGAATCAGGGCTTTGAATCACCATTTTTTGAGAGGTTTTTTGTCAAGAAATGAGAGCAGACTTTAAGAAACTGACTGTGCAGAGGCCTTCTGGAGGCACAAAATTGAACTTCAAGCACTTTTCTCTTTTGTTGAGAGAAGAGGAAAGACCATTGTTAAAACCATTTGCCAAGCTTGAACATTTATTAGTGTCACAAATTCTTGTAAATATTTTTTTCTATAATTTGTGTGAAAGAAATACATTTCCAATGCAATAAAAATCCATTATGACTATAATTTGGGGGGGTATGTTTTCATGTACATTCTCCCAGAGAAGAGTTCTAAGCTTTCTTTCAGATCCTAGAGTGGGTTTCTGACCCAAAAAGGTTAAGATTATTAGAGAGCAGCCTCTATAAAATGTACATGCTAAAAGTACACACTATAAGTCCATAGACTGCAAATGCCTCTCTCTGTCTCTCCACATACACAGACACACACACACACACACTCACATACACATACATAACTTGTCATAGATACCTGTGGCAAAATGCTTACGTAAGCTTCCTATTTAAAAGTCGAATTGTAAGACTGTTAGTAAATAACTGTAATACAGCTTGGGGGGAAATGTTTCATGAAACTCTATACTTAGTTCTGATGATCAGTGCAGAAAAATTCCTAGTAAGTTTTCAAGGAAGTAAAATTATAGTTGAGAAATCTACTCTAATGCCAACCGAGCAAGGGGAACTGAGTTTTCTAAGAGAACATTTCTTGGTAAGCCAAGAAATCAGTAAAGGGTTGTTTCAGCCCTTCTCTGCCATTTCTTCTTTTCTACTGCCTGGAATGTGGATGTAATGGCTGGAGCTCAAGCAGCCAGCTGGGATTATGAGACAGCATGGTTAAAGCAGCAGAATAGAAAGAGATATCAACCTAAAGAAAGAAACTAAGGCAAAAATTAATGTGGATAATTTATTTGGGCAAAGGTTGAGGACAACTGCCTGGGACACACTTCAAGTTGCCTTGGGGAATGCTCATTTAGCCTTTGTTACAAGCAGGGTATTAAAGGCAAAGGGGGATGAGGAGTACGCTGATAAAAATGTTGTTTAACTGGAATTCTTATTGGTTTACAGAGATAACATTGGCTGGTGATTGGCTTATGCATTGTCGAACTATAGGGTATGAGCTGTGATGTCCAGCATATGGTAGTTTTTTTTGTTTTTTGTTTTTTGTTTGTTTTTTTTTTTTTTTTTGAGACTGAGTTTCGCTTTTGTTGCTCAGGCTGGAGTGCAATGGCATGATCTCATCTCACTACAACCTCCACCTCCTGGGTTCAAGTGATTCTCCGGCCTCAGCCTCATGAGTAGCTGGGATTACAGGCATGCACCACCACACCTGGCTAATTTTGTATTTTTGGTAAAGATGGGGTTTCTCCACGTTGGTCAGGCTGGTTTCGAACTCCCAACCTCAGGTAATCTGCCCACCTTAGCCTTCCAAAGTGCTGAGATTACAGGTTTGAGCCACCACGCCCGGCCAGCATATGGTATTTTACGGCTATTTGGCATCAGTTAGTCCAGAGCCCACGTAGCAAGTGGCTTCAAGAGGTAATTATCTAGCTCAAGGGGGAGTGAGACGTTACTGCTGTTGCATTTCAATTCTTCCCTGGGCCTGATCATTAAAGGGGGCTACCATTCCTCAGAAAGAAAATTTATTTTCTTTCATAGAGCCTAGATTCTGTTAAAGGATGCAGCTGCCATGTCAGACTTGCCTTCCTCCAATCTCCTTTTTTGAGATAGAAAAAAAAAAAACTCTCATCGTATTAATGTTACTCTTTTGGGGTCTGTATTACAGCTGAAACTGACCCTAACATTTGAAGGATTACCATAAACTCTGCACACGTTATCTCACTTATGCATCGTTATAACCCATAGGTAAGTATTATTGCACCAGTTTTGTAGTTAAGGAAACAAGACCTACAGGGCTTGAGTAGATGTGAGAGTCAGGCAGCCTGGCTTTAGAACTGGTTCTGTTAATCCATACCAGGCATTATTCCAAGCACTTAAGAAGTACAGGCATATCTCAGAGATATAGTGGGCTTGACTGCAGACCACATTAATAAAACAACTATCATGATAAATCAAGTCACATGACTTCTTTGGTTTCCCAGTGTAAATAAAAGTTGTTTTTTTTTTTTTTTTTTTTTTTTGAGACGGAGTCTCGCTCTGTTGCCCGGGCTGGAGTGCAGTGGTGCAATCTCGGCTCACTGCAACCTCCGCCTCCCGGGTTCATGCCATTCTCCTGCCTCAGCCTCCTGAGTAGCTGGGACTACAGGTGCCCGCCTCCGCGCCCAGCTAATTTTTTGTATTTTTAGTAGAAACGGGGTTTCACCATATTAGCCAAGATGGTCTCGATCTCCTGACCCCGTGATCCACCCGTCTCGGCCTCCCAAAGTGCTGGGATTACAGGCGTGAGCCACCATGCCTGGCCCAAAAGTTGTTTACGTTATATTATACAATATACATTATATAATATAATTGTACAATAGCATTGTGTCTAAAAAACAATGTATCTACCTTAATTTAAAAATACCTTACTGCTAAAAAAAATGCTAAACCATCATATGAGCCTTCAGCAAGTCATAATCTTTTTGCTCTTGACTTCATGTTGATGGCTACTGCCTGATCAGGGTAGTGGTTGCTGAATGTCGGGGTGGCTGTGGCAATTACTTATAATAAGAACAAAGTGAAGTTTACTGCATTGATTGACTCTTCCTATCACAAAAGACTACTCTATAGCATGCAATGCTGTTTGACAGCATTTTACCCACAGTAGAATTTTTTTCAAAATTGAAGTCAGTCCTCTCAAACCCTGCCAGTGCTTTATCAACTAAGTTTATATAATACTCTACCTAAATCCATTGTCATTTCAACAATACTGAGGGCATCCTCACTAGGAGTAGATTACATTTCAAAAAAGCACTTTCTTTGCTCATCCACAGGAAGCAACTCTATATCCATTCACATTTTCTCATAAGACTGCAGCAGTTCAGTCACATCTACAGGCTTCATGTCTAATTCTAGTTCTCTTGCTGTTTCTGCCATATCTGCAATGACTTTCGCCACTAAAGTCTTGAACCCTTCAGAGTCATCCCTGAGGGTTGGAATCATCTTCTTCCAAACTCCTGCTAATGTTGATATTTTGATTTCTTCCCATGAAGCATGAATGTTCTTAATGACATCTGTAATGGTGATTCCTTTCCAGAAGGTTTTCAACTTACTTTGGTCAGATCCATCAGAAAATAGCTATCTATGGTAGCTATAGCCTTACAAAATGTATTTCTTAAATAATAAGAATTGAAAGTTGATATTACACCTTGATCCATGAGCTGCAGAATGAATGTTGTGTTAGCAGACGAGAAAAAAAATACATAAATCTTTTTGTATCTCCATCAGAGCTCTTAGTTGACCAGGTACATTGTCAATGAGCAGTACTATTTTGAAAAGGATCTTTTTTGTTGTTGTTGTTCTGGGCAGTTGTTTTCAACAGTGGTTTTAAAATATTCATGCTGTGAACCATGCTGTAAACAGATCTGTTGTCATCCAGGCCTTGTTGTTTCATTGACTGAGCAGGCTGAGCAGATTTTGCATAATTCTTTAGGGCCCTAGGATTTTCAGAATGACCCATGAGCATAGGCTTCAACTTAAAGTCACCAGCTGCATTCACCCCTAACAAGAGAGTCAGCCTGTCCTTTGAAGTTTTGAAGCCAGGCATTGACTTGTCCTGTCTAGCTATGAAGAGTTCTAGATGGCATCTTCTTCCTATATAAAGTTGTTTAGTGTGGCCACCTCCATCAGTGATCTTAGCTAGATTCTCTAACTTGCTGCAGCTTCTATATCAGCACTTGCTGCTTCATCTTGTACTTTATTACTGAAATGGCTTCTTTGCTTAAACCTCATGAACAAATCTCTGTTAGCTTCAAGTTTTTCTTTTGCAAGTTTCTTACCTCTCTCAGCCTTCACAGAATTGAAGAGAGTTAGGGCCTTGTTTGGGATTAGGCTTTGGCTTAAGAGAATGTTGTGGCTGGTTTGATCTTTCATCCAGACCACTAAAACTTTCTCCATATCAGCAGTAAAGCTGTTTTGCTTTCTTATCATTTATGTGTTTACTGGAGCAGCACTTTTAATTTCCTTCAAGAACTTTTTCAAAGAACTTTGCATTCACAACTTGGCTAACTATTTGGCACAAGAGACCTTGCTTTTAGCCTGTCTCAGCTTTTGACATTCTTTCCTTGCTAGGCTTAGTCATGTCTTAATCGACTTAGCTTTTGATTTAAAGTGAGAGATGCGAGACTCTTCCTTTCATTTGAACACTTAGAAGTCACTGTAGGGTTATCAATTGGCCTAATTTTAATATTCTTATGTCTCAGGGAGTAGGGAGGCCCAAGAAGAGGAGGAGAGATGGGGGAACAGCTGGTCAGTGGAGCAGAACACACAACATTTATCGATTAAGTTTGCCCTCTTATATGGACACGGTTCATGGAATCCCAAAACAATTATAATAATAACATAAAAGATCACTGATCAGAGATAATGATAACAGATATAATAATGATGAAAAAGTTTGAAATATTGTGAGAATCACCAAAATGTGACACAGATACTCAAGTGAGTACTTGCCGTTGGAATAATGGCACCAGTAGACTTACTTGACTCAAGGCTGCCACGAAACTTCGGTTTGTAAAAATGCAATCTGTGAACTGCAATAATAAAGTGAAGCGTCATGAAATGAGGTGTGCCTGTACAAATGGATGAAAGGTAGATACAAAACTGGTTAAATTCATGCCGTTAGTATTTCTCTATTTTACAAGTACCAGAGCTTGTTTGACAAAAGAACACTCACTTCATGTTAGGCAAAATATAATGTATGTTCACATGCATGGAAATCTCTGGAAAACCAAACATAAAATTAATAGTCAATGTGTATTTATCACCCTCTACTGGAAGTTGAGCTGGACTTCTCTTCCTTTCTTGAAGTGATAATAAATTGAGTAACAGACATCAGGCAAATGAAGATCAAAATACCAGCTTGGTTTCTGACAAGGTTGAATTGCAGAAGGTAATTTGATCTTTGTCTATAGACTCCACCAAATGCCCCCCTGGAATGAATGTGCCCACCAGTGTCAGGTGAAATTGGACCACTGTGACTCCCTCTCAGAGGTAGGTCACCTGGGTGGAAAGTATGTGCAATCTGAAGATAGCATTCTTTCTCAGAGAGAGAGTGTGTGCAGATCCTAAAGAGGCTGTGCCAAGTGCACACAATTCCTTTTTCTGATTTAATCAGAGAAAACACTCCACCACCCTCAGAGAAGAGTAAGTGAGGAGCTGGATGAAAGAGAATTGATGTTATCTTATAACGATTTTCCCAAGAGCAGAATGTACTTTATGGGGGTAAAGTAGAATCTAGAGAAATGTAGCAGAGAGGTCTCACAAAATGATTTGCATGAAGGGCAATATGCTAAGTGTTTCATATGGCAAGGTGACAGGTAGTGAGGTAGTCTGAGTCTAGAGACTCCACACAAAACCTCCAGGCTGCGTGGACACTTCCAGACCCTGAGGAAGAGCAGTCACAAGGGGCCAGCTTGGATGAAGGGGCTGATCTCATCACAGGGGTGTCACATACACATCACCACTGAAGCATAAGTGATGCACCCTTCTCTCCACCTTTACTGTCTGGACAAAGATGTTCTAAAATGGAGGAGGTGTTTTGTGAAATTGCCTCCTCCATGCAGCCTATTTCCATCCAGGTTTCTCTAGTCCTCTTGATATCCTGAAAGGTGGGCATGGTTGCTACCTTACAGATGAGACATTTAAGGCCCAGAAGGGTTCAGTAGCTTGCCCAAGACCATACAGAGCTACTCAGGGAATGGAGCCAAGATTGAATGACTTTAGAAAGCTCCTTTGCTTTTCACCTTATCTCATTGCCAACTAGAGAATTCTTTCCCAAGAGCTTGAAACTGGTTGGAGAGTGTGATAATACTAACTGATCTACACCTTAAGTAGGATGGGTTATATGATCTATACATAGAGAAGCCCCGTGGTGAGGGAGCTATGCATATGTGATGAATTTAGAATTTCTTTCTTTGCCTGTTTCACCCAAGTGCCTAGAACAAAAATGTGTTTCTTCTTTCATGAAATCTTCAGAAAGAGGCTTTGTTAGCTATGTAATAGTCTTGAGTGTCAGGTAATCATGAGAATACAAATCTGTCAGCCATAAATCTCTAGAGCTTTTTTGTGATACTAGCTTGAGGGCCTAGTGTTTCACAGTTACAGGTCCTTGATGGGCCAAGAAGGACTCAAGAAGAGAATCTGTATTGAGCCGGAAGAAATGACAGTGATGGATAACAGTGGAAGATGAATGTGGATATGATTTGATAGAACTTGGGTGTGGGCAACTCTTCCATTTCTTATTTAAAAATTCAAGTAACTAATGGCTTATTAATTTAATAAAGAGTTGTAATTTTATAAGGAGATGGAAGCCCATTCATTGCTGAGATTTTTGCCAGACACTGTTCATATATTATCCTTCTTAATCCACATAAGAACCTACAAAAGTAGGTTATAATAGCTCTGTCTCTGTCTCTCTCTGTCTGATCTTTAGCACATGAAAATGTTTAGGCTTAAAAAAGATTAAGTAACCTAAGTATACAGGTCTAAAATCCACATTACTTTCAACATATAATACATTCCAAAAACTTAGCTTCTTAAAACACTGTAGAGTTACAATGAGCAGTTCACATATATTGTCTTCTTAAGCCTTCACCTGACCCCTTGGAGTTAGTCTTTATATTGTTCACTTTGTTGATGATAAAGCTGAAGCTCGAAAAAGTTACCTCTTACAGGCAGTAAAAAGCAATGTTGGAATTCAAATGCAGGTCTTCTGACATCCAATATCAAGCTCTGGCCCCACTGTTCCACTGAAATCGGCGACACATTCCTTTTCACCCACAGGAAGGCTTTCTGTGTGAGTCATAACTTTCCATACAGAACAAAGCTGGCTGTCTAAGGACAGATGGGGGGTTCATGGCCTTAGAACTTGAAAATCAAAATTTGCAAAGTGAGGCCAACATCATTATTGTAAAAAAAAAAAAAAAAAAAACCCTTTGGGACAAGTAATTGTGGATAGCAGCTCCAGAGTGCATTGTTAAAGGAAACTAGAACCTTTGGCATCATCCCAAATCAATTACATTGATATTAAGGAAGATAACCAGGATCTTTCTCCACATATACCTGGTTGCTCTTATGAGATACATAACTAGATAATCATTACATCTGTAAAGTCTAGACCTTGACACTGATTTTGTATCTTCTTTTTCTCTCCTTATTTATTTTATTCACACATCCATCTCCTACATTAAGCTGCTTCATGATTGCACTTGGCAGCACCTGCCCAGCTAAAATTAAGTTCAGGCCGGGCATGGTGGCTCATGCTTGTAATCCCAGAACATCTGGAGGCGGAGGCAGGAGGATCACTTGAGCATAGGCGTTCAAGACCAGCCTGGGCAACAGAGTGAGACCCCACCTCTGAAAAAAAAAAAAAAAAAAAAAGACTGAGCCTGCAGGTTGAGGCTGCAGTGAGCCATGATTGTGCCACTGCACTCCAGCCTGAGACTCTGTCTCAATAAAATAAATAAAATAAAATAAAGTTTCACTGATAACAAAAAGGCAGCATGTTATGGAAATTGACAAGGATTCTTTGCTTGGCCAAACTTCAGTCAGGCTTCTAAATCTTCTACTAGGCCCATCGCACTTCCTTGTAAAATCCAGTTCTAGCAAACAGCTCTACCTAGTTGTGCAAGAAACCTCCATCCTCAATATCTGATCAACTCAATATTTGATCAGTTTCCTCCACAGCCCCAGGTGATGTCTGATCACCCTGGCCAGGAAAACAGTCAAGGGTTCCTAAAAGAGGATGGGGGAATAAGAGACACGGTAAAAATCATTTTTTCACAATAAGAAACCCCGGCCAGTTTTGGAAGGCTCCCCATTGTCTGACATGCACCCCTCAGTCCTAGCTATCTGAAAGAAAAGGAGAAAGAGCCTTCAAGGATCTCAAGGCACATAAAATGGAATCTGCTCTCCTTCCTTGGATCAATTTCTCACATCCAGGATAAACTGTCTGTAGGTAGGGAGGTAGGTATACTTCATTAGGTGAAAAATGGAGTATTTAAAAATCCCTATTTTAAAATAAGATTCTACTTATCTCCTGTCTGGAAACCAGAAGCAAAAGGAGCACAACTTTGATACGGAGTAGTTCTCATGGAACTTAAACTTTTAAAATGTTCTTATTCTTCCTCCACTTTTTAAAAACATCACTTCATCCTTGTAAATGCAATTTTAAAAAGCTGCCACAAGGGTTAAAAGTATAGCAATACCATAGGAGTGTGCAAAGTGGCAGGCTTCATAAAGCTAAATGAAACCAAACCAAGTCAAGTCAATGTAGTTCAACTAACATGTATTGCACCCTGTACCCGCCTCCTGGGCCTCAACGAACTTACACCCTGGCTTAGAGCAAACGTGCAGAGTTAGCCTCATGTATTAATCAGCTCTTGTATTTCTCACAGTGCTGAAGGCTAGAAGTTCAAGATCAACATGTCAGCATGGTCCAGTTCCAGTGAGGGTTCTCTTCCTGCCTTGCAGATGGCCACCTTCTCACTATATCTTCCCGTAACTGAGAGAAACAAAAAGAACAAGCTCTCTGGTATCTCTTCTTATAAGGCCACTAGTCCCATAATGACAGTCCCATAATGACCCTCATTACCTCATCTAAACATGATTACCTCCCCATTAAAATAATTACTTGGGAGGCCATTAGGCTGAGACAGCTCTACCACCTTGAGTTTCTACATCAGCAAACTGAAGCCTAACTCAGTGTAAATAGTAAAACAAAACCTAACTAATTGGAGATTATCAGCTAACCTCCAACTAGCAACTTTGTCAATCAGAAACTGCCAACTATCCTCTAACTAGGGATTTTCCACTTGAATCAATCAAATATTTTCTTTGTCTTGCTTCTATAAACACCTCACAAAAGTTTCCCCTTGTGATCTCTTGGTAGAGCCCTGAACTGCTTGGGGTTTGGTGCTGCCCAATTCATGAATTGCTGCTTGTTCAAAAAAACTCTTCAAATTTTTTATATGTCTAAGTTTTAGACCTTTTAATACCCCTAAGTCCCTAACTCCAAATACCATCACATTGGAGATTATGGCTTCAATGGGGACACTGGGACATGGGGGTGGAAGAGGACAGTTTTCACAGAGGGGTCCTATTTGTCCTAGCTCTTGAGTAACACTGTGCGAAGAGTTTGGGGAGAGCATCTAAGAAGGTACTGGGGAAAGGGAGAAGAAAATATGGCCAGAAAGGTAAATTGGTACAGATTGTTTAGGTCTTGAGTGCTAAGCAAAGGAGCCTTAACTTCTTCTTGTGGGTGTGGAATATTCTGGGAATTACATCAGAAAATCAGAGGGTGTGCATTGCAGAGTAGTATCAGCGATGCTGCCCTGAAGAAACAGTGATGGAATTTTCACTAAGTAAATAGATGGTTCTGTTGACTCAGCACTGATTGGTGTGAGTGGACATACCATTGGTTATTGTAGGTGTCATTCTCTTTGTTTGAATGTTGGGGCTATTTCTTTGTTCAATTCTCCCAATGTTTTCTAAGTAGCTAGCAATAATTTCTAAAATTCTTGCCTAGCTTAGCTATGCTAAGGGAATCCAAAAGAAAGGATATTTTTGTTTCAACTTGAGCTAGAATTGTAAACTGTACTCAGGGAAATCTGGGCATGGTAGTGATGGGGACACTAAATATTAGCACTCAAAGAGGAAGGAGAAGCCTGGGGGACAGAGGTAGCTGCTTAGTCAACTTCTCCTCCCTGTCTAGAGTTTCCATTAATTAATTAATTCATTCACTCCTCAATAAATACATATAAATATATTTGTATTCAGTTTTATAAATAATTTATATTATTTATATATAATAAATATAAAAAATACAACTTTGTGGTTTCTCTTCTCTTTCTTTCTTTTTTTTTTCTTGTTTTGTTTTTGGAGACAGCATCCTGTTCTGTTGCCCAGGCTGGAGTGCAGTGGCATGATCTCAGCTCACTGCAACCTTGACCTCCTGGGCTTAAGCAATCCTCCCACCTCAGCCTCCAGGGTATCTGGGACCACATGTGTTTGCCACCATACCCAGCTACAAAATTTTAAAAAACATGTATGTATGAGGCATCTTTTTCTTTATGAAAAATTGTGTGGTTTTGTTATTTTTTATTTTCATTTTTATTTTTTGAGATGGAGTCTTGCTCTGTCACCCAGGCTGGAGTGCAGTGGTGTGATCTTGGTTCACTGCAACCTCTGTTTCCCAGGTTCAAGCAATTCTCCTGCCTCAGCCTCCTGAGTAGCTGGGATTACAGGAGTGCACCACCACACCCAGCTAATTTTTGTATTTTTAGTAGAGACGGGGTTCCACTATGTTGGCTAGGCAGGTCTCGAATGCCTGACCTCATGATCCACCTGCCTCAGTCTCCCAAAGCGTTGGGATTACAGCCACCACATCCAGGCTGTTTCTTTCTTTTTCTTTTCTTTTTTTTAAATGAAAACCACAATGAGAACTGAAACTATCCACATCTCACAGCTTACGTGAACATAAGTTTGCTTTCTTCATTACCAAACTCCTTTAGGAAATTCTTGCCCAAGAAATTACAAATTGCTGATAACTTTATTGTTGATCCTTGGAACTTCCTAAATGACTCATTAACTCTACAACATAAGAGTTTGGTTAGCAAAACAAATATTTAATTTAGCCCCTAAAAAGTCAATTATTACATAACCTGCATTCATATGGCTGGTTAAAGTGGGAAACTGAAATATACATTATTGAGAAACTATATAAGGCATCAAATGTTAGTTTAGTTTACACTTCAAGATTCCTTGAACCCTCTCCTCAAAATCTTTGCCTTGCTGCATCTATCAGTTCTAATCTATTATGTCATGATGGTTATCTAATTTTAACCAAGCTCCAACCCTTCCTCCCTCTTCTACTGAGAGATCTGCCTTAAACCAGACTTCAAAAATCTCAGTACATTTCTTCATGTTGACCTTTCCCTCTAAGATGCTAATAAGACATCACAGAGATAACGTTGTCTTATCAGTAGGATCAATAGATTATTTTGGTGTTATTTTGGGGATCCAGCATTCCACATATGCCCTTCTCTTAAAGTAGTAGGAATATTGTATAGAGCACCCTTGACATAACTAATTCCATTTTAGGAGAAGACTCCATTTTGTATTTCACAGGGTACTTTGCCAACAAAGATAAGATGTTTTGTTTAATAAACAAATAAAAAATAAAGACTGCATCCAACCAGATAAGGATACTCTTCCACTATCAGTTCTCACCAGAGGAAGCTGTGACTATCAAAGATTAGCTCTTCAGCATCTCAAAACTGCCGTCTTAACTGGCACCATCTTGCCGTCACTCGTGATAAGAACTTGGCATCTGACCCCAAAGACTCTGCCACCTCAAAGACTCTTCCTTGCAAGACCAGTGGACCACCTGGCCCAGACCAGGACTCCTTTTGTCTTCTTAGTTCTCTGTGCACTGGCTTGTTACTCTTTCTCCTATCTCTTTTTCCTCTTAATGATAAATGTTACTTTGTTTGTTGTGGGATGTTTAACCTATGACATTTATATATTGATTAAGTATACAATTATATATGGTGTGTAATGTTG
Organism: Symphalangus syndactylus; assembly: GCF_028878055.3. NCBI lineage: Eukaryota > Metazoa > Chordata > Mammalia > Primates > Hylobatidae > Symphalangus > Symphalangus syndactylus. Next base: position 124,443,706 of record NC_072428.2, read on the forward strand.
ACTGATTGTGAAGTGGCTTGAGTCTGTGTGCCCACAGCTCTGACTACAAGTCAATGGGAAGTACTAAGGAGAATTGCCTCCTTGGGAACTCCATGTAGCTTGTGGATTTTGTGATTGAAATAGCATCAATAAAAGTCTAACACTGTGGAAAGACACAAACATGTGTGGACCTGGTTATTTCTAACCTTGCACAGCTCAGGACAAAATCGATGCAGTTGGCTTACTGAGCACAATGGGCACAGTTGTCTTACTTGGCATAATTGGCATAGTTAGTTAATTTCAAGGCTGAAGTCCCCACTTAAACTGAAATTGGAAATCATGCCATTTGGCAAAACAAACTGCCACCCTCTCTAAGAAGAGATAATCTCTCTTCACCTTGAAAATCTGTCTCCCTGAGGAAAACCGTGGGTGACAGGGGACCTTGCCCAGGTCATGAAGATAATGACAGCTGACAAGGTCTTGACTGATGCCAAGCTGGGAAGTTGGTGGAGCCAGAAAGGCTCATACCAAGTAGGGTCTCAATTTATGAGATGATGGTTAGCAAAACAAATATTTAATTTGGCCCAAAGAAAGCCAATTATTACATAACCTGAACTCGTATATCTGGTTAAAGTGGGAAACTGAAATATATATTATTGAGAAACTATGTAAAATAGCTACCAATATTGCATAATGTGGGTCCTAGGAAAGAAACCTAAGCAAGCATGCTGAAGGGCTTGTCGCCCAAATGCAGTACCCAGTGTTGAGGATCCTTGGTACCCCACAGAGTTGGAAGCCAGGAAAAGACTCTCTGTATGATCCTCTGAGGACATACAGTCAGACTTGAGAGACCCAAAAATTATTCAGCTTTTAATTACCAGAGACCCCAATGAAGAAATCCCTGCACTTTTAATGCAAAGTATCTTACAGATAGACAGGGGTCAACACAAAGGCAAAGAGCTAGCTCACAGAATTCTAAGGAAAAGTCAATCCCTCTCAGATGAAACTTTTAAGGAGAAAGCCCTGTGTCTTAAGGACCTCCATCCAGAGGAGCTAGGAGAACCTGATGATCCCAGTTGGAAGTGGGATCTATAAGTCAAGACCTATGATAACTAGAAAAAGAGTTACAGATTGTAATGATGGAAATGGCAGACCTCAGGACAAGAATACACCAGAGTAGAATTACAAACACTAAGAATAGATTTTTGCTAAAGACAGACCACAGATGCAGACTGGCTCTGCCATTTATGGGATAATGGAACACCATAACACTATCAGGCACAGAAATGCATCCCTCTGAGGAGGTATCCTAAAATTCCAGATAGTCTCCCCCATGATGGGGCTTTGGGCCAAAATTGTATCTGTCTGATTGGTGAGCCTGGGTGCCTAAAGAAAGGAAGAGAGTCTCGAAATTTAACTAGAAATCATTCTTACAGGAGAAACTAGAAAAGCACCAGAGACAGGGAGTGGTTTTTGGAAGCAGGACTAGTCTTGGAGAAGAGAGGTGGGAGAAAGCTTGTCTGACAGGCATTAGGACCCAGGATGCAAGGGTCAGGATAGATGGGATGGATGGGTGAGTATCGCTTGGGCGACATAACTTTGAGAGTTCCGCTCATGGCTGCAGGATCAACCAACTTTTTGTCGGGACCCCGGAGCTGAATGGCTTTACTCTCTGTTAACCCTCGGCTCAGCCTGGAAGTACAGGAAAAGTGGAAGCTGGTTCCAGGCAAAACAAAGCTCCCAACTCTGAAGAGTCGAGGGTTGTTAGAAAGCCCTTTCCCAGAAAGCCTGACACCTGTGTCTTTAGTCTGGCAGCTGTGCTAGTCGCTTTTAACTGGCTGACAGGTGCCTGGTGTTTAGCCCCCGAATTCTAAGGAAAAATAGGACAGAAGAGCAAGCAAAAGGGGTCCGATGGTACTCACCACGTGACAATATCCCAGACGAGCCCCCAAGATGTGTCCGGAGTTGGTTCCTTCCAGTGGGTTCGTGGTCTCACTGACTTCAAGAATGAAGCCATGGACATTCGCAGTGAATGTTACAGCTCTTAAAGGTGGCACGGACCCAAAGAGTGAGCAGCAGCAAGATTTATTGTGAAGAGTGAAAGAACAAATCTTCCACAGTGTGGAAGGGGACCTGAGTGGTTTGCTGCTGCTGGCTGGGGTGGCCACCTTTTATTCCCTTATTTGTCCCCACCCATGTCCTGCTGATTGGTCCATTTTACAAAGTGCTGATTGGTCCATTTTACAGGATGCTGACTGGTCCATTTTACAGAATGCTGATTGGTCCATTTTACAAACCTCTAGCTAGCTACAGAGTGCTGATTGGTGTGTTTCTGCAGAGCACTGATTGGTGCATTTTACAAACCCCTTGTAAGACAGAAAAGTTCTGCAAGTCCCCACTTGACCCAGGAAGTCCAGCTGGCTTCACCTCTCAGTGGCACATGCCTGTAATCCCAGCTATTGAGGAGGCTGAGGCAAAAGAATCACTTGAACTTGGGAGGTGGAGGTTGCAGTGAGGCAAGATCATGCCATTGCACTCCAGCCTGGGTGACAGAGTGAGACTTCAGCGACAGAGCGAGACTTCATCTCAAAAATAAATAAATAAGATCACTAACTATAACGGCAAATACTCTGTAACCATAGACATGTCAGACATGTTGTTTGCCACACCAGTAGACCAAGAAGACCAGGAATATATTACCTTTACCTGGGAAGGCAAGTAATACCAATTTAAAAGATTAGCACAGGGATATTTAAATAGTCCAATAACAGCTCACTCCATTTTATTATCACACATACATCAATCAAAATACACATCACTAATAATATTGTACATAGATGACATTACAATGGCAAACAATACCAAGAAAATCTTACCCAAAACAAATCTCAACACACTTGAGATCACTGACATGGATGCTTATTATAGATACAACTACAAATCAAGACACCAACTGCAAAGTTTTAGGAATACAGTGGTTATCAGAAGGGATAAAAATTCTGACCACAGTGGTAGATGGATCAAAAGCCCATAGGGCATCAAAAAATAAACAGGAAGCATAGACTAGTAGGTTTCCTCGGATACTAGAGACAGCCTGTACCTTACCTAAACATCTTCCTAAAATCAAAAAGATAATCAGGAAATCCCAAGACTTCACATGGGGACAAGAACAAACACAGGCACTTGAAACACTCAAAGACTACATCACCACATTCCAAACATGACATTATCCATCTCCAGATTCGGAACTTAGGTTGGAAATTTTAACAAGCAATGAACATGGAACATGGTCATTATAGACAAAGAAATCAGATTCTAAATCCTACTGGCCAGATTTTGGACAACAAAGTTTCCATATTCTAACAATAAATACAGCCCATTTGAAAAATATATATGGGGCCAGGGGCAGTGGCTCACACCTGTAATCCCAGCACTTTGGGACACAAAGGTGGGCAGATCACAAGGCCAAGAGATCGAGACCATCCTGGCCAACATGGTGAAATCTCACCTCTACTAAAAATATAAAAGTTAGCTGGGCGTAGTGGCACGCACCTGTAGTCCCAGCTACTCAGGAGGCTGAGGGAGGAGAATCGCTTGAACCTGGGAGGCAGAGGTTGCAGTGAGCTGAGGTGATGCCACTGCACTCCAGCCTGGCGACAGAGCAAGACTGTCTCTCAAAAAAATATATATATATGTGTGTGTGTGTGTGTGTGTGTGTGTGTGTGTGGCTTAAATATGAAGCCCTCAAAAACACTGAGCCTCTGACTGGCAACAGCAATATTACCATTAGATACCATATGCCTCTCCTTCATGGGATAAAATTGAGTCCTGAAAAATAAAAAAATTGACAGGTATCCAAATTGATTCAAAGCTGTTCATATGGAAATTGTATATCCAGGATGGAGACACAGGCTTTAGGGGTCAACCAGGTCTCCTCACTGAGGAAACTCACAACACTGAAATAGATGTGCTAAAATTTATTCCGAGAGTAGGTATAATTTATGCTAATATAGGAAAATGGGGCCCAGGCTAGTCAAACGTCTTACCCAACACCTGGTTTATAGACAAAAAGGCCTCTGTGACCCAAGGCCAGGCTCAATGGACAGCAGCAGCACTCAGACCTCAGGACCAACCAGTCCTGAAAGAGGCAGGTCAGTCACTCTCGGCAGAACTAATTACAGCTGTTCTAGCAGTCAGGCACTCAGAAAATCAAAAGAAAATTTACATTTTTACAGACTTGTGGGCATAGCCCTGCAGCCACATAAATGAAGACAAAATAATTTCAAAATTAATGGTAAAGGTATATGGTCCAAATCTTACTGGGAGCAACTACATGAATTATCAAACAGAATTAAGATATTTGTGGCACACGTTTCAGCACACCAAAAAGCTAATTCAGAGTCCACAAAATTTAATAAACAGGCAGGTGCATTAACAAGAAACATAACCATTGACATTCAAAACATACCCAAATTAAAACTACACAGAAATCCAGACAACTCAGGGAGACATTCATTACACCTCCACAATTCAGGAGAAAACTCAGCTAGTGAATAGGAGATACCTTAAGTACCCCTAATAACTATAATGAAACAAGGTATGACTTTAAAATTAGACAGACACCAGACACCATTCCACAAACACTCCTACAATTACATAAGCAAAAAGACATTTAAGCACACAGTCAATATATAGGTGGCTAACAGGCAGAAATCAAAAAGGAACATGGCACCAAATTAAAAAGGCAAAAGCTAATTGTGAGCAATGTAAAACTATCCTAGACAAATATAGATATGCTAAATTCATAGATATATAGTAATATAAACCTGATGTCTTTAATTTCTGCTTACAGATAGATTTTATAGCACCATTAAATCACTCCTATCCACAAAAATATGCAGTAACAATGATGGATACATATACAGGAATTGGTGCAGCAATAGCAGCTAGCCACCCACCTGCTAAATAAGCCATCACATCCTTAGAAAATTGGGCAGCTACAATAGAACCCCTAAAATAACTGAACATGATCAGGGAACTCATCTTACATTAAGGACAACAAAAGCATTGGCAGATCAATGAGATATACAATGGAATATTACCTACCCTATAATCTGACAGCAGTGGGATATAGAGAAAGACTGAATGGACTACTAAAGAGAATTAAAAACCTTAGACAAAATGAGTACATTTCAATAAGCTTTAACCTGGCATGTTTCCATTTAAATCAAAGAGAAAGACTTAACAAAAGCAGCTCCCACTTATATCTTAATCAACTGACCTTAATGGTCACAAAAGATAAGGAAGGACGTAATGCAAATATTATACCTTACAAGGCAAGCACTAAACTAAATAACAACACTATCTCCCAACAGGACGTTGTGGCCAATGGACACAGAAACACTTATTGGATTACAGGAAACAGAGGAGAATCACAATTACACAAAATCTTCAACCTGTCTCCAAATTTTCACTAACCTTAGACATGTTATCACACTTTCTGCAGTATTGTTACACTGTTTTCTTCTAGCCATGCATTAATATTTTCCATAAGAATAAGTGAAGGCATGCTTCAATTCAATCCAATTTTACTTGCCACTAACCTAATATTTTTAACTTCAACATCACTTCAGCCAGGTTCGGTGGCTCACATCTGTAATCCCAGCACTTTGGGAGGCTGAGGCAGGCGGATCACTTGAGGTCCAGAGTTTGAGACCAGCCTGACCTATATGGTGAAACCCCGTCTCTACTAAAAATACAAAAATTAGCTGGCTATGGTGGCGGGCACTTGTAATCCCAGCTACTCGGGAGGCTGAGGCAGGAGAATCATTGGAATCCAGGAGGCAGACGTTGCAGTGAGCCAAGATCACGTCACTGGACTCCAGCCTGGGCGACAGAGTGAGACTGTCTCAAAAAACCCCCCCAAAAAAAACTTCACTTCTAGTCATCACCGAAATAATTAAATACCATACCCACTTAAGACATTAAAATGGCTACAAATTTGTGTCACTTCTCAGCTGGTCTTATCACCTTTCTCATTCACCTCATACTAGCCATCATAGTGACTTTGCTGTCTTGTTACTTACACTGCCACCAGAGAGACTGTAAACAGACAAATGAGACTAATGCAAGTAAACACACCCCTTGCAGGCAAATTACAAATTACACTGTCTGCTTCTTAAGAGCGTTATTTGATTACCCATTTGCAGACTGAGAGCTTAGTGCACTCCCAGCATACGGATTTAGCCTCTCCAGAATCTCCATCACCCTCATGTATCCTGTCTTGCCCTCTTTCCTCTTCAGTTTCAGCCTCATCTTCACCACCTACAGCTCTCAGACCCACTTCACCAATTTCTTTCAGGAATTAGCTAAAGCGGACTGGCCCATGCAGGCTGGCGGAGGCTGGAATTTCATACCAGACTTTGTAGAACCTAAGTGCCACTGCCACCTTCCTACTCCTTACATTTATGAATTAAATGCAGCATCAGCAGCCATTCAAGGTTTAGCTGAAAGCGTACACCCCAATGATTGCATTGGTCTTGCTTGGATGCTAACCTATTACATAAGTTGTATTGTTAAACAGCTTAATAGGAGAGAACAAACTCCATATAACTACCTTACTTTGTTGGAGCTACGCCAATCTAACCCAGCAGCCATACCACTGCTGGAAGCAACCCTTGACTATACTATTAAAGAAGTAAATAATTACAATGAGATTTATACATAGATTATTATATCTTTGTTTGCAGTTAACACTACTTTGTTTGCAGTTTAATGCCTATGTATCTGATCATTAATCTCAAACATAGGATTGAAACAAATAGCTTAAAATGTGTTAGGTGGTATAGAAGGGAAATAACAGATACCATTACTACTACTACTATTACTTCTACTTCTAAAGCGACCATTAAAATCCCTAAGCCTCAAACACACACATACCCAACAATGCCAACTCATACAGCACCTAAAATTATAGGATTAACAGAACACATTTCATAATATATACTCTATGAAAATATACCGTTTTTGAACAATTGTTGGAAAATCAAGGGACTGATAAAGGAATACTTAGAGCTTCAGTTAGACCATTTTGTTCATATTTGTTTGACCAAAGCGATGCCTGAAGAGTTTCTACACATGCATCAAATCAATGTATTTTTTTTTTTTTTTTTTGAGACAGAGTCTCACTCTATCACCCAGGCTGGAGTGCAGTGGCACAATCACTGGCTCACTGCAGCCTTGACCTCCTGGTCTCAAGTGATCCTCCCACCTCAGCCTCCCAGGTAACTGGGACTACAGGCGCATTTCCCCACCACCAACTAATTTTTTGTAGAGACGAGGTTTCACCATATTGTCCAGGCTGATCTCTAACTCCTGGGCTCAAGCGACCTGCCTGCCTTGCCCTCCCAAAGTATGGAGATTACAGGTATGAGCCACCACCCAGCCAATGCATCTTTATAGAAGCTTTGCACACATTTTTAAGCACCCCTTAAAAGAATACATAAATGACATGACTAAATGTGACACATCCAATTTATGCAGCTACAAACAAGCATTCAATAACACCTCAAACCAATAGACAGCACACATAATGGGTAGTGAAATGCTAACAGAAACAGACATATCAATCAAAATAGATCATTGCATAAGAAGCAATAAATCAGACCATACAGCAATCATAATACCACAGATAGAACTATATATTGCAGGATCTAACATGACATGCTTGAATATAATACACTTCTACAAATAAGTCATTTGTTAAGACTTGATATGAATTCTGAAGGAAATGAAGAAACCCAGGCTTGAAGGAAATGAAGATTGTGATTATGAAGTAGGTCCAAGGGATGATACTACACCAGATATTGCTACCACATGAACCACTCCATATTACATATACCCACATTTCAAACCTCCACAGGAAAAAGTATGTTACTGGGATACACATGAGACTATGATAGAATAACAAGGATATGATAAACAGCTAATTTTACCAAATTTATCTCCACTAGATAAATATCATCTAAGAAAACCACTACAGATATTTGCAGCAATTGGAATTATTTCAGTTATTACTTCACTTATGTCCACAGAGATAAAAGACATAATAAGAGGATAAGACATATTGTAACTATTATCTAAGGAACTTTCGCTCACTTTCCATTTTTAGAAAGTTTTGCTTTCATCCACCTTGTTCATCTTATGATTACTATGCCAAAAGGCAAGATTATTTGACAGGACCACAATTCTTTAATAAGGCAAAAAAAATTCTTACCAGCAGAATTAGATTGTAAACAAAGATTATACCCAATAATCTTAACTGATCCCACCACTTTACACACACTACCTGTGAAACACACACTAAAACAACACAAGATTATGTAGATAAAGCTTGTCCTGAATACCAGTATATTGCTTTCAGGGGTACCAGTTAAACATCACAACTGATGAACTTACAATGTATACAATCAACGCTACCAAACAAGATATATATTTTGAGGCACAAGCAGCATTAATATACTTTAAACTTAACTTGACATACACTAAAGCTACATTTCATTATCCCAGAGATGAAAAATCTTAGCCTCATCCATTCTTCAATATAAATTACTAATCAACATGGCTACAGATGCCAAGACCAACAGGCTTTACAAATCAAGCTGAACCAACAGACACAGCCCAATTCAGGCAGCTTTGGCATAACACAACACATACTAAATTTTCACTAGATAGAAAACTTCTCTATGATTATCAAAGCTACCTTTAGGCAAAGAGCTTATAGAAAATGTAGACAGTTATGTTATCATAACTGGAAAGTCTACTGTATCATGGGATGCAACAGAAACCCAAACAGGCTCATTTTGGACACAATTGTGAAAAGTACACTGTTTCCCCATCATCACAGTAGATATAGCAACATACAAAATACCTGCTAAATTTACTGACTGTTGGAAGTCAACATCTTCTAGAAATCCTGGGTGGTCCTGGACATCATTGGAAACAAGTATTTTTGATAAATTATGACAAACAAAATGGGAACAATTAATATTCACATGTACTCACAGACAAGATAACTACAATTTGCTATTATCTAAGTCACCTTTAGTACTTGGACCATTTATATCCACATATGAAACAACAGAGATTATTAGCACATTCTCTACAGGAAATGAACCAAGAACTATGATTATATTAAACAAATTTACCAGCAAAACCAAATATGTACAAAATCAAGTTATTTTTCCAATGTGTCCATTGGAAATTCAGGATGATTTAAACAACAATATATAATTTAAATCAATTGGTGGGAAACACTAGGAACCAAAATAAATATGAACAAAGTCATAAAAATAAACCCAGATATGTCAAATTACTTTTTATCCATGATCTAGCCATCTAATGGATCATAGAATAAAGTTACATGATCAGTCCAACATCCTATTTACCAAACAATAACCAGACTAGACTCCCACTTACCTATATTTGTAGCTAAAGACACTTCTTTTGCAAAATGCTCTGTTAAACCCTGTAACTCTGGACTATGCATAATTGACAGAGGATCCTGGAATGACACACATTGCTTATTAACACACCATTGGAAACCACAGTGGACCAAAGGCATAACAAACTCTCCACCTAAATTATTAAAACCAAATTTATTGAAACACATTTTAATTAACTCATTAAAATTAATTTACAAACCAACACCTAGGATAGTAAAAATATTTTTCAAAATAGAACAATTTAAAGTCACATATGTCCAACCACAATGTATACAATTTGAGGGACAAGGATATGACAAAAAGCTCATTTTACCAAATTTATCTCCACTAGATAAATATCACCTAAGAAAAGTGCTATGAATATTTGTAGCAATTGGAATTATTTCAATTATTGATTGAAATTATTATGCCTATTTCCACAGAGATAAAAGACATAATCTACAAGTGACTGCCTTAGAAAATCTACAAATAATTGCCCTAGTCATTTCAGGAATACAAGAAGCAGAAATTCAGGAAGTTAAAACAGACCTATCTGATCTTTAACATAAACTTAACTTCTACAGAGAATAGCAATACCAAGCACAAATAACTTAGCATTTAAACAAGATTTAGATGGCTTACACAGAAGACGCACCTTTTTCCAAGTGATTAAAAAGATCTGTAGCCATACCTGTTGTGAAGCTCATGGTCAAATTGAAATTCAATGGATATATTAAAAACTGGATTCTGGAATTGGCCTAAATATATTTGGGAGCATTCACAGAACTTTGTCATCTTCATTGTAACCATCGTCTTTGCTTACTATTTACTTAAAACCTGCCTTTGTAAAACAAAATCTGTAAACAAGCTGCCAAGAGGAAATTAATTCCCATGGCAACTTGTCATCTTTGATTTTTGTAACCCTCCCTCAAACATTGTTTGCATTGTGTTTACTAAAATCACGGGGTGGCTTGTGTAGAGACTCCTTGACACAGCCAACTCCATCTTAGAAGAACACTCCATTTTATATTTCATAGGGCACTTTGCCAACAAGGATAAGATGTGGGAGTTATTTCTTCGTTCAGTTCTCTCAATGTTTTCTTAGTAGCTAGCAATAATTTCTAAAATTCTTGCCTAATTGAGCTATGCTAAGGGAATCCAAAGAAAGGGTATTTTTGCTCCAACTTGAGCTGGAATTGTAAACTGTACTCAGGAAAATCTGGGCATGGTGATGATAGAGACACTAAAAGTTGGCCTTCATGAGATCAACATTTTTAGCTCCCTACATGAGTGAGAACATGCAATAGAAATATAAAGCCTTGAGTGGAAAACATTTGTGGGAAAAAATTTAAAGTAATTGAAATAAAGTGCAGGGTTACTTAGAAATCAGATATTGATAGTAGGAAAAATCATGTGACTAGGTATGAAAAGAACATGAGAGATGTATAGAAACTGACAAAGTAGGAAATTGTTGGCAACAAATGAGGAAAAGCAAAATGATTTTAGCAATTAAATTGTTTTGGAAAATGATTAGATGGCTTCCACTTTTGCTAAACCAATATTGTAATTGTTATCTAATTACAGGCTGTGGACTATGCTATAAACTGGGTTTATTTTGAGGATAATCTAAGTAATCTAAAAATAACAGTACTAAAAAGTAGAGAAAAGGATTTGTTTAGTTATCTGGCCTTTGTAAAGGTCTAAACATTAAACAACTAGACAGATCTAAACTAAATTTGAACTTACACAGTTGTGAAACAATGTCAACCACGTAAGTTCAAATTTAGTTAAAATAATTTAGTTTATGTTGCAGTGTTCTTTTTCAATTGTAATTAACTTTGCATTTATTCCAACATGTCAGTAACATAATTATGATAAAGCTTATGTAGAACCGAGAAAAAAGTAAAAATTACTTGGAGATTGAAAATCTCCCCTTTGCTTCTAGATTTATGAATCAAGAAATTACTTTTTGGGCAACCTCAAATGTAAACTTCCTCATAGATATATCAACTTTGACATGACCCATTATAATCTTTTCAAGATAGTTTCTTTGCAGATAAATAATATGATGCTGTCAAGAGTATCAAACTTCTAGCTGGGTGTGGTGGCTCACACCTGTAATCCCAGCACTTTGAGAGTGTTGGAAGCCAGGAGTTTGAGACCAGCCTCAGCAATAGAGCAAGACTCTATCTCTATTGAAAAAAACAAACAAAAAAGAGTACTGAACTTCTAGTTGAAGATTAATGAATCTTGATTACGGCAAAAAAAGAGAAAGTAGAATGATACTTTTAGATTCTGATGAATTCACATGCCTATGCTTTGTACCCAAGTAGAGTCCTCTTAGCCGTGCCCTGAAAGGGGAGAGTGTGGCTTATTCATGCAATATTATTAGGTTGATAAATTGGGTTGATGCTATCAGACTACAAAGGGTTGAAATTTATCTGGGATCTAGAGATGCTCTCAGAGGGATTCAGGAGACTAAAACCATTTTTGTAATGATACTAAAAGTGTTTTTATTTTTTATTCTCATTCTCTCAGAAGTATATAGTGGAGTTTCCAGAGGCCACATGGTGTGTGATATTCCAATAGAGTGAATAAGGAAGGTATGAAAATCCAGCTGTCTTCTATTAAGTCATACATTAATGAGTTTTATAAAAATGCAAAGTAATGCCATTCTTCTCACTAAATTTTTGTTTCAGAAAATATAGTTGCATTTTCATAAAATGTTATTTGTATAACATATAATGTTTATTATTTTAAAAAATTATTAATACATAAATATTGTTTAAATTTCTGAGTTTTAGTTTTTAGTATGGTAAATATTGATATATAACCCATATTAAACAAAAGCTCTTTGGGGTCTTCAATAATTTTTTTTTTTGAGGTGGAGTCTCGCTCTGTCGCCCAGGCTGGAGTGAAGTGGTGCAATCTTGGCTCACTGCAACCTCTGCCTCCCAGGTTGAAGCGATTCTCCTGCCTCAGCCTCCCCAGTAGCTGGGACTACAGGCATGTGCCACCAAGCCCAAGTAATTTTTGTATTTTCAGTAGAGATGGGTTTCACCATGTTAGCCAGGATGGTCTTGATCTCTTAACCTTGTGATCCACCTGCCTTGGCCTCCCAAAGTGCTGAGATTATAGGCGTGAGCCACCGCACCTGGCCTCAATAATTTTTAAGAGTGTAAAGCAGTCATGAGACCCAGAAGTTTGACCACTGCCATGAAGTTCCACTGATATTCCTCATTCAATGAGGAATCATCCACAGCATCTCTAATAGTTGGTCACTCAACCTAGGAACAAATAATTCCATTCTGTTTTTTTCTACTTTCAGACCTGCAGTAATAATTAACCTGGTATTGTTTGATGCCAACTTTTGTGTTTTTACATGTAAATAGATGAATATGATTATTTATATACAACATGTGAATATAATAGGACTCTTCAGGTAGTAGTTAATCTCAATATTCTTAAACCAATATTATTAGTACTACTTTAAACATTTTTTTAAACTTTTATTTTAGCTTTGGGGGTATATGTGAAGGTTTGTTACATAGGTAAACACGTGCCATGGGGGTTTGTTGTACATATTATTTCATCACCCAGGTTTAAGCTCAGTACCCAATAGTTATCTTTTCTTCTCCTCTCCCTCCTCCTACCCTCCCTGCTCAAGTAGATCTCAGTGTCTGTTGTTTTCTTCTTTGTGTTCATAAGTTCTTATCACTTAGCTCCTGATATGGTTTGGCTGTGTCCCCACCCAAATCTCACCTTGAATTCCCATGTGCTGTGGGATGGGCCCAGTGGCAGGTAATAGAATCCTGGAGTCAGGTCTTTCCTGTGCTATTTTCATGGTAGTAAATAAGACTCATTAAATCTGATGGTTTTAAAAAGGGGAGTCCCTGCACAAGCTCTTTTCTCTTGTCTGCTGCCATGTAAGAAGTGCCTTTCACCTTCTGCCATGATTGTGAAGCCTCCCCAGCCATGTGGAACTGTAAGTCCATTAAAACTCTTTCTTTTGTAAATTGCACAGTCTTGGATATGTCTTTATCAGCAGTGTGAAAATTGACTAATACAGTTCCCAGATACTTTCATTCTTAATGACTGCATGGATTTGGGAGGCAGCTTGTCAATTTGTCAGACAATCTTAATCATCACATCTTTATTCCATGCCACATAGAACTCCTGGAACCATCCTCTTTCTGGTCTTAGTGCTGTCATAAAAGTTTCTCATAAAAGTTTCATGACAGTCCTTCGAATTCTGAAGACAATATCATATCTCACCCAGTTGTTTATTCTGCAAACAAATCATTTCCTGTTGTTTTGACTGTTCTCCATCTGACATGATTTTTACTCTTCTCATTTGTCTGGATTTTCATGGTCCTGGCACACATAGCAAGAAGATAATTTCTTTGGGAAGTATCTTACTGGAGCCAAGGGCAGTAAGAGTATCAGCTTTCTCAGTTTGTCATTCTATTTTTCATACTATTGTTTCTTACTTAATTACTGGTAGCAAAAACCTTATTTCTTTTTATAGAGTTTCTCCAAGGATTAAGTCTCTGCCATTCTGTTTGTACAGTATTCGTCAAACCCCAACTGTCATTCAGACCTTGGGTTTATCCCCAAATTTCAGCCTATCACATTTTAAGTCTTCCCTCAAATCAAAATGATAAAACTTTCTTCTATCTTCTCCCGTTCTTGGAATAAAGAATGTGAATATGACATTTTAAAGCAAGTAAGCCAGTAAAAATTTAATGTTATATTAAAAAGAGAAAGATGAAATAGTAATAATAATAATGGCCTACTTACTCATTGCTTATAGAAAGGATAAAAGATAGAGTGAAGAACAAGCTCACTTCTTTTAAGGAAAAACCAAAACAATTTTTATTGTTTTTTAGGTGAACTGCCTGAAATGATTGCATGTGAAAAAAAATCTCTCACTGGCTTTTATCTCCAAAGAAAATGTTATGGAAATCACTGTCCTCAATTCCCCCATTCCTATCTAATTTTAAGCACTGAGTATACCAAGTATTTACAGTTACTTTGGCCCCTAGATTAATTTATCTCATAGAAATTGTTAAATTAACCTGTGAGTCTCATCAACTTTGTTGTGGGTCAAGTGGAAGTTATTTATTGCGCTCACTCACCAAAGTCAAACGGCAAACTCTTCAAAGTGTCTCAAAGTGAAGACGGGAGGACACAGGCATACCCGTTCCATTCAGGTGATTTAACAACTTCATTTTTGAAAGGGAAAATCCAAAACCTATGTATACACACACACACAGGTTTCTACTTACAGGTTAACAAATATAGGTGACTATATATATGTGTGTGTGTGTATATATATATATATATATATATATATATATATATATATATGGAGAGAGAGAGAGAGAGAAACATTTAATACAACTGTGTTTAAAACATAACTAGTGTTCTATACTATTCACTTTTGAGTGAATTACTCTGAAGAATAGTCACTTAAAGATTTAAAGAGCCAGGTGCGGTGGCTCACACCTACAATCCCAGCACTTTGGAAGGCCAAGGCGGATGGATCACCTGAAGTCGGGAGTTTAAGACCAGCCTGGCCAACATAGTGAAACCCCGTCTCTACTAAAACTATAAAAATTAGCCGGGCATAGTGGCACGTGCCTGTAATCCCAGCTACTTGGGAGACTGAGGCAGGAGAATCGCTTGAATCAAGGAGGCAGAGGCTACAGTGAGCCGAGATGGCGCCATTGCACTCCACCCTGGGTAACAAGAGCGAAACTCCTTCTCAAAAAAAAAAAAAAAAAAGATTTAAAAATGTTGTCAAATTTGAGTAAGCTAAAACCACATTAAAGTCCATAATGTTATTAATTGTTATTAATAACATGTTATAAAATGTTATTAATGAAAGTATTGAGAATTGCTGTTCTTAATTTCGGTGGGGTCCTTTTTTTGAGATTGATACTGTCCCTGTATTCCCTGAACGTCCTAACACATGTGTATATACATATGTATGCATTATAGATGCATACATATACATCTATAAGAGCATGTGTCTTAGTCAATTTCCTTTGCTATAAAGGAATACCTGAGGCTGGATAATTTTTTTAAAAAGAAGTTTATTTGGTTCGTGGTCTGCAGGCTGTACCAGAAACATGGTGTCAGCATCTGCTTTGAGGATTTCTACTCATGGTGGAAGGGGAGAGGAAGCAGGCATCACATGGCAAGAAAGGAGGGAAAAGAGAGGGGAGGGAGGTGCCAGACCCTTCTTAGGGATCAGACCTCAAGGGAACTAATAGAGTGAGATTTCACTCACCACCACAAGGATCCACCCCCATGACGCAAACACCTTCCACCAGGTCCCACCTCCAACATTGGGGATCAAATTTCAACATGAGATTTGGAGGGGAAAATGTCCAAATTATATTAGGATTTTTTAAAACTTTTATTTTAGGTTCAGGGGTACCTGTGCAGGTCTGTTAAATAAATAAACTTGTGTCATATGGGTTTGTTGTAGAGATTATTTCATCACCCAGGTATTACCTGGGGAGAGGATGAGAGCTTTTGTCATATTTTCTGAAAGGTGATGGCAACGGAAGAATATATGAAAGGCTGAAAGCTTGATAAGGGAAGCAGTGGACTGAGAAAAACGGGAAGTGACACTGCTTCAAAATTGAGACTTTGCCCTTAGTGCGCTTTTCTTTTTTTAAATTGTATTATTATTATACTTTAAGTTTTAGGGTACATGTGCACAACGTGCAGGTTTGTTACATATGTATACATGTGCCATGTTGGTGTGCTGCACCCATTAACTCGTCATTTACATTAGGTATGTCTCCTAATGCTGCCTCTCCCCCCTCCCCCCACCCCACAACAGGCCCTGGTGTGTGATGTTCCCCTTCCTGTGTCCATGTGTTCTCATTGCTCAATTCCCACCTATGAGTGAGAACATGAGGTGTTTGTCTTTTTGTCCTTGCGATAGTTTGCTGAGAATGGTGGTTTCCAGCTTCATCCATGTCCCTACAAAGGACATGAACTCATCATTTTTTATGGCTGCATAGTATTCCATGGTGTATATGTGCCACATTTTCTTAATCCAGTCTATCATTGTTGGACATTTGGGTTGGTTCCAAGTCTTTGCTATTGTGAATAGTGCTGCAATAAACATACATGTGCATGTGTCTTTATAGCAGCATGATTTACAATCCTTTGGGTATATCCCCAGTAATGGGATGGCTGGGTCAAATGTTATTTCTAGTTCTAGATCCCTGAGGAATCACCACACTGACTTCCACAATGGTTGAACTAGTTTACAGTCCCACCAACAGTGTAAAAGTGTTCCTATTTCTCCACATCCTCTCCAGCACCTGTTGTTTCCTGACTTTTTAATGATTGCCGTTCTAACTGGTGTGAGATGGTATCTCATTGTGGTTTTGATTTGCATTTCTCTGATAGCCAGTGATGATGAGCATTTTTTCATGTGTTTTTTGGCTGCATAAATGTCTTTGCAGCATCTAAAGATCTTTCATTTTAGAGTTGGGAAATGCTAAGTCATTCAGCTGAACCTTTCACAAGAAACCATGATGGTCTCAGTCATTCAGCCTCTGAGTATCTCTGGTGATAAGGATGTTACTACTTCCCATAGCTAGAATATTCTTTATTATGTGAAACCCAAATCTACCTTAACTAACGACCTTAACTAAGACTCATTGTCTTAAAGGGAGAGTATCATGATAAATAGGGGCTTAATACCTAGGTGATGGGTTGACAGGTGTAGCAAACCACTATGGCACACGTTTACCTGTGTAACAACCTGCATGTCTTGCACATGTATCCCAGAACTTAAAAGAAAATAAAATTAAATATAGAAAGAAGAAAAAAAAAGAAAAAGCCTATCAGTTTTTTTTTGGAGGGGGGTAGAAATTGACAAACCGATTCTAATATTTATATGGAAGAACCTAGAATGGCCAAAAACCTTTGAGAAAGAACATTATTGGAGGACTAACACTAACAATGTTAAGACTTATTATAAAGCTACAGTAGTTAAGGCAGTGTTGTACAGTTTTTAGAAGATAAAAAAAGGAATGTCTTCCCGATCTCATGTTAAAGAAAGCATCTTGGAGAAGATATAAAGAGCACTAAAGGAGAAGATTGATAAATCTGATCCCATCAAAATCCAGCATATTTTTCATATGAATATACTATAAAGAGCACACAAATTTGAGCCCCAGAATGTTTTAGGATATTTGCAATACATATATAATTAACAAAGGACTGTTACCAGAATATATAAAAGACTCCTACAATCATTAAGGAAACAATAACCAAATAAAAAAATTGGGAAACATTTGAGCAGATATTTAATAAAACTGGAGATCCCAATGGCCAACAAACATATGAAAAAGTATTAAACTTTATTAGTCATCAGTGAAAGGCGAATTAAAATCACAACCAGATACCATTCCAAACCGTCTAGATTGGGAAGAGTTACAGATGGTATTTATTGTTTGTGAGCAACATAATTTTTCATATGTACCTAGGGAAAGCACATTGGCAATCACTTTGAAAAATAATTTGTTATCTAGAAAAGTTGAAGATATGAATGTTTGTACTTCAGCAATTTCTGTCCTAGGGAAACTTACACATGTGTACGCTAGTGCCTATGTGTACAAAGATGTTCACAGCCGCATGCGTAGTAACAGCGAAAGCCTAGAAACCACTCAGATGCCTATCAGCAAGAGATTGGATAAGTACATTGCAGTATATTTATACAATGGACTGTTAAGATGAAAATAAAATTACAATTAAAAGAATGAATGAAATTACAATTAAATGAATGAAAGAAACCTCATCTTTCATGATGAAATGAGGCAAATTATTTATGCTATAAATAATACAATGTAAATGTTAATATTAATATATAAATAATACATAAGTAAATAATATATTTTAAATATATAATAATATATTTAATATATTTTATATCTATCCTTTATATATTGTATTAGGGTTCTCTAGAGGGACAGGATTAATAGGATAGATGCAGATATGAAAGGAAGTTTATTAAGGAATATTGACTCAACATGATCACATGATGAAGTTTCACAATAGGCCGCCTGCAAGCTGAGGAGCAAGGAAGCCAGTCCAAGTCCCAAAACCTCTGAAGTAGAGAAGCCGACAGTGCAGCCTCTAGTCTGTGGTGAAAGGTCTGAGTCCAAAAGCTGAAGAGCTTGGAGTCTGATGTTTGAGGACAGGAAGCGTCCAGCACAGGAGAAAGATGTAGACCAGAAGACTAAGCCAGTCTAGTCTTTCCATGTTCTTCTGTCTGCTTTATATTCTGGCTGTGCTGGCAGCTGATTAGATGGTGCCCACCCAGATTGAGGGTGGGTTGTGCTTCTCCTAGTCCAGCTGACTCAAATGTTAATCTCCTTTGGCAACACCCTCACAGACACATCCAGGAACAATATTTTGCATCCTTCAGTCAAGTTGACACTCAATATTAACCACCACATATATTTATATCTTTTATATATCTTCTTTTTATATATATTTATATCTTCTATATATGTCTTTTTATATATCTATTTTCTATATATATTCTCTATATATTTCTATATATATTTCTCTATATACCATCTATATATATATATACATAGAAGATATAAATGTATATTTAATTTTACTTTTTGTAGAACCCCCTGAGGGTACCTCACAGCCCTTGCTGACTGTGTCAATGTCCATGGGCAACTTATTCCCAAAGCCATTAGTCCTCAAGGAGCAGAGTGAAGCTGGGTTCCATACTAAAGTGGAGAGAAAGTTCTCTACCCACTTTATTTTGTACTTTGTTACACAGATACCAAAGCACCACTATTTGAGCCCCAAGTCTTACAAAATCTCTCACCAAAACAACTCCAATTTTTACTTCTAACCCCTTCCTCCAAAAGGGCTCAAAACAGTCCAACATGAGTGAGGGTGAAGAGGGAGGCAGGTGGTATGGTGAGGACAAGAGACAATGCCATCTTCTATGAACCTCATCTCCAACTGCCAATGAAAAACAACTGTCCTGACCCCAAACAAAATCAGCAAACCTTGCTCTCCTCTTTCTTTGTTCAACAACAACAACAACAGCAATGAAAAATACTCATTCTTAGAACAGTTAGAATTTGCTTAATAATTTTAGAATTTGAGCTCCATATTTGCCTTGGTAAATTATCATACACAATTTCTCCCTGGCTGGACTTCCAGATGCAGGCTCCCTGAACAAAATATATCTTTCTTGCTTCCTTTATTTTTTTCCAAATATTCTCTGAGACTTACAGATTTCTTGTTCAGGTGTACTTTTTTCTTTCTTTAGCATCTAGTGTTTCCATGAAATGTGTTTCTTTATAAGAACTCACACCTTAATTAATCAAATTCCAATTGATTTGTATTAAACTGTCCTCATTTTCTCCATGCAATACTATTTGGGTACCTGAGGTCCATAGGTATGGTGACCAACTCATCCTGGTTTGTCTGGGACTTTCCTGATTTTAAAAGCAAAAGTCCTGTGATTTGGGAACCCCTCAGGCTCAGGCTAGCAGGGATGGTTGGTCACTCTAGTCAGGGTTTTTCCTAATAGGTAATCCTATCCTGTTTACCCAAGAATTTTAAGTTCACCCCTTCTTTGCTGCTTTCTGTCATTTCTGTTTTATTCATTGTATCGAATTTTTACTGGTTTCTCCATAAAGTTCCCTGTTTTTTTTTTCAAAATTATAAGGTTCACAATCCATTATATTTGGAGGAAACTTACATAATATCTGGTCAAACTCATTGATCTACAGATGATCAAACTGAGGCTCAGAGAGAAATAATCTGCTAAATTCACACATCTTAAATCCAGAAGTGGTTACACATCACAATAATAGTATCTATAATAATAATAGTGACTAGGCCAGGCACAGTGGCTCATGCCTGTAATCCCAGCACTTTGGGAGGCCAAGGTGGGTGGATCAGGAGGTCAGGAGTTCAAGACAAGCCTGGCCAACATGGCTAAAAATACAAAAATTAGCTAGGCCTGGTGGTGCGTGCCTGTAATCCCAGCTACTCGGGAGGCTGAGGTAGGAGAATTGCTTGAACCTGGGAGGCAGAGGTTGCAGTGAGCTGAGATGTGCCATTGCACTCCAGCCTGGGCAATAGAGTGAGACTCTATCTTAAATAAATAAATAAATACATAAAATAATAGTGACTAATACTTCTGTGTCCCGAAATCTTCCTGTTTCCTGGGTACAACTTGGTCTGTCAAGCCAAGTAAAAATTTCCTCAAACTCAGATCTCATCTATGCCAGGTAACTTGGCTTCTTTCCCATCTCTAGGATCTTTGGGGTTCTCACAGTTCTGCTAGGTCTCTCTGGCACCGGGCCCCAGGCTCTGCTGATTTGGGATGCCTGACCTGCTTTAACCTTCTGCATGTGCCCTTTTCTACACAATGTTGCTGGAGCCCCACTGCATGGGACCTTGGCAGCTGAGGCCCTAATTTCGCTTCCAGTATCCCTCATTCCAAAGTTGTCATCACCATGGTGATAGTAACTGGACTAAGGTCCTCTTCCTACCATTGTTAACATTAAAAAAAAATGGATCATACGCTATCTGGACTTGCACTCTTAGTTTCTTAAAACTATTTTTCTGGCTGGGCGCAGTGGCTCGCACCTGTAATCCCAGCACTTTGGGAGGCCGAGGTAGGCGGATCACTTCAGGTCAGGAGTTCGAGAGCAGCCTGGCTAACATGGTGAAACCTCATCTCTACTAAAAATACAAAAATTAGCTGGGTGGGGTGGCACATGTCTGTAATCCCAGCTACTAGGGAGTCTGAGGCAGGAGAGTCACTTGAAACCAGGAGGCAGAGATTGCAGCGAGCCGAGATCGTGCCACTGCACTACAGCCTGGGTGACAGAGCCAGACTCTGTCTCAAAAAAAAAAAAAAACCCAACAAACAAACAAACAAAAACACTATTTTTCTTTAACTCATCCTTCAGTGACATACAGGCACAAATCTTCCATACCTTGGAACTAGTTTCACTGGTTTAGGGTGGAGAACCCTGTGAGAGGCCCCACAGAGCACCTTCCCTGGCAAGGCTCTGTGGCTCATGCTTGCAATCCCAGCACTTTGGGAGGCTGAGGCGGGAGGATCACCTGAGGTCAGGATTTTGAGATCAGCCTGGCCAGCATGGCAAGACCCTGTCCCTACTAAAAATACAAAAATTAGCTGGGCATGGTGGCACACACCTGTAATTCCAGCTACTCTGGAGGCTGAGGCAGGAGAATCATTTGAACCTGGGAGGCCGAGGTTGCAGTGAGCCCAGATCACAACATTGCACTCCAGCCTGGGCAACAGAGCAAGACTGTCTAAAAAAAAAAAGCACCTTCACCTTCCCTCCTTCCCTGAATCATACTTTAGGTACATATGCAAGCACATGATGCATTGCTACCTTTAACAGAATTCTCTGCCTATCCCACGTACTGCACAAGAAATGAGCAGTCATCTTTCCTTCTCTTTTTATACCTGGGTCAGAAGTCTTTGTTATGGGACTATTGCTTCAAAACGTCCCATCATAGCTTTGTCCAGGAAATGGATCAAATCCATGTAAAGAGGTTCCCAAGGCCCCTAGAATTTACCTGGGTCTCCAGATGTGCATATCACACCTTCTCAGGATCCTCACTATGTTTAATTATCTATAATAATAACATCTAAAAATATCAATAATAATTCTCAAGACCCTACCTTAGTTGCACTGATACAATTTTCACGATATCGGTATGAAGATAGAGCAATTTCTACCCCAAGCTGTGCTCATATGATTTATGCGGTATTAACATAAAGATGGGGGATAGGTGCAATAGCTCATGCCTGTAATCCCAGCACCTTAGGAGGTTGAGGTGGGTGGATCACTTGAGGTCAGGAGTTTGAGACCAGCCTGGCCAACATGGTGAAGCCCCGTCTCTACTAAAAATAAAAAAATTAGCCAGGCGTGGTGGTGCACGTCTGTAGTCCCAGCTACTCGGGAGGCCGAGGCACGAGAATAGCTTGAATACAGGAGATGGAGGTTGCAGTGAGCTGAGACTGTGCCATTGCACTCCAGCCTGGGCAACATAGTGAGCCTCTGTTTCAAGGAAAGAAAAAGAAAAAAGATGGATGCTATAATTATGGAAATATGCTACAGTGATGATTTTCTTACTCCCCTGAGAGGGAATGAGCTTCTTCTTTATTCTGCAATAAACACATGATTGTTTTGATCTCTGTACTGTTGCTTTTCTGTTAATTTTTAGATAATAGGAAAGTCAATGCTCAGCTCTTTCAAAGTGGGTCTATCCTGACTGCACAGCAGCCTCCTGGGGAGCTGCAATGACCACCCTGGTGGACTGCAGAGGGAAGCTGGAGAGGATGGAGGGATGATGCTATGGTCTGACTGTTGGTGACCCCAAAAATTCATATGTTAGAACCTAATCCCCAATGTGATAGTATTAAGAGGTGGAGTCTTTTGAGAAGTGATTAAGTAATGAGGACTCCACCTTCATGAATGGGATTAGTGCCCTTTTAAAAGAGGTTCAAGCAAGCTCCCTTGCCGCTTTCTGCCATCTGAAGACACAGCAAGAAGGCACCATCTTTGAGATGGAAAGCAAGCCCTCACTAGATGCTGAATCTGCAGGGGTCTTGATCTTGGACACTCCAGCCTCCAGAATTGTAAGAATACATTTCTGTTCTTTGTAAATTACCTAGTCTGAAGTATTTTATTATAGCAGCCCTCACAGACGAAAACAGATTCATGTTCCTTATCACCCCTGGCTTTGTCCCAGGCTTTTAACCTTTATTCTATACCTAAACAATTCTCAGTGAATAAATCACAGCAACTTTTGGGACAGTGTCTCCCTGAGCCAGCCTGAGTCTGGCCAATCCATCTTCCCTCTGGAAGTTACAGCCAAGCATTTCTAGGGGCATCCTGAGACTTCTGTCATAGTCCTGCTCAGCATCTGGTGTTCTAGCAATGGGAAGAATTGGGCCTGGCTGCATGTAAATGTTCCTCCTAGGAGGGCATTTATTTTTAGTAACAAAGACATCCCCAGTGACAAGGTTCTACTTCAATAAGCCTTGGGGCCATCCAAGGAGGTCTGGCTCCAAGTCAGCTCCTGCCCAAAGGATCACACTGTCTTCATTTTGAAGAACTGATGAACCACTCTGGTGCATCACTTGGAGACAGGCACCGGCAGAGGAAGAGGAAGATGTTCTTAAATATCATGTGCTATGCTCACCTGTGAACAAGTCTTTGAATATGCTATGCTAGGTCTGACCCATAAGATGAATGCTATACAAGTCAGAAGTGATTAGGAGAGCCATCAAGATGCCATACTGAAATTTAGACACAGGCTGTGTCCATAAAGAAACACAGGTTTTATTAAAAAGGATGAGTTGTATCTACCTCAAATATTTTTGCTTTTGAAGAATGACCACTTATATGGCTTGCCAACATCTTCCTGGTTTCCTTCTGAAAGGCCTTTAAAGGTCATCTGGAAAAGTACCTGTGGTCTCTCTCATTTTCACCTATTCTTGCCATAAGAACTGTATCTGTTCATTTACTAATTAATTCTTTACTCATCAAATAACACTATCTTCACCAAAACTGGTGAGAGAATGTAACTGTGCTTGGTTCCTGCTCTTAGGAAGTTTCCAGACTCAAGGAAGAGGATAAACACTTATATAATGTATAATGGTACAGGTGGTGCGAGTAAGATGCCAAGAAAGCACAAAGGATTTAGTGATTAACTCCCGGATTCTACCTGCAGGGGTTGAGAAGGACTGTATTAGTCTGTTCCCACCCTGCTATGAAGAAATACCTGAGACTGGTTAATTTATAAAGGAAAGAGGTTTAATTGACTCACAGTTCTGCATTGCTGGGGAGGCCTCAGGAAACTTACAATCATGATAGAAGATTGAAGGCAAAGGAGAAGCAAGCACCTTTTTCACAGGACAGCAGGAAGGAGTGAGTGCAAGCAGGGAAAGTGCCAGATGCTTATAAAACCATTAGTTCTCCTGAGAACTCACTCATGATCAAGAGAGCAGCATGGAGGAAACCACCCACCAAGATCCGATTACCTCCACTTGGTCCCGCCCTTGACATGTGGGGATTGTGGGGATTACAGTTCAAGACGAGATTTTGGGTGGGGATACAGCCCAACCATATCAAGGACTTCACAGCGGAAGGTAGACGTGGATAGATGAGAGGACCTTGTCAGGCAGGGAAGGCAAAAACAGTTACAGAGCCCTCACCAATGGCAGGACCGACCCTGTTCATGGCCCAGGCAGTCTCTAATCTCAAACCAACAGCAATGGTGTGAGCACACATGTGACGTGTGGTAGGCCAATAACAATGGCTGCCTCCTCTTCCTCACACCTCTTGCTGTTAGGCATTTTCTATCCTTAGCAGGCCAAAGTGACCCTTCCTGGAGAACATAGGAAGCAGATGATTTTGGGTTCATTCATTCCACAGGGAACTGCACTTATTATATAATTACACTGTCCCTGGCCTTCTGGGAGAAACAAGGTAGCATTAGGGACTGTCCTTGTGCAAGAAGAACTTATAGTCTTATTAGGAACAGCACAATACCAAGGCAAAGTTGAAAGTGTGAGTCACAGAAACAAAGGCCACAGCTTCTGTTCACTATGGGTATGTGAGGCCTTCCATATTTTGAGATGCAATACTGAACCTCATAAGCCCAAAAAATAGCTCTCTAAACTTTTTTCTAATTTTCTCTAGGAAAATTTATAAAAGCTCAACTTATTTATAAAAATGCGCTCACACTGACTAGAGCTTGTTAGACTCTGAAATTCAATGATCATAGTTATGAAGCTGATGGCAATGTGTACTAGTGATGAGTAACCAACCATCCCTGATGACGTGTCAATAATTCAATGTCAATAGCATCAGTTGTTTTCTATTTCTATGTATACCCAAGAACATACCATCACCATCACAGCTATAGTTTTGATGACACTACACATTTCAACTTATTTTTTATTTGAAATATTGATTGTCTATCCTAGGTCCAGCACTTTTTCAGGTGGGAAAATTCAAAAGAAAATGACAGGAAGAGGAAAATACCCTTGGGATGGGACATACTTAGTATCATCTCCCCATATACTCTACCCCGGAATGCAGACATCTCTGTAATTGGAACCTCTTCCCCTTCTCTACCAATTAATTCACCTTCTCTACCAATTCACTCTCAAGATTTCAGTTCAAGTTCCAAGCTTTGAAATGCAAATATCCTAGGGAGGTAGCTGTTGGGTCTGGTTCATCAGGGACTCATGGATCGTTTAGCTCCAAATGAATAAGTTTTCATGGGCTTAAAGAAGGGAGCAGAGAACCCCCCTCATGGGGACTGGGTCTGGGCTTGGGAGACCTGAAACAGCAAGGTGGGTAGTGGAGTGAGGAAGGATTGGGGGAGGCTGTAGGTTGAGGCAGGCCCTATAATGAGTATATATATGTATTGGAGATGGAGCCTCGCTCTGTCACCCAGGCTGGAGTGCAGTGGTGCGATCTCAGCTCACTGCAACCTCCGCCTCCAGGGTTCAAGTGATTCTCCTGCCACAGCCTCTCGAGTAGCTGGGATTACAGGCATGTGCCACCATGCCCAGCTAATTTTTTAGTAGAAATGGGGTTTCCCCATGATGGCCAGGCTGGTCTCTACCTCCTGACCTCAGGTGACCCACCCACCTCGGCCTCCCAAAGTGCTGGGATTATAGGCATGAGCCACCACACCCGGCCATGAGTTTATATTATAATTGCTTCTTAGCACAGAGGAAACAAGAGAGTGCCTACTATGCGTGAACAAGGATGCAGAGAGAAAGGGAGAGCGCTAGAGTGAGAGCAACAGAGAGACAGAGGAGCTAGAGAATGTACTTATTTTAGACATACCTCCAGGGCTAGATCTAGGGCAGGCCCTGGTATCAGTTCCTCCCCTTCTGCGCCTGCTTGTGGGTCCCTAAGGAAATTCACAAGAAATTCACACAATGAATTTCTTCCTGTCCTGTGTTCTGTTTTCTTTCACCTGTAAAAAAGGGACAGGGAAAGTAAGGTAGAGAATAAAGTCAGGGGGAATGAGGGAAAAAAAGCCTGGGGAGGTGTCAGCAGGCCTTGGCCTCTGTTATCTGTTTCCTGAGAGCACAGAATGTCTCATTCCTATGGGTGCTCATTCCGTTCTCTTTGGCCTTTATAAAGGCCGTGCAGTTTTTCAGGTCAGTGCTGTAGATTCCTACATCATTATCACAAGCTCCCACGGTGATGGCTGTTCTTCCCGAAGAGCGTCTCACATGGCCCTGGGCCCAGAGCTACCTTCAAAGACCCATCTGCAGGGCCTGGGGAGCCTTCTCTTCTCTTACCAAAGCAACTCTGAGACTACTACTCAAAATGTCTTATTCTGCAGAAAGATGAATATCCCTGAGACATTTGTCCCTCAAATATCCCTAAAATATTCTACAGAAAGACAACTATCCCTCAGAGGCTTTGAGCACCAAGGAAGAGCCTGGCTTCTCAGCCTTGGAACATGAGTGCACAGCTTCTCAGCTGACCTCGGTGTGCGTTTGTCACAGGTGACACATAAAGCTTTCTTTCAGGCCCAGGAAATAGGCACACAGCTTCTCGGTCAGCCTCTCAAGTTTCTCAAACCCTGATTGTGGGTGTGGGGACTTCATGCAAGCCAGAGGTATGTTCATGGAGGGGGTAGTGTTGAAGGCCTGTTTTTCAGACCCTGGACATCTGCATGTAGCTGCTCCGCTGGCCTAGGGGCATGTCAGGTGCTTGGTGGGTTGAGGACCTGCTCTCCTTGGGGGAGAACACATAGTCATTTGGCTGGCACAAGAGCAGGTTCATCCTGGGTGAGACTGCTAGGTTATTCTTCCAGCTGTATTGCAGATAGCATGGGTTTGTTTCACTGTTGTGCAGGACAAGAGTCATAGCCAATCCTGGGACCAGCCTCTGTGCAGTTGGGTGCCATGTGGGTTTGGTGGAATGAAGATAGAGCCCCAGTGCTAGAGAGGCACAATGACTATGATCCCAGAGCAGGGCACACTCCAGCAGTAGGTCTGTTTTCAGGATGGCACCATGCTGCAGCAGTGTGGCTCAGTGGCGTAAGGGGGAGTGCACACCTTATGCTCCTCACCTGGAGTGACACAACTGAGTGAATTCTCAGCAGCTCTCCAAACTGGACTCAGGGCTTACGAGGATGTGGGATTCTTCCGTAGTAAGGACTGGAGGTGTTTGCAGTGGCAAGGGGTGACAGGGGGTTCTTCTGTTTACCTTTTTCCCCTAAGAGGTAGTCCTCTTATCTCTGGGCCAGTCCGATCCAGGTGGGTGAGATGGGGCTGTGGAGGCCAGGTGCCTCCATCCTGTCCTCCTGAGCCTCCAACCACCTCAGAAGCATCTCCACTCCCCTGCTTCACTCCATCGCTCTCCTTTTGGCACTCCAGTCAAATTTTAGCTGTCTATTTATTGCCTCGGTCCTTTCTTGTAGGGAAGATAAGGGTCAGGCGTCTCTAGTCAGTCATGTTGCTAATGTCACTCTTCTATTTAATCAAAGTTGGATATGAAACAGGAGACTTCAGAAATAAAACCTCCAAAACCTAGGGAAAACTGTTTTTATGCTTAGGTTTGATGAAGAATGAACAGCTGTGTAGAAATGTGATTGCACAAAAGGATGGGCTCTAATGGCAATATACTAAGAGCGGGTGGGAAGCCAAGCAAAGCCAGTCTGTTCAGATTCTTCTTGGCCACTCTGTTGAGCATTCCTTCCTCCTGGCCATATGGCAGGACCCCTATGGATTGAGAGTCTTATGGCCTACTATCAGATAAGGCAGGTAAGCTCCTACACAGAAAGGTGGGAGAAAGGTTAGAGTAATATTTTTAGGTTTTGTGACTCACCTTGGGGAGAGGAAATTCTAGTTTCTATGATTCACTTCAGGGGAGAATGAGGGGCAAGAGACAGGAGGGTAGGAGAATATCTTGCTTCTAAGCCTGCTTTCAGGGCCTTCCAATTTCCTTTTTTTTCAAAGTGCTAAACTTGAGATATGGTTTTCTGAGCCCCAACAATCTTTTTGTGGCGTATCACCCCAATGTTCCCTTGCTCAGCTGTCATGTGAAGACAAATATAGCCAGGTGGTTAAAAACACACTATGAGGTCCCTAATCACCTGAAGAAGAAATCTCAGGTGTGCCCACCTAAGGCCACACGAAGCGCTTCCCTCTTGTGAAGGCTGAAATCAGCAGGAATCTTCCCCTGTGGGGAGTGAGGTTGGCACAGGGAACAGGGTAGGTTTCTCGGCAGCATGTGTAGGTAGGGAAGGGGTGCTGACATTGCGGCTTCTCAAACATCAGCATGAACAGGTATCACATGGGAATCTTGTGAAAATGTAGAGTCTGACTCAGAGGGTCTGGGGTGGGATCTGAAATTCTGCTTTTCTGTCAAGCTCCTAGGTGATGCCAATGCTGCCAGTCGTGTAAACATACTTTGAGAAGCCAAAGAGGGACATGGAATGGGAAATGGTGAGGATTCAAAGACAAAGTTTTTCTGCATTGGGAAATTGCCGTGGTCCACCTCTGGACCTGGGCTTGAGTTCCAGAGTGTGTTCTAAATGGATTTTAATTTTTTATGCCTATGTGGACTTTGTTAAACCTTGTTCCCTTTCTCCAGAAAGCATTTTCTCAGGGCAAGTTTTGTGACGTTCCTGGAAAGCCCAGGACATAGGTATGTGCTACCCTCTGCTGGTTATAGTCTGACATGCACACAATCTGCCGCGGCCCTGGGCTTGATATTGGATGGGGTTTCCCGATCACACCTGAAATTGTCAACGCAGTTCCAGGCCAGGAAAGGGATTAGATTGACTCCTTCAATCTCGTAGGTTTGCTCTGTAACAAACCTTTATTTTGGTTTTTGTTGTTTTGTTTTGTTTTTGTTTTGAGATGGAGTATCGCTCTGTTGCCCAGGCTGGAGGGCAGTGGCGAGATCTTGGCTCACTGCAACCTCTGCCTCCCCAGTTCAAGCAATTTTCCCTGCCTCAGCTTCCTGAGTAGCTGGGATTACAGGCACCTGCCACGATACCCGGCTAATTTTTGTATTTTTAGTAGAGACAGGGTTTCACCATGTTGGCCAGGCTGGTCTTGAACTCCTGACCTCAAGTGATCCGCCTGCCTCGGCCTCCCAGAAGTGCTGGCGTTACAGGAGTGAGCCATCATACCCGGCCTTGTAACAAACCTTTAGATACACACATTTTCTGAGCTTTACCACAGTGGCGAGAACTTGCTTCTATTGCAAGCAATGGGTCGAGGGTGGATGGATCTAATGCAAAGATCTAACACATCTTCAAACGATGTGTTAGAACTGTTAGGGCACTTGCAGTCATCTAGTATTGGGTGTTTCAGAAATACTTTGAAGGTTTTTTTTGCCAAAGAGAAAAGAAATACTATGTAGGCTGAAAAAGCACTTCACATTATTCTAGTATGCCACCCCTTTTCTCTGCAGAGAACCACCACAGTATCAGTTTTACATATGAAGAAACTGAGGCTCAAAGTGGCTAATGAATAGGTCACATTGATAGCAGAAAAGCTGGCACTAGGACCTAAGTCCTGGCACATGCTGCCTCCCTGGGATTCCCAGGTCATGTCCAATGCTGCCTCACTCTGTGTGAGATGGTGATGACACTCCTTCAAGACCAGGATGGGTGACTCTCCAGAGCTTTACCACCCTCTCCTGCCCAGTAAGTCAGCTTGGCAAAAGTAGCTTCTTTGGTCAGAAGGAGAAGAAAGAGGTGACAGCAGGGAAGACTACACCAATTATTTTTAATAGAAGTTCTGTAGGAGTAGACCCAACCATGGCTCTTTCCAGCCCTAGTTTGACAAGGATGATGTTGGTAGTGACCCCTGAGAGACCCTAGAACTGGGAATTTAAGCCCCAAGAGCCTTCTTTTAGAGATCACTATGGAAGATAGGGATAAATGAGATGGTGGGTAGTTCCACCCCCATCCCCTTTGTAAATAATAAAACAATATCCTTCCAGTTTCCGTCTTAAGACAGAGAGGGACTCCAGCTGTGATCTGAATACAGCAGGTTTCTTTACATAACCCAGTTAGTAGAGATTCATCAGGAGACCACTAGGGGGAGTGTGGACTGATTATGGAGGAAAGCGCCAAGAAGAAAGCAAAAAACAACGTGGCAACAAGTAGCCACCAGGAAAAGAGGGTGGAGAGTGATATAGATAGATAGATGATAGATAGATAGATAGATAGATAGATAGATAGATAGATAGATAGATAGATAGATAGATAGATAGATAGATAGATAAGACAGACAGATAGATTTGTGGGGAAAAATCTAAGTGGACAATTCTGCTGTCTGTTCTTTACTGCCTGCCCTCCTCTGAAACAATTTTAAATCTTCTTCAACACCTTCCCTTCAAGTTCAGCTGAGGATCTCTTTGCATATTTCAAGATGTCAAACGCATCGTGAATATAGACAGGTGCCACCTAGTTGTCCTACTGTCAATTCCACCACCTCCCTCCATCCTCTGCTGTTCTATGCACAAATGAAGGTTTCTTCCTGTTACAGAAGGAGGCATGACTGTGGTCCTACCCAGGACTTTCTAAGGGATGAGAGAGCAAGAATAGTTTCGGTGCATCTATTCTCAGATGCTCACGGACTCTGAGCTGGTGCCTCTTATACCCTGCTGGTCATATAGACATATTCTTGCCATATAATCAGCCCCAGTGCCAGACTTCTCTGTGTGTGTGTTGGGGGGTGGGGGAGGGTGGGAGGTGTCTTGTCCATGCCAGGTGCAAGTCATGCATCTCATCTGGGAGTTACATTTCTGATTTCAGTTAGACAGTTCAGGTGATTTCCAGGCCTGCCAGAATGAACCCTAACAGCACAATCCACCCTAGACCCATGGTCAGCCTTTTTACGACAAAACAATTGCTCTTAGTTTGACAGCAATGTCAAACTCTGCCTCTCTCCTCCACTTTATAAGGACCCATGTGATTACATCGGGCCCACCTGAATAATCCAGGATAATCCCCTCGTCTCAAAGTCAGCAGATTGGCAGGCTTAATTCCATCTGCAACCTTAATTCTCCTTTGCCATGTAACCTAATATATTCACAGGTGCCGGGGATTAGGGCATGAACATCTTTGTGGGGGGCATTATT
Organism: Symphalangus syndactylus; assembly: GCF_028878055.3. Lineage (NCBI taxonomy): Eukaryota > Metazoa > Chordata > Mammalia > Primates > Hylobatidae > Symphalangus > Symphalangus syndactylus. The sequence continues at coordinate 124,475,366 of NC_072428.2, forward strand.
TTGCCTACCACACCCTGTGTTATTTCTCATAAGAGTATAAACTTGAGGCTATATCTCTGTTACGTCTGGAGTGCACAGGATTCAAAATGTTTGGAGTACACAGTCAAACTCCTTTCCCTGGGCATATGGCTTTAACAAATATTGCTTCCCAAGGAAAGAGGCTCTACAACAGGGCCCATCTATTCCCCATGGGAAACACTCTAATCCTTTTCCAAATTTGTCCAATCACCATGAGTCACACTATAAAAAGAATGGTTTGCACTGAGTCATGGTGCTTAAGCCGTGGAAGAACATGTTGGTAGGTTGCTTTCTCTAATTAAACATTTTCATTGACTGGGTGGCTTATAAGTCTTCCGTGAGTATGTAACTTGAAATTCTGCTGTGAGATGCCCTGGTCATTGTGTTGGGGATATCTCAGACTCCATTTGAATTAAGACATCTAATAACCCAGCTGTGCTGGCATGCAGGCTCATTCCCATTTCCAGGTTTGGGCATGTCATCTTAGTAGCTGCTATAATTGTCAGTCCTGTACTGTCATGCCAGGTAACTTGTCATCTTTGTCCTTCATCCTGAAATAGGATGCTTCTAGTTTTTCTATTTATGTTAGAAGGTCTTTTTCTTCAACATGTCTTTCCTTATTAAAAATGAAAAAAAAAAAAAAAAGAATCCTGCCTGGTCAATGATTTCTAGCCCAGTTTCCGATACTCCTAAAGCTCTCTTGCTTTGGGTGGGCTGATGCTGTTTGAGCCACCAGACACTTTGTTGCCATTGAGTACTCATTGCTTTAGTGCAATTTGGAAATAAAGTGGAGATCCAAAAATGTTGAATTCTTCAGGGTAAGGACGTATAAGTAGTAGTGATCCCTAGGTAATTTTGGTTTGTGTATATTGTAATGCTTCTCAGCAGACAGAGTTAAAATGGAACTTCTTTGAGCCTTGCACTCATATTGGAGTGCTTTTCTTTTCTTTTCTTTCTCTTCTTTTCTTCCCCCAAGTTGGAGTCTCGCACTGTTGCCTCGGCTGGAGTGCAATGGCATGATCTCAGCTCACTGCAAACTGTCCGCCTCCCAGCTTCCAGCAATTCTCCTGCCTCAGCCTCCCATGTAGCTGGGATTACAGGCACCCACCACCACACCTGGCTAACTTTGTATTTTTAGTAGAGACGGGGTTTCACTATGTTGGTCAGGCTGGTCTCAGAACCATACATGTCTAATTGCTGGCTTTTCATTCTCAGGAATGCAGGATCACCAAGTTATATATCATTACTTTCTCTGTCAGTGATCCAAGTGTTTTAATTGTGCCTCTTCATGGATTTTCTTTTTCTACTCACAATAGCTGTTTTAAAGACATAATTTTATAACAGATGGAGCATTTAGTGGATAATTTATATCCCAATACCTTTCTTAAACCTTCGCTAATCACAATTAATGGTCATGCAGTGTTCATTCAAAAGATTATTGATCAGTGTTCTCTGGATTTGACAGGGGAAATATTCTGCTGCTTTCTAACTTAAGTCCTAAGGCTCATAAGTTTGACCTTGATGCAGCTCACATCTTGGTTTTTTAAAAGAGGAAGAGTTCTCAGCAGACAGAGTTCTCCTTCCCAAGGGGAATCTGGATCAAAACTTCTGAGATAATATTATTCTCTTGCTCTAGCCTCTCTCTGCAAGGCACCGAATTGCAGGTAGATATCACAATCATTTGTTGATTTTTTTCTCCCAACGACAATCTTACCTTTTTTTCATTTATCATTAATTTTCCTGTAAACCTTTTCCTACAATGGGGTCCCTCTCTTCAGCCACTGGACGATTCCGTCGTTGGTAGCAGTATGGGACAGGCCAGGGCTTCCCTTTGCGGTCATTCGCAATCATTGAGGGTCAGACTAAATAAGTACAGAGACAGAGGACCATCTTGTCCACTAGGCAACAAAATAATTGCAATAGCCCCACTTTAGTGAGGTGTAGAAAAAGAACAATCCATTTTTGGTAATTGACCCAAGAATAATTGTATCAATCCCTAGGGAATTCTTGCAATTAGGTTCTATTTTATAGGTATAGTATCTTGTTTTGGAATATTACCAGCCCATGGGACCCTTTGTTGTATGAATAGCTCTGGTGCAGGGACTAGCAGGTTTGCCATTCAACAAGCAAATTGTGGTGAAGAAAGGAAGAGTTGGCTTCAAGTTTCTGTATTATCTCCTATTTCCTAATCCACTACAAGAGTGTAGCAATTTATCTAGTGGAAACTCACCTTTAAATATTCTCATGTCATCTTGCAAAACATGTCGCTGAAGATTGCAGACCAGCTTTTCAATCCTTTTGAAAGCAGATGCTTTAGTTGTTCATTCAAACTTTCTATAAACCTATTAACTTGATAGTGATAAGAAATATAATAAATTCATTGAATGTGATGCTTCTTGGGCCCTTGTTGTGCTGTGTGGGTAGTGAAATGTTTGCTTTAATTTGATGAAATATAACTAGGTGGGCAAAACTGATATAGAATCCTTTTTTGTTGTTGTTAGTGTTCTTTTTTTTAATTGTAGGTCCTAAGGGAGAAGAGGCTACTTGCTGGTGAATAAAATGTATCCCTCCTGTGGCTTGCCTGATAGCATATTCCTGTATGCATCATTTCCATTTTACAATGGAACTTCTTTGAGTCTTGTACTCCTGTTGGAGTGCTTTTCTTTTCTTCTTTTTTTCCCCCCAAGTTGGAGTCTCGCACTGTTGCCTCGGCTGGAGTGCAATGGCGTGATCTTGGCTCACTGCAACCTTTCCGCCTCCCAGTTTCAAGCGATTGTCCTGCCTCAGCCTCCCATGTAGCTGGGATTACAGGCGCCCACCACCACGCCTGGCTAATTTTTTGTATTTTTAGTAGAGACGGGGTTTCACTATGTTGGTCAGGCTGGTCTCAAACTCCTGATCTAGTGATCCGCCTGCCTCAGCCTCCCAAAGTGCTGGGATTACAGGCATGAGCCACCACACACGGCTGACCGGAGTGCTTTTCTGACATCACCCATGTCATGATGGGTATTTCCAGTCTTTATGTTCTTCAGTTATTTGGGTTATCTCAATACCCAATAACAAGCAAGTAACCGTTTTCCAGAAGGAGTACAGTAGAGAGCAGCATTTGGTCATGCTCTAGTCCCCCAATCCAAAGTTGGTGAGCAGCAGTCATCGACTTCTGCTGGAGAGTTCACACAGCTTGAATATTGGGAGCCAACAGTCATATCACTTTAGCATGATGAATGTGTGTTCCCAGTGGAACCACTGCCTCCTGCAGTCATAAGAAGGCTGTTGTTTGGGTTCCCAATCAAATGCATCCTTTTCCGCATTGATTTTATGTATTGGGACCAGCAGTATTCATAACTCAGGGATATGATTTCTCCAAAAGCCAAATAGACCCACTGGGTACTGAGCCTCTTAGCTAGTCTGAGGATTAGGAGTAATTTGTTTTTGGTGGTCTGTGGTATGTTATGGGTCATTCCAGCACGTATTACCTCACCAAAACTTCCACAGTCTGTGTGTGGCCCCTCAATTTTAGCAATCATCTGTAATTAGAGATATGCTTTATAAGCTTAATTACTTTATTCTTAGCTTGATCTTCAGTTTCAGAAATAATCATATCATCAATATAATCTATTATTAGTACATTGTCCAGTTGTATTATATTTGGAACCCACCTTAACAGTTAGTGAAAATACATGGGAGAGGCTGGGCGTGGTGGCTCGCACCTGTAATCTAGGCACTTTGGGAGGCCGAGGTGGGTTGATCACCTGAGGTCAGGAGTTCAAGACCAGCCTGACCAATATAGTGAGACCCCCATCTCTACTAAAAATACAAAAACTTAGCCAGGCGTGGTGGTGTGTGCCTGTAGTCCCAGCCACTAGGGAGGCTGAGACAGGAGAATCGCTTGAACCCAGCAGGCAGAGGTTGCAGTGAGTTGAGATCGCGCCACTGCACTCCACCTTGGGCGACGGAGCGAGACTCTGTCTCAAAAAAAAAAAAAAAAGAAAGAAAGAAAATACATGGGAGAGTTGAAATATTTTTGAGGTAGTACAGTAAATGCATGAGGGCGATCATTCTACATCAGAGAAAATTGTTGGCTCACCTTGGTGACTGATATGGAGACAGGTGAATTAGCCAGATTAATTATAGATCAATTACCAGTTGTCTTTACTTTGTGTATCAGTAGAAGAGTCTGTACCAGGTCGGGCACTGGTAAGGCTGTTGGGGACACAGTTTTGCTTTTCCTCTATTCTATTGTGAAGTGAACTGCCATGCCATGAACTGTCAGCCTTCCTTACTGACCATGCCAGGCTATTGTACATGGTGTTTTTGTACACTAACACATGTGCATCTAATATTTCCCTGGTTAGGGCTGTCATTTCTTGTTGATTGTTGACATTGTTTCAAATTTACTATTTGAGTTGGCTTAGGCAACTCTCAAGGCTCCCAGTTTCCACGTCCAATTAATACTGAACAAAAACAAATCTACAAGTTATTTTTTTAATCTTACCCAGTAGGGGGAGGAATTTCCTTTCAGAGATTATATCCATACCAGTTATATTTTCAGATAACAGAAATGCCACTATCCCATGCATTTTATCATATATTCTGATATCAATTAGAGTTTAATTTGCATTCTTTCCACAGTCACATCCCCATGTCTCCCTAAATGAATTCTATCACCCCAAACAGCTCGTTACCAGGGCTAGACAGTAATATACCATGTGCCCTTGCATCCAATAGAAGTAAAAGAAGTTGAACAATAAGAACACATAGACACACGGAGGGGAACATCACACACCGGGGCCTGTTGGGGGCTGGGGGGCTAGGGGAGGGATAGCATTAGGAGAAATACTTAATGTAGATGACAGTTTGATGGGTGCAGCAAACCACCATGGAACTTATATACCTATGTAACAAACCTGCACGTTTTGCACATGTATCCCAGAACTTAAAGTATATATATATACACATATATATATATAAAAGTATGTATATATATAAAAGTATGTGTGTATATATATATATATATATATATATACGAGTTTCTTCTCCACCCCAGTCCACTTTCACATTTGTAAAAGGCCTTGGGTTCCACAGCTAGATGGGATTCAAATGCTAAGCAAGGCTCGCATGATCCAAAATGGCAAGGCTTACAAATCTACAGGTGACTATAGGAAAAGAAAACAATAGAGAAACAGCCTAGAAGTGAGACTATTTGTAATAGACAAAGGCTGTCTCCAGCAAAGGGTCTGGAGGAGCTGGTCTGGGATCCAAGGTTTCTTCCTTTCTCCAAGGGTTGCACCAGGACATTCTTGAATCAGAACCACTAATATATGTACAGAACCCATTGGAACTAAAGGGTCAAAAGTGGAATCTAATCTTTCTGGCTACATCAGAATTTTCTTGCTACACAACCAGAAAGAAGGACAGAGCCCTGTAAGAGTTTACACTGAGGTGCACATCACCAATTTCAATGTTATCAACAACAAAACTGATACAAACTGCCAGGCAACTCCTCAGACCCAAAGTCACAAAGAAACATTGTTAATCATTATGGTTCACATCTTATGCCAGAGAGATGCCTTTATTATTTTAATAAAATGTGTCAGGCTAATCCAGGCCTGCTGAAGTTAACTCCTACAGCACAGGTGGATATAATTTTTTAAAAAATCTCCATTTATGTTACATACAGATACAGTTCCAGTGGAATTTTATATTAGATGTGTAATGGTTTATCAAAAATTTAAGTATGCTTGAAAATTATTTTGTATAAATACTAATTTTAATGATAACTTGATTCAGAAGAAAATTTTTCTGTTCCCTAGAACCTTATGATCACAGGAAATAAAGCATAAACATTTTAATGACTGTAAGTCATGGTAAGACACATTTTCTGAGGCTTTTATTGTATGAATATTATTATATTGTCCTATTTAAATGGCAGTTTGGCTGGACAGAAAATTCTGAGTTTAAAGTTCTTTTTCTTCAATATTTAAGAAAAATATTTCTCCATTGCCTTTTTGCATTCAGTATTCTGACAGGGGTAAAAAGCAGACTGCTCTGAAAATAACCTGATTTGTATATTTGAATTTGAAACTATGCATATTTGGCTTTGGAACGTAATTGTAAAACAAAACATTTGAAAAGGAACCCCTGGAATTTAAAACCAAAATAGAATTGTGAAAAAAAATATACCTTAGGTCCCCGAAGTCACTAGGCTAAAGGGAAATGTCAAGCTGGGAACTGCTAAGATAAACCTGCCTCCCATTCTATTCAAAGTCACCCCTCTGGGCCTGGTGCGGTGGCTCACATCTGTAATCACAGCACTTTGGGAGGCCGAGGCAGCTGGATTACCTGAGGTCAGGAGTTCGAGACCACCCTGAGCAACAGGGTGAAACCCTGTCTCTACTAAATACAAAAAATTAGCCAGGCACGGTGGCACATGCCTGTAATCCCAGCTACTTGGGATGCTGAGGCAGAAGAATCGCTCGAACGCAGGAGGCGGAGGTTACAGTAAGCTGAGATTGCACCATTGCACTACAGCTTGAGGAACAAGAGTGAAACTTCATCTCAAACAAACAAACAAACAAACAAAGTCACCCCTCTGCTCACTGAGATAAATGCATATGTGATTGCCTCTTTTGGAGAGGCTAGTCAGAAACTCAAAAGAATGCAGCCATTTGTCTCTTTATCTATGATCTGGAAGCCCCCTGCCCGCTTCGAGTTGTCCCGCCTTTCTGGATGGAACCAATGTTCATCTTACATATGGTAATTGATGTCTCATGTCTCCCTAAAATGTATAAAACCAGGCTGTGCTCTAACTCTCTTGGGCACATGTCGTCATGACCTCCTGAGGCTGTGTCGCGGGTGCGTGTCCTCAACCTTGGCAAAATAAACTTTCTAAATTAACTGAGACCTGTCTCAAATTTTCGAGGTTCACAGAATAAATAAGCCTAATGGCTCTTAAACTGTTTTCAATACTTTAAAATTGTTTTGGGTAATTATAGTGTGTAGGCTGTGTTGTATTTTTAGTACTATTGCATGTACATTGTGAAATCAAGCAAATTAGCAATTATGTTTGTATCTCTGGGAAGTGAGATATTCGGTGTGAGAGAATGAAGAAACATAAGACAGGTGAGATTAAGCCTTGATGTTCTTAACTTGAATCAGAAATGTCCATTTGAAGTCGTGGTTTTTTGTTTTTGTTTTTGTTTTTGAGATGGATTTTCACTCTTGTTACCCAGGCTGGAGTGCAATGGTGCGATCTCCGCTCACCGCAACCTCTGCCTCCCGGGTTCAAGTGATTCTCCTGTCTCAGCCTCCTGAGTAGCCGGGATTACAGGCATGCACCACCGCGCCCGGCTAATTGTTTCTTGTATTACTAAAAATACATGGTAGGTTTTTTAAAAGGTATTTCCTACCTCTTTCTACTGCAAAGGCCTGGGAGCAAGATTCAATTCAATTGCAAAGAATGATTCTAGTTCCCAAACTGTGGTTTCTAAATATCAATTTCCACTAAAAGGAAATCTCCCTGGATAAATGTAGGTCTGGAACAGGAAAGCAATGAAGCCAATTTGAAGTGCTCTTAGTGGCAAAGAGGATAATTTGGGCATCAATAATAATAGCAATAGATTATAACATTGAATATATTTAAATTCATGAATTCAAAGAACACTAAATGACAACTAATCGGTCACCTTGGACGGTGCTTGGAAACCTCATTTTAAAAACTAAAATAAAAGAATGACTCAATCATTATTCAGTGTTCCTATTCAAACTATACCTCAGGGTAGCCAAATAATTGATTAGGAGAAATTTCTCCTTAAAGAAGTATGCCAGCTAATACATGAAGAAAGAATGGTGTAATTAGTATTTCACTGTTTTGTAAGGTAATGAAATAATGGATTTAAGTAATGATCATCAATGACTACTATAAATAATACAAATAAATAAATACAAATAAAGAGGCAGCCAGTCATTCTACCGGAATAGAAGAATACAACATATAGGAAGTAGCCAAAAAACAAAACAAAACAAAACAAAAATTGGATCTGAATTTTATCAAGCCTCTAGGTCTTATTAAGTGTTGCCAAGATATTCGGGGGATAGGGTGATATGAAAAATACATTTCTTGGAATGCAATAATCAGCAGAATCCAGAGGGCAGGAAACTATAGAGAGAAAGTGATGTTTTTTGGGGTTTTTTTGGTTTTTGGCTTTTTTTTTTTTTTTTTTTGAGACAGTGTCTTACTCTGTCATCCAGGCTCCTGGCCTCAAGCAATCATCTGGCCTCAGCCACCTGAGTGGCTGAGACTATGGGCATGTGTCACCATGCCCGCCTAATTGTTTCTTGTATTTTTCATAGAGACAGGGTCTCACTATGTTGCTTCTGGCCTCAAGTAGTCCTCCTGCCTCAGCCTCCCAAAGAGCTGGGATTACAGGTGGTGTGAGCCACCACACCCAGCGAACAGAGCACAAGGAGAGAAGGTGGGGATGTGTAGTTTTGCATATTTTCAAAATATTTCATAATAAAAAGATTTTTGAAAAATTAAAAAACAAAACTTTGGTGCTCTCAAATAAAGATAAAAAATGTTAACATGCATGGTGAATTCAGATTTTGTGATCCTGAAGTTGTACGATCGGGGTTTTCTTTTAAAGAATACAAAATTAAGAATTCAATGTTAGGTACAAAGCCTAAGATGGTGCTCATGCAAGTGAGGGCGACTGAAGGTCAAGTTTTGTTACCTTCATGGTAAATCCAACTCCGTGATCACAGCTTTGCAGCTCCTGACCCTCTGGTACCTGCATATCACTCTAGCTTTCACTCTGCTGGGCACCCTGTAAGTCTACTCTCTGAGTGTCCCCACACTGGCTTCCTCCCGTTCTTCCAATGTATCTTAGTCGCTTCCATCCCTTGGCTCACCCTGTTCTGCCCAGAAACTTCTCTGCACTCCCACAATTCTTGGAATTGTTCTTTTCCTCCCTGTTTCAGATATATTAGTTGCCACTTCCTCTGTTTCTTAGAGAAATGGATGAGAATGAAAAGCGGCACTACTTGTTCATTTTCCTTCTACAAAATAATTTTCTCTCAATTTTGTATGTATTTAATTTTAACAAAGTAAAACTTCTTATGCATATATATTCATCAGATTTAAAAAATGAGAGTTTCTTAAAGTTACAAAACCAGGAATAGATTAGTAAATTCATGAAGCAAGAAAGTAGCTAATCAAAACTCTTATGAAAACTTCTGGGGTTGATTAAGAATAGCCATAATTCTGTGTAACAAATCCCCTCAAGAGGTGGAATCTATTTCCCTACACCTTGGCCCTGTCCTGGCCTTGAGACTTGCTTTGATCAATAGAAGGTGACAGAAGTAACACTGTACACATTCCAAGAGTAGGCCTCCTACAATGCTGCTACCTATGAACAAGTCCAAGTTAGCCTCATGGAAAACGAAAAACATGTGAAGAGGGGTCCCTGCCTTCCCTGACATCCCGGTCCACTCCAGTGAAGCCCACAGAGGTGAAGAAACCCAGCTGAACACCACATGGTTCTGAGACTGGCTTATCAGCTAATTCCTGCCCAAATCGCCAACCCACAAAATCACGAGCAAATAAACAGTTGCTGCTATAACCAGTTGGTTTGTCACACGAAAACAGCTAATCGATATACCTTCTTAATCTCAATTATCTAAAAAGGATATCACTCCTCACTGATTCATAGCTAAGGGGTTCTAGAAGGAATATTACTATGAACAATACACATTTGTTTATTCTGTGCATCACGTGAAAATGGTCAGAATCAAAATGGAGTCACTGATGTTAAAAAACAAACAAAAGACTCTGACAAATACAGCTGGGAAGACCATGAAAAGAGAGTTCTAATGGTTGTACACCTGAAAACCAAAAGTACCACGAAAGACGGCGAAAACCACAACCTTGAACAAAGGCCGTTGCAACTGAACACAAAACATACTCTGCAAGGACCTCTGAACAACTGCACGTCCAACCTCAGACTAACACCACTTTCATGATTGATCTTTGGAGCCAAGGCTAATTATTTCAAAGCAATTAGATAATCCTCCTTTTTTCCTTGAAAAATTTTGTCTTCCTTTATTTCCCCAAATATACACATAGTTTAGTGTGGCATGCATATTCCCATTGCAGTGGTCTATTCCCAGAGAAATATTTTTCTTGTAGGGACCCTCTCTCTGTTATTTAGGTTGACAGTCACTAAGGATTTACTATTTCAACAATACTAGCACTGCATGTCATCCAGTATACACTGGGAAAATAAGATGCCTCAAGTGCATATCCAGGAGACTTTGTGGCCACCAGATTATGAGGCATGCATGTATTTATTTATTTATTTTGGGGACAGAGTCTGTCTCTGTCGCCCAGGCTCTAGTGCAGTGGCACGATCTTGGCTCACTGCACTCTCCACCTCCCAGGTTCAAGTGATTCTCAGGCCTCCCAAGCAGCTGGGACTATAGGTATGTGCCACCATGCCTGGCTAATTGTTGGATTTTTAGCAGATACAGGGTTTCACCATGTTGGCCAGGCTTGTCTCAAACCCCTGAGCTCAAGTGATCTACCTGCCTCGGCCTCCCAAAGTGCTGGGATTACAGGCGTGAGCCACCATGCCTGGCCCATGCATGTATTATTAATGTTGAAGTAGATAATTTAACAAACATCAATGAAGTGTAAGATTTTTCACTCATAGGTGCAAAATATCATGCCAATTGCCTTCTATGAGCTGTCATAAGCCACAGCCTAGAGATTCAATTCCAAGATTCAACCAAAGCCAACTCATAAACAAGAACATGTAAAAGACAGAAAAACCCACTACCTGCAGGCTGAAACAGATGCTGTGACGTGGTCCTTGCCTGTCATGGCGTGTCACAGCATGGCACAGGCCTATATCATGTTCCCCAGATTGCTGACTATCAACTAGTTACAGCTGACTCCAATCAGGTAGGGATTTGACCATTTCTGCACTGAAACTGCAACTGCAACTTTTAAAATTGAAACACTGCTTCTCACCTCTCCTCCCTAGACTCCCCATTTCACAGAGGAAACCATCACAGGGAAAGAAAGCCCTTGTTTTTTCTTCCTTCTTTGCTTTGCTTTCTTTCTCTCCTTCCTTCCTTCCTTCCTCCCTCCCTCCCTCCCTCCCTCCTCCTTCCTGCCTTCCTGCCTTCCTGCCTTCCCTTCTTTCTTTCTTTCTTTTTTTTGAGACAGGGTCTCACTGTCGCCCAGGCTGGAGTGCAGTGGCACGATCTCGGCTCACTGCAACCTCTGCCTCCCAGGTTCAAGTGATTCTCCTGTCTCAGCCTCCCAAGTAGCTGGGATTACAGACACGTGCCCCCACGCCCAGCTAATTTTTGTATTTTTAGTAGAGACAGGGTTTCACTATGTTGTCCAGGCTTCTTTCTCTCCCTCCCCCAACTCTCCTTTCCTTCCTTTCTCTCTCCCTCCCTACTTTCCAACTTTTGGCTGGGTTGAATTTGTTGACTCATCCTGAACAAGCAGAAACTCCAATGATACTGTCACCTAAGAGAACTTTGTACAAGTTTGCTATGTTTAATAATTCATTCACAGAATCCTTAATCTCACAAAAGCCTGGAATGAATTTCCTGTTTGCTTATGGCAGGTTAGCTACTGTGGCCAGGCTCCAACTCCTCCCACTGTAGATAGCACCAGCCTTCTTAAGCAGCATGTGGCCGGGCACAGTAGCTCACCCCTGTAATCCCAGCACTTGGGAAGGCCGAGGTGGGCGGATCACCTGACGTCAGTAGTTTGAGACCAGCCTGTCTCTACTAACAATATAAAAATTAGCGAGGAGTCACGGTGGGCGCCTGTAATCCCAGCTACTCGGGAGGCTGAGGCAGGAGAATCGCTTGAACTCAGTAGACAGAGGTTGCAGTGAGCTGAGATCGCACCACTACACTCTAGCCTCGGCGACAAAGCAAGACTGTCTCAAAAACAGCAACAAAAAGCAGGACGTGAGACTTCTACCTGCTCACTCAGAATCATTTCTGCACCAACCATGGCCACGTTTGTGGAGCTCAGTACCAAAGCCAAGATGCCCATTGTGGGCCTGGGCACTTGGAAGGTAAATATGCAAATCTTTGCACACCCTTCTTCTCTGGAGGGGCGTTTGGGTGTTTTCTCTTTCTGCATTCAGCCAGGAAAGCCTGGAGGTCAGGCAGGGGTTTGGAGAGATGAGATTCAGTCCTGGAGCCGGGACTCGGGTTGCTTTCTTTTCTCAGAGCTGATTCAGCTGCAAAGCTCCAAGGCTGGCTTTCCCAGCAGTGATGAGAGCTTCTCTAGCAAGTATCAAATTTCAAGCAGCTGTTAGACTTAAAACTGTTTTCCAGGGCAGTTTCTCTCTATGGTTCTAGGAAACTTAATTGGGCTCAGCGTTTCCTCAGAGTCTTGGCTGTGGGTTTCTTGTGGGCTGGGTGGTTGAGAGGATGCAGAGCCCGAAGTCCTTGGCACCCCTTTGCAGGTCACAGTGTGGGACTTGGGCTAGCAGCATCCCTATGACCTGGGAACCCGTTAGAAATGCAAACTGGCCGGGTGTGGTGGCTTATGCCTGTAATCCCAGCACTTTGGGAAATCCAGACGGGAGGACTGCTTAAGCCCATGAGTTGAAGACCAGCCTGGGCAACATGGCAAGAACCCATATCTACAAAAAATAAGTAAATTTTCTGGGCATGGTGGCATGCACCTGTAGTCCCAGCCACTTGGGAGGCTGAGGTGGAGATTGAGTGTTGAGCCTGAGAGGTCAAGGCTGCAGTGAGCAGTGATTGTGCCACTGCACTCCAGTCTGGGCAACAGAGTGAGATCCAAGAAAGAAAGAAAGAGAGAGAAAGAGAGACAGAGAGAAACAAAATGCAAAGTCTCAGGCTCCACCCAAGGCCACCTAACAGGCATCTGCACTTTAACAAGTTCCCTAGGTGGTTCCTGTACACATTGAAATCTGCAACATGCTGGGGCTGCAGAGAGCCTGGGCTGGGAGTCATGAGCTCCACCTGGCTGTGTTAATGACAGCTGGCAAAACGTGGTAAGGCACATCCAGGACTCAGTGAGGCAGGTTCCTGGGCCTCTCTTAGGCTAAGTTTGAAGTTGTTCCTTCACCACTTCCCTCTGCCTTCTTTGCCATTTCCATCCATGATAGCAGCACCCTAACTAGTGATGAGAAGCAGTCTTTGGAGTTCCTCTTCTCTCCTGTCCCTCATGGCTAATGTCCCTGCTGAGACTTCTGCCTCTGGCTCTCTTTCCTTATGTGCACCCTGATTTTTCTCCTCTTCCGTCCCGAGCTAGAGGTTAGGACCCTCTGCTGCAGCACTAGGTCATTCTCAGGATACAATCTTAGTGTATCTGGATGAACAGATCACTTCCAACTTGATTCATGCACAGCGTCTCTTGCTTGAATAGCAAGATTTGCCCAAAATCAGAGCTTCAATCCTATATAAACGGAATAATCACTTCCAGATCTCCAGGGAATCTGCTCACCCTGGGTAAGTTTACCAGTCAGTTTCAGAATTTTGGAATTGAATGTAAGAATTATGAAGGGAGCCAACATAAGGACATAATCATAAAATGAATTCACTTCTTTTCTTTTGAAATGTTTTCTAAAGTGTGTATCCTCCCAGATACCCTCTGGCAAAGGAGACCCCAGTGAGGCCTTGGTTTGGAGAAACTGGGCCGTGTGGGGCAGCCTGTTGAATGTGGTCTGGGGATGAGAGAATATGAAGGTTGCTGAGTGTGGTGTAATTCCAGCTACTCAGGAGTTGGGAGGATTGTTTGAACCCGGGAGTGCGAGGCCAGCCTGGGCAACACAGCAGGGCCCCATCTCTTAAAAAAAAAAATACATGTGTGATGGGCTTTTCTTTTGCTTTTCAGTCCCCTCTCGGCAAAGTGAAAGAAGCGGTGAAGGTGGCCATTGATGCAGGATATCGCCACATTGACTGTGCCTATGTCTATCAGAATGAACATGAGGTGGGGGAAGCCATCCAAGAGAAGATCCAAGAGAAGGCTGTGAAGCGGGAGGACCTGTTCATCGTCAGCAAGGTGCAATGGTGCATTTGGTGGGAGGTCTTCACTTCAAGGCAGGCAGAAGTATCTGGGTCGGGTTGGCAGCAAGAACTCTGTCAGCCTTTTCTACATGTACCCCTTTTCATCTCTGCCTTGATAACATCCGTGGATACAATACTATCCATACTCCAAGCCGTTATTGATATTTGAACATGTCGTGGCTGCCCCACCTGCCTATAGGTTGTTTTTCCCATAGTGGGCTTGCTTCCATTGAGCCCTGCACTGCCCTGGACCTCCCTGTTCCCCATCAGAGGGATCTACCATCTGCCCAGAGGCAGTCAGAGGCCAAGGGTGCAGGTGGGTCTTGATCTGCAGGCTCCCTTTCAACACTGTGATCTCAGTGACTGTGCCCCTGAGGCTCTCTCAGCCAGGGGGCATTTTGGAAAATGGTAGGGGCATTTTTCTATTGTCACATACGAATTTCTTTATTCAGTCTAGTAAAAGTTGGGGTATACAATGTTATAAAAAAGAAGAGGATGTTGGGTGTGAGAGGGCTGAGAATCACTGGATCTATATTATACACAACTTGCTGAAAAAAAATAACACTAGTTCTAGGTACTTGGAAAAAGCATACATCTGGTAGGACAAATAGACCTCACTGTGTAGCAGCCAAGTCTGGATAAAGCCTTTGTAAAATTATCACTTGGGGCCTTATAGGCTTGATAAGAGACCTATCATATAGGTCAGATAAAGGACCATCTGCTCCCAAAGGCCTAAGAATGCTTGACATTTAAAAGCTACACACAGTTCCTGCTCTCAGAGAGCCCACAGCTGAGGAAGAGACTGAGACAGGTAAACAAATTTCAAATCTGTGGCGACATTTACTTCAATGATCTGAGACACATATAGAGTACTAGGAGAGTTGAAAAAGTCAATTGCTTTTAACACTTAAGACATGTCATTGACATGCTGAGCCCTGGTGATGTTCCACACTGTGTCGTGGATCTTAATCAGCTTTGTTATAAATGGTTTGTGCTGGGTTAGATCAGGATGCAAATCAAAAAGCAGGGACAATGAGTATGATATGGCCCTTCCTTTTCCCAGTGTTAATAGATCATTGCTACACTCTTTGCAGCTGTGGCCCACTTTCTTTGAGAGACCCCTTGTGAGGAAAGCCTTTGAGAAGACCCTCAAGGACCTGAAGCTGAGCTATCTGGACGTCTATCTTATTCACTGGCCACAAGGATTCAAGGTTTAAGACACTCTCTTTCTCAGCCTCTGGTTTCTGAGCAGGTGCCAGAAAATAGTAGCTGCACCAGGGCTGGGGGCTGGCGTGGACTGGAGCAGGATGCCTTGCACTTCATAATTGGGGATGGCAGGTAGTCAGGAAGAGACCTTGGACCAGAAACACACTGGCCTGGAAGGGAGGCTGAGGCCATGTGTGCTGCTGAGGTGGCCACATGCCTGGGTTTTCTTGCAGTTATGTCTGAGAGAAGCCATGATTTCTGGCAGCCCAGACAAGTTGCAACTGCCATATCACCTTTGTCTTGATTCCACGCCCCAGGGTTGTCCTCCCAATCTCTTGGGTTACTCTTGCATAACTATATTCCAGGGCTTAATTATTTTATTAAGCAAAGCACACCCAGGAGTGGCATCTTGGAGAAAAGCCCAAGTACGGTGATGCTGGAAGGAAGCCAGTAGTGATCCCAGCAGCCATTTCCTGGGGCTCTGCTCTTACCTGCTCCTGAGGAGTGGGAGAGACAAATTTCCAGCTCTCTCCCCTCCTGACTAGCTAGAGTGATGATGGCCTGCCATCCCTAATTCCACGCCTCTTCTAGAGGTTGCAAGGATAGAAGTTGGCCAATATCTTCTCCAGAAAACCACAGCTTGGATATCTAATCCTTATCCAGTGATATTGAAATGAAAGTTTGCCCTTGGGTGTATATGGGATCTAGGTGTATGAGGTTAATGTCCATGGTGATAATGGACTTCTGGAATGTACTAGCAGCAAATCTTAAAGTCAATCCAGTCATTTCTAAAATATTAATATGCTACAGTAGATACAGAGATTTTATTTACATTCACATTCTTGTAGTATGTACTCCAGAGCTTGAAAAAGTGGTATGCAGATGTGGTATTTAGCAAGAGTCAGGATCCTGAAAACTTGTTGAACAGAACCAAGTGTCCTGATGCAGATTCCAGTAAACTTTTCATTCTGTGTTTACAGTCTGGGGATGACTTTTTCCCCAAAGATGTTAAAGGTAATGCGATCGGTGGAAAAGCAACGTTTTTGGATGCCTGGGAGGTAGGTTCCAGCTTCCTTTAAGTGTGCTGGGAGAGAAATCCTCAGTTATCCATGAGATTCCCATTGATATGAAAAAGGCCATGTGCCTGATGCTTTCTAATTTCATCATTGTGATTCTCTAGCTCTTCTAATATCTTCCTCATCACCTTTGGCTTTTGGGTGCATCTCATACTATTTATATTTCAAGGCTAGTACTGAGTCTTCAAATAAGACTGGAAATACAATGTACCCCACTTTGGGGATTACACATGCTGTTCTCAAACCAGGGTGAAGCATTTGGAACAGGGGGTTTGGGCCTGGGTTTGCTCATAGCAGCTGAGTAACCTGGGGTCAGTTTTGTAACTCGTGTAGGGCTCAGTTTTCTCTTCTTAAAAAAGAAGTCTTATAATACATACTAATAATATATATCTTTCAGTGTGTGGTATGCCATGAACATTAGTCATAAAGCCCATTTAATCATCTAACCCTAGGAGACAGGGTTAACATCCCCATTTATAAATAATGACGTTTGAAACCTAGATTGTTTGATGACTTGCCCAGGTCACGTCACAATGTGTGTGGCAGAGCTGGGATTGGACCCAGACTCATGTGAATCACAAGTCCAACCACCAAAGCCATCAGCATGGTGCTTGGAAGGCAGTGAAGACACATCCAGAAATCAGGGAGCCTGAGTGCCCTACTTCTCAGATCTAACCATGACCTGTTTCATATCATTCACATTCAAACTGAATGAAGGGATGAACATTTTCTCTGGTCATTTTTTATTATTTATACCCTTTTGCAAATGCTAGTAGAGAATGAAGTGGAGGAATAAGTTATAAATGAACAGTGGCATATGACTCCAAGAGTTAATCGTGTTATTTTGGTAGCTGTCTATGTAGGGGTGCATGTAGTTGCGAGTTTGTATTGTGTTTTACAAGCAAAAATATGTTTCAACTTTCTGAAATGCTTACAATTGACATGATTCACTTAAATGTAGCGTTTTCTGTGTATTGTTTGTTCAAAAGCATTAATCCACAAGCACAGCTTTTTGTTGTTGTTGTTGTTGTTGTTTTGTTTTAGACAGTCTCTGTCACCCAGGCTGGAGTGCAGTGGCACGATTTCGGCTCACTGCAACGTCCCTCTACCAAGTAAAAGCCATTCTCCTGCCTCAGCCTCCTGAGTAGCTGGGACTAGAGGTGCGTGCCACCACGCCCGACTAATTTTTGTATTTTTAGTAGGGATGGGGTTTCATCATGTTGGCCAGTCTGGTCTCGAACTCCTGACCTCAAGGGATCCACCTGTCTTGGCCTCCCAAAGTGCTCAGATTACAGGTGTGAGCCAGCGCACCTGGCTATTTGCATTACATATGATAAGATTTTTTTGCCTTAACTCCTATGATGATATGGAGTATGGCAAGTATGTCATTGTAGCCTGCTTCTCGCAGTGCTATGTTTTCTGAATGAATACGAGAACGACTGCTAAATAAAACATTTGAAAGGCATGAAAAGATATCAGTGATCAAGGTCAGAGGCTCTGATTTGAAACGAGCAGGCTTGAATATGTAAGTGTTGGATGTTTATGTAGACCCACGACCAGTTCAGTAGAAACCTCATTGACCACCTTGAAGCAGAGAGGAGGAAAAAAGTGTAAAGAAGTCAAGTTCTAATACAGGAAAACTAACCTGACTTATGATGCACAAAAACTTTTAAATTATCTAATTGCCCCGTCTGAAATTTTGGGAAACCTAATGATTTCATAGCTTCTAAACTCTACTGCCCAATTTGGATAACTTCATCTATGCTAGTGGTTCTCAACGTGGCTATGCATTAGAATCACCTGAGGAGTTTTAAAATCCCAATGTCTAGGCTACAACTCAGACAAAATCTGTAAGAAACTCTGGGGGGTGAAACCCAGGCACCGGTCATTTTTTTTTTTTTAATTTAGAGAGAGTTTCTCTCTGTTGCCCAGGCTGGAGTACATTGGCAGGATCATAGTTTAGTGCAGCCTCGGACTCCTGGGCTCAAGCAGTCCTCCCGAGTAGCCACCACATGCCACCACATCCAGCTAATTAAAACAATTTCTTTTTGTAGAGACAGGGTCTTGCTATGTTGCCCAGGATGGTCTCCAACACCTGGTCTCAAGCAATCCTCCTGTCTCAGCCTCTGATAATATATATCAGAAACATATTTATTATTAGTAGGTATTAAAAGACTTTTTTTAAGAAGAGAAAACTAAGGCCTACAAGAGTTAAAAAACTTACCCTAGGTTACTCAAACCTAGGCCCAAAACCCCTATTCCGATCCTCCTGTCACCTCCCAAAGTGCTGAGATTACAGTCATGAGCCACTGCATCCAACTAGTATTTTTTAAAGCTCCCTGGTGATTCCAAATTGCAGCCAAAGTTGAGAAGGGCTGGATAAAGTGTTCCCTGAACATGTCATGCTTATCCCTGCCTCTGAGCTTTGCACCTATCTTCCTGTCTCATATGCTCATGTTTTTCCCCACTTTTCTCTGTCTCTCTTTTTTTTTTTTTTTTTTTTTTTGAGGCCCAGCTTTTACTCTACCTGAAGGACTCCCCTGACAACTGTGGGCTGTGTGAATCTCTTCCTTCTCTGCCCTTTCTGACTCTGTCTGTGCCACTGTCATGTTATCTGAGGCAGCCTCAGTGTCACGATTGATGGATCCATAGAAGGGAACTCTAGCACTTTAACTGGATTATAAGAATCCCAGAAAAAGGAAGCACATTGTATACTTTGACATCCTGACAACTTCTGGGCAGGATCTGGAACATGTAATAGATGACTACCAAATACATGTTGCATTGGAGGCTGCTGCTAACATATATCTTTGGGAAGTTTCGAAAATGCCCAATATAGGCTAAAAATTATACAAAGATTCCCTTCCTTGCGTGTCCATGCAGTTTCTGTACCAGAAAGCATGGCTGGATATGCAAACAGTGGGTCAGGCTTCAGCCCCACACAACTCCATGACCGGGTGCCCCTGCCAGGGTGTAATCTGAATGCATGACCTTCCTGCAAACCAAAGCATGCTTGGTGTGGGAGACAGTGACTCAGGACCCACAAGTGAGGCTTCTCCATATGCTGCAGCCTCTTCCTGACTAACACAGCTTGCCCAGGTTTGGGTGTGAAATGCATACACACAATAGTAGCTCCCTGCTATCATTTGGATTCATTAAAAATTAAATCATCTCATAAGCTTGCAAATGTTGATTTTTATTTACTTTTTTTTTTTTTTTTTGCATTACAAAACTTTCATACTTCCCCTATGTACAGAAGTTTAATTTTTTATGTGTTTCTTCACGTGTAAGGTGAGAGTGGCAAGAACATAAAATCTTTACCTCTTACTCCTAGTTTTTCTTGGGCTGGGGAGGGGCAGTAGGGCTGGAACCAATCACTGATGGGCACCCAGGCCCCGGACTGAAATTTCCTGTGAATGCTTCGGCTAACCCTGTTGTGGTTGGCCCTTTGCCAATTTCTGCCCCAGGGAGGACTAAAGCAAGCCAGGGTCCCTGTAGTCCCCCTGGAGCTGCCCATAAGGTATTCCTTTCTATGACAGGCCATGGAGGAGCTGGTGGATGAGGGGCTGGTGAAAGCCCTTGGGGTCTCCAATTTCAGTCACTTCCAGATCGAGAAGCTCTTGAACAAACCTGGACTGAAATATAAACCAGTGACTAACCAGGTAAATGCTGTTCAGTATAAGGGTAAGGGTCTTGCCCTATTACTTCTTAAGCATTGGAAGGAAGGTTCTATGCTATGCCCTGAGTGTCATCTCAGGGGTCAGTGATCAGGACACTTTGGGGAGGTGTGAGGCTGATCTCATGGGTGACTTAGCAAGTATCGCAGTGGGCAGGTGTTTGGCCTTTGCTTGGTGGACTTTTTTTGTGTGTAGAACTCCCTGTGAACAACTCACAACAGAGCCAGCTTTCCCTGTGATGAGGATTGTTTGCTGTTGCAGGTTGAATGTCACCCATACCTCACGCAGGAGAAACTGATCCAGTACTGCCACTCCAAGGGCATCACCATTACGGCCTACAGCCCCCTAGGCTCTCCAGATAGACCTTGGTGAGGCTTCCAACTGGTGAATCTTTCTCTTGCAAATCTTAAAAACATTATTTTGTAATTGGCAAATGTTGGTGTGAGTCCATAAGTCACTGGAAAGAAAAATGTGTGTAAGGTAATGTGTTTGGTATACCCAAATGGGATGACAGTAGGAAAAAATGGGAATTAAACAACAACAACAACAAGGGTGACATGCTTGACCCTCTGGGAATATTTCCAGTTCAGCCACCCAAGGGTGAACCAGGCTTTGCAAAATGCTGAGGCTTCAGAGCCCAGGGGAAGGACCCAAGTTTCCAGGTCCTCCTGCCTGTCTTCCAGATGGAGAGGCTCTGATGATCAGTCTTGAGACCCACATTGGAGTGCTGTCCATCTGTACATGGTAGCCATGGTGATTATTCACATCAGCATCTTTCTGCCCCTAGGGCCAAGCCAGAGGACCCTTCCCTGCTGCAGGATCCCAAGATTAAGGAGATTGCTGCAAAGCACAAAAAAACCACAGCCCAGGTACCATATTTTTATTTTCTTCTTAACCAACAACTCATTCTTCCAGTCTCATGTTTCATATCTTGTGTTGTCCTCAACTGACTCCTTAAAGGGAAAGAACACAGGAGCTGAAGCCCTCTAAAGTGTTTCCTTCGAAGTCTGTTGGAACCTCTAGGAAACACAAGAGCTGTCACTGAAGCAAAGATAGCTTCTGTCTCACAGCTTCCGGTTAAGCCCTACAGCCCAGTGGCAAAGTACGGCTTTGGAGTCTAGGGATATGGATGCAGATGCCAACTCTACCTCTGATCAGCCTTATGACCCCCAAGCTACTTTCTTTATCCTAAAAAATGAAGATCACAGGGTTGTCCCTAAGATGAAGGGAGAGGATGAGGTGGGGGGCTGGCACAAGTCTAATAGCTGTGAAGGGCTCAGTAATTATTAGCGATTGTACCTGAAGCCACAGTGAGCTGCGGAGATGTTTTATTCTTCCTTTCCATAAAAGGAGGGGTCTTTGGAGCTGACTGGAAGCCTGATGTCCCCTTTCCACACAGGTTCTGATCCGTTTCCATATCCAGAGGAATGTGATTGTGATCCCCAAGTCTGTGACACCAGCACGCATTGTTGAGAACATTCAGGTAAGATTCCAGCTGGTCGGCCCTGGTATTCCTCAGTGGAGTGGGGGACAGGCAGACCTTCTCACTAGGCTTCTCACCTCATCCCTGCACTGCCTTTTGCCCCCTCCCTTCCCACCACCCTATCATTTTCCAGCCCAGGGAGCTAGGCTCGGTAGAGCTGAGATGAATGATCCATGGGCTAAGGACATCCTGGGGGCAGTGCCTGGTGAAGTCCTGTCAGGTCTGAGCACAGCTGTGCCTCACACCACTGAGAAGACCCTCAGTTGCCCCTGAGCAGCTAGGCCCTGGGCCATGCACAAGAGCATACTGTCCTGGCATCCCTGCTCACTTCCCGGCAGCAGAGGAGGTGTCAACCGTCCTTGGAGAAGTGTCCTCTGGAAGGAGCCATCATGGAGCACAGGGCCTGTGAGCCTGGTCTTCCTCCCCCCAGATCACTGAACACTACAAATACTGCGGTCTTTGTGTAGGACCTAATTTAGAGAAAAATTTGTATCCCTTGGACAGAATGGGAAAAACTCCTGTGGCCAGTTTGTGCTGTGAATGTGAGCTCCCTCCCTGTTAGAATGGCCGGCAGTCTCCAGCCACAGCTAGAATGGCTTTACTGATGTTTTATTGGAACTCCTACCTTTCCAGGTCTTTGACTTTAAATTGAGTGATGAGGAGATGGCAACCATACTCAGCTTCAACAGAAACTGGAGAGCCTGTAACGTGTTGCAGTAAGTAGCATGGAGTTAACTAGAAGCATTGCCAGGAGTTTTTCTAAACTGGTAGAGGGTTAGTTGGAAGGATTAGAAGGCTGCTGGGACTACATGTGTCTTCAAATACTATTTTGGGGCAGTTTTGAAAGTTAAAATTGGAGTACCTGGGAATCACTGTGGGGGACACATCTCTAATTGCTGCTCATTGTCTGAACTTCTGGATGTAGAGCTAGAATTTTAAGAGAAGGTGTGTTATCAATAGGCAGGAGGCAGAACATTCATTGATTCAT
This sequence comes from Symphalangus syndactylus, assembly GCF_028878055.3. NCBI lineage: Eukaryota > Metazoa > Chordata > Mammalia > Primates > Hylobatidae > Symphalangus > Symphalangus syndactylus. The sequence goes on from NC_072428.2 coordinate 124,497,884, forward strand.
TCATTCAATCAATATCTAGTGGTCATCTATGTGCCAGGTATTTTCTAGGTGCTTAGATTATCAATACTGTACAAAGTTGCTGCCTCCACAGGCTTAGGGAGGGAGGGGAGAAGAGACAACAGAAATAAATCAACTCAAAATATAGATGTCAGACAGCAACAAATGCTAGACAGAAAAATAAAGTAGGGCAAAGTGGATAGGAAGTGGTGGGTGGTAGTGGGACTGATCCTTTATACAGGGTGGGTAAAGGGAGGCTTTGCTGTGAGGGATATGTCATATGGATATTTTGGGGAACAGCATTCTTGGCAGTGATAACAGCAGGTGCAAAGTCCCTGAGGTGGGATTGTGTTTAGAGCATTCAAGCAAGAAGGCCAGGGAGGCTGGATTAAATAATCTCCAAATGCCTCTTAAAGGAGGTGGTGCTAACTTTACTTAAAATCTTAAATAAGTGGTGAACAAAAGCTTTCACTCTGGCTCAGTAGGCATTCTAAATCATCTCTTTACAAGCAATACTTTCTGAATAATCTATCTAATTAAATGTATCAAAGAACATTGTCTGGCATTTATTACTTCCAGGTATGTAACTCAATGACAATTTGAATCTCTTTCAATGTTTCTATAGCCAAAAATGATTTTTTACCTTTTAAAAATGATTTCGGCTGGGCGTGGTGGCTCACGGCTGTAATCCTAGCACTTTGGGAGGCCAAGGTGGACAGATCAAGAGGTCAGGAGATCAAGACCATCCTGGCTAACATGGGGAAACCCCGTCTCTACCAAAAATTAGCTGGGCATGGTGGCGGGTACCTGCAGTCCCAGCTAATTGGGAGGCTGAGGCAGGAGAATGGCGTGAACCCGGGAGGTAGAGCTTGCAGTGAGCTGAGATTGCGCCACTGCGCTCCAGCCTGGGCGACAGAGTGAGACTCCATCTCAGAAGAAAAAAAAAAAAAAGTTTTCAGTATCTCAAGCGCTGCTTGCATGTCTTGATATTCCATATCTATCTTGCCCACCCTAAGTATCATAGAAGCCTTTCCTCATCTTACAATGGCTTACTTTCATTGGTGCTTAACAAAGTAGTAGCTACTTAGAGTAAAAAGGAAGGGTGAACATAAAATGGGACTCATCCCCAAACTAAACTGCTTACTTTCCTATGAGCATCATTTGTGGTGGAGGCAATGGGTTGGTGGGCTCAGCAGTAAATCCACCTGGCCTCAAATCCAACTTTAACACTGGTTTATTAGCTGTGTGACATTGTGCCAATTTCCTAGTTTTTCCAAGTTGGTTTCTTTCCTTACAAAGTAGGATGATAATACTAATTGCAGCTAACATCCATTGAACCTTAGCTTAGAATGTGCCAGGGTCCTGAGGCCTTTGCTGGTGCTATTATCTCATTTAATACTTATAACAATCCCCAAGCTGTCAATTCTGCTGTTGTTTCCTACCTCATGATGTTGTGAGAGTGGATTGGGACAAGACTTGTCAGTCACCTCGCCTGACACCAGGCTTACCATGAGTTGTCATTCCGAGTTTATTCCAGTGCCCTGCTCACTGTCTGCCCTCCTTCCTAGCAAAGCCCTCATATCGATTTGAGGGAAGGTCAAAGTGTGGGCACTCTCCTTATGTTCTTGCAGGGAGGAGGCTAAGAGAGCACAAATACAATAGAGTCCACCAGGGAAGAATACCTTGTCAACCAGAGTTGTTGCTTTGATGGAACACGGTTTCTGTTTTTTGTTTTTTTCCTGCAGATCCTCTCATTTGGAAGACTATCCCTTCGATGCAGAATATTGAGGTTGAATCTTATGGTGAGATTACACAGGGGATTCTCTTTCTTCACTGAAGTGTGAATACCTCCACTCATGTCCCATTTTAGCCAAGCTTATCTGAGATCACAGTGAACTTTGTCCTGTTGTAGGCCAGAATCGAGGTGCTGTTTTAGACATTTATTTCTGTATGTTCAACTAGGATCAGAATATCACAGAAAAGCATGGCTGGAATAAGCAAACGACAATGGTTTCCACTTATCTGATCAGAACAAATGTTTATTAAGCACCAGAAACTCTGCCAACACTGAGGATGTAAAGATCAATAATAAAAAATAATAATCATAACCAACATGTATTGAGAGTGTACTATGCGCCAACACAATTTGAAGTGTTTTCCTGTGGGTGAAGTCATTGAATCCTCAGAATAATCCCTTTGGGGTAGGTACTCTTAACCTATTATTATTCACATTTGCTGGAAGAGGAAATGGAGGTAGGGGGGAGGGAGGAGGAACTTGCTCAAGGCCACCCAGGTAGTAAGTGACTGAACCAAGTTTCAAAGGCAGGCAGGTTCTGGGAGAGCTCACAGCGATCGATGGTCATCCTTTCCTCCTGAGTCTTTTCCTGCCACCTTTCCTCCTTGCCTGTCTCCACTCATTCCCTGTCTTGCCCTCCCACCTTGCCTTCAATACACCATCGTGCCAAAGAGTCAATGGCAGAGCCTGCAAACTCCACAAAGATGCTAGTGTCCATTGAGACAGGTGCGGCACTTCCTTGGGAAGTAGGGTGGAAAAACAATAAAGATACTTACTATTGCCATTAATCTGGAACATTTCTGTTTCTCCTATAAAAATTGCTTCTTATGAAATATTCCAACTACATAGAAAAGTACAGAAAATAAACAAAGAACAACTGGTCACCCACCTTGTAATGTTAACAAGTGCTAGTTGGGTGTAGTGGTGTGCACCTGTAGTCCCAGCTACTCAGGAGGCTGAGGTGGGAGGGTCGCTTGAACGTGGGAGGTGGAGGTTGCAGTGAGCCAAGATTGCACCACTGCACACCAGCCTGGGTGACAGAGAGAGACTCTGTCTCAGAACAAAAAACAAAGAGCAAATGCTAACCTTTTGCCATATTGGCTCCAAACCTTTAAAAAGAATTAAAGAAATTAGGGGTTACCAATGTAGTCGAGGACCACTTTGTGCCTCTCCCCATCCCCATTCCCCTGACCCGCTCTCCAGAGGCAAATGCTTATCCTAAATTGGTAAGTCCCCTCATCCTCTGGTTGGGGCTGGGGGGTACATCTAATTCCCAAGCCTCCTTGCCATGTTATGACTTCCCCTGGGTTTGCTCAGTGAGAGGTACAGTTAGGAGCTTGAAGGGCTGGAGAAGGGAAGACCAGGCGTATCTCTCTCTCCCTCTCTCCTTGTCTCTTGACCTTGAGTGGCATCTCCCGTAGAAGGCACATTCCTCTGTGGGCCTAGCGTTCTCAGGCAGCCTCCACCTTGATTCTCTCTCCTACCAGACAAAGCTTCTAGGATGAGGAAGCAGCACTCTTTCTTTGTCCTTCTTCCTTAGGAGTAAGGATCTTTTCCTGCTGCCGCTAAACTTAATTGCCTCATCTTCTCCTTTTTGATAGCCCAGCTCTTCCATCACATGTATCTGATCACCTATCATAACCAATTATTTGAGTCAAACATCCAATATTTAAAACTCTTAGCATAGTTTATTTTCTCCTGGCTGGACCTTTGCCTGGTATACTTCCCATCCACATTTTTGTATTTTTAGCATATATGTGCACATCCATACACAATCTCACAGACTGGGTGCTTTTAAAATGTATATAAAATGTATACAATTGACGCACAGGAAGCAATTTCAACCCAGAGCCCAGTGATATCTCCTTAGTGAGCATTTTGTGCAAGTTTTCTTCTTCATGTGACTGTGATTATGATTTTCTTGATAAAAAGCTTTGGTTATAGGATAAAATGATTGGGTTTCTAATATATAGCTTTTTTGTGGTTTCATTTGAATTTAACGAAACAGAGGTAAATTTAAAAAGCTAATGTGGAGAAATGCTGTGTTTTAAAAAGCAACTTCTTACTTATTCTGTTTTTTATCTTTGTAGAGAAGGAGTCCTCTGTTGCCCAGGTGGAGTGGAGTGCAGTGGCATGAGTATAGCTCATTGCAACCTTGAATTCCTGGGCTCAAGTGATTCTCCTGCCTCAGCTTCCTGAGTAGCTGGGACTACAGACACAGGCCATGACGTCCTGCTAATTATTTTTTGTAGTGACATGATCTTGCAATGTTGTTATGTTGCCCAGGCTGGTCTCGAACTCCTGGCCTCAAGTGATCCTCCCACCTCTGCCTTCCAAGTGATGGGATCACAGGCATGCACCACCTCACCAGCCAGTTATCTGATTATATTTTCAGCATTTATATCTCGAGTAATGAGAACCTTGCAGGTCTCAGGGTCCTCAATGTCACAACTGTAACAAATACAATGCATCCATCCTAAAATTTGTTCGCTATTTTGTCCCAATTGTTCAGAAACAAGGCCACTATCATCATCAACTAAACCAAAGCTGCCATTATGGAGAGAGAATCTAAGGTATACACTACAGGTGTGTGTTAAATAACTCATGATAATGATAAATAACTCTTGCGTTATGCAGAGAAACGAATGGGAGTAACCACAGAGAGAAAGATGGTAAGTAAGGTCAATGTGGGAAAGGAAGGGAGCTATTCGTGGGAAGGGAGGCAAGGAGTGAGGCTCTTTTGTTTCAAGTATTCTCTCCACTCATTGTCTAAGAGAGGGCTGGAAAAATGGGTAGCAACTACCATGGAAATTCTGGAATCAATATGACTGTCCTGCCGGGCCCAGGTAGTCCACAGGGCTAGACTTACCCTGCTGTATTTAAGCGAGATCTGGCAAATGCTGGCCAGATGATGCCAAACTATAACTGGGACCTAAAGGGACTTGGATCTCCCAGCCAGATCCCCTAATGCCTGACTGTCCAGGGCTGCTCCAGTCATTTCAACAGCCTTGCAACAACTCTGCATTTTTACATGATTAAAAATGTGGACCCAGCCGGGCCTGGTGGTTCACACCTGTAAACACAGCACCTTGGGAGGCCGAGGCAGGGGGATCGCTTGAGGCCAGGAATTCGAGACAAGCCTGGCAACATAGCGAGACTGTTGCTATATGAAATATTAAATTTAAGAAAATTTGGACCCTACTTATTGCATTATTGTGAGATTTAACTGTACATTATATTTAACAATGTACAGATGGGAGAGACTTCTGTCTTCTGTAGAAAATAGTTCTCAGTAAAATTTGAAAGAACCCTGAAGAGTGAAGGTTGTTGGAAATAAGGTTTTTTTTTTTTTTTTTTTTGCTTTAATGAGCATGCATGACAATAGAAATGTAAACTCTGAACATACAATTATGCAAAAATAGGCCAGTGGCAGTGGCTCACGCCTGTAATCCCAGCGCTTTAGAAGGGTGAGGAGGGCAGATCATTTGAGGTCAGGAGTTTGAGACCACCCTGGCCAACATGGTGAAACCCGGTCTCTAAGAAAACTACAAAACTTATCTAGGCGTGGTGGCGCATGCCTCTAATCCCATTCAGGAGGCAGAGGCATGAGAATTGCTTGAACCTGGGAGGCAGAGGTTGCAGTGAGCCAAGATTGCGCCAATGCACTCCTGCCTGGGTGACAGAGGGAAACTCCATCTCAAAACAAAAACAAACAAACAAAAAAAAATAGGAAATAAACAGACTTGCACAAAAATATTAGGCAATTTTCTTATAATCAAAAGAGCTTATTCGTATCAACAAGAAAAATTTAAGATGCCAAAAAGAAAGTTGGTACATAAAAATTGACCATTAAATGACATGAAAAATTGTACAGACTAGTAATAAAAATGCAAATTAAAATAAACTTTTTTCACTATCAAACCAATAAAACTTAGAAATAAATGGAAAATCTAGGCCGGGCACGGTGGCTCATGCCTGCAATCCCAGCACTTTGGGAGGCCGAGGCGGGCGGATCACCAGGTCAGGAGATGGAGACCATCCTGGCTAACACGGTGAAATCCCGTCTCTACTAAAAATACAAAAAAAATAGCCGGGCGTGGTGGTGGGCGCTTATAGTCCCAGCCACTCGGGAGGCTGAGGCAGGAGAATGGCGTGAGCCTGGGAGGCGGAGCTTGCAGTGAGCCGAGATCGCGCCACTGCACTCCAGCCTGGGGGACAGAGCGAGACTCCGTCTCAAAAAAAAAAAAAAAAAAAAATCTATCTAGAGAGATATGAATATTAACGGGGTTTCTTTTCTATGTTGTTTGGCAACAAGTTTATTTTTGTTATACTTTTACATAATTTTCAAAATTTCCACAATGGGAAATGAACTTTTACATTCCAAAGAGGCATTAAGGATTTAAAAAATAACAGATTTAATTCAATTAGTTATTTTATACATCCACCGGGAAAACCAAATGAAAGAGATACTTTTACTTGAAATTATTCTCATTTAACAAGCCTTTCAATTTCAGAAAATACGTATTCTGACCGTACAATGCGGTGGAATTTGATTACATTTAATTTTAAATTCTACGTAATTCATTTGTTTTTCCTGATTTGTTGTCAGCGTTTTCCCAGAAATTTCATGAAAGCTTTGCACCCTTAAAATCTTTTTTTTTTCTTTTTTTTTTTTTTTTTTTGAGACGGAGTCTCGCTCTTTCACCCAGGCTGGAGTGCAGTGGCGCGATCTCGGCTCACTGCAGGCTCCGCCCCATGGGGTTCACGCCATTCTCCTGCCTCAGCCTCCCGCGTAGCTGGGACTACAGGCGCCTGCCACCTCGCCCAGCTAATTTTTTGTATTTTTAGTAGAGACGGGATTTCACCGTGTTAGCCAGGATGGTCTCGATCTCCTGACCTCGTGATCCGCCCACCTCGGCCTCCCAAAGTGCTGGGATTACAGGCGTGAGCCACTGCGCCTGGCCTGCACCCTTAAAATCTTATAGTGTTGCCTTGCAGCACTTTTGTTGGTTCAAAAATGTCAGCCCCCAGATAAGTTAGGGAGAGTTGGTGGGGACCAAGAGGACCTTGACCATTACTAAAAAATTACACAAGAGAGGTACTTGTGCCTCAGGGTTTTGCCCTTGTTGTTCTCGTTGTCTGGGATGCTCTGCCCTCAGAATAATTCTCTGACTTGTGTTTTTAATTTCTTTGCTGATTTATCATCTTCTCAGAGAGGCCCTTCTTCATCATCCTATTTAAAATTAACCCATCTCTTCTAATATTTCCTCTTGCCCTTCTGTGTTTTCTTCTTCTCCATAGCATTTGTTTATCAATATGTTACATATTTTATACATTTGCTGTTTGCTTGCTTACCCTGTTTCTACCCACTAGAATGTAAGCTCTATGAGAGAAGGGATTTTTGTGTTTTGTTAATTATTGTATTCCTCTGCCTCAATAGTATCTCGTGAATAAATGGATAGATGGAATGTATGCAACAACGGATGGATGAACAGATGGATGGAGGGAGAGAGGCATGGATGGATGGAAGGATGTATGGAAGGAAGGATGGATGGATGGAAGGATGAATGGAAGGAAGGATGGGTGGAAGGATACATGGATTGGGGGTGGATGAAGGATGGATGGATGGATGGATGGATGGATGGATGTGTGGGATATGATGAGGTTTCTCTTCAAATAACCTGATCAATCTTTTATTCTCTAATCACCGTAACCCCTCCACCTTTTTTCCTTTTTCTCCTTTTTTCCCTTTTTGCCTTTGTTAGATGCCCAGGCATGCCACAGTACCAGGGGTTATGAGTACCAGCTCACATTCTATTCTTTATTTGGAAAGAGGACTAACTTTTTAGCACATTACAGACACCCCTTCTCCTTTATTCTCTGCTTTTTTTACATGCCCACCTTATCTAAAAAAATCAAATGTTTAGCCAACCAGGATTAGTTTAGATTGTACGACCCGACCCTGGCCAATGGAGAAAGGGTACAGGGGCAGTACTTGTGTCAGAAGTAAAGGCTCTCGTGCCCCTTTTTCAGGTGTGCTCCCATGGCGACTGGCCAAGGAGGCACCCCTCTGTGCAGAAGTAAAATTGCTTTGCTAAGAATCCTTTGTTCAAGTGTTCATTTTCCTTAAGATTTTGAGCGTTATTCCTAACAGCTCTGGAGTCCAACTTTGAGGCTCGAATATTCTCCTTTGGGAAGGGGGCCTTCGGTCACCCCACCCAGACAGGATGCATGCTACTGTCTAGATACCGTGCCCCTGGGGTGAGGGAGATCAGGGCCCACCTGCTGTAACCAATAAATCTGGATTCTCAGCAAAGCAGGGAGGAGAGCCTTGCAGGACCGTGGCAATAAGAGAACCAGGTAATTCTTGTGCACGGAATAAGGTAGGAGACTTCGCAAAGGTGACAAAGTATTTCCTAGGTGGTCGGGATAAGTTGGCGGCTGAGAGTGTATGAATGGGACTAAGTATGGTGGTTGTGTGGAGTGAGTGAGTCTTCTCTATGGCCTCATGCTGCCATCTGTCAACTAGAGTCAGGAACAGACAGAGTAGACAAACAGGAAGAGGGAGGGTAGAAAACCCAAACAGGTGGGGTTGGAGCCTTTCCCCAAAGCCTCAGTAACCCTCCAGGAAGGGGGAGGGTAAAAATCTCACAGGAGGGGTTGGGCCCCCTCCCCATAATCCCTAAGATGGGGAACGTTTCAAGTAAGACAGGGAAACTAGAGTCCAGAGAGTGATGAAATTCCTTCTGATAGCTCCTTGCTAAAGTATTGAAAAGATAATAAGAGAACCAAGTATAAACAAAAACAGCAGATGATAAAATATTGTTGTTTTATTTAAGTTCGGGAACCCATCCTTAAGCCCTCACTTTGGCCACAATTGAAGTCCAATGAAGAGCGAATTCGAACATGTTAATGATAAGAGCCCCGTCTCCCAGGAAAAATCGATTACGCCCTCTGCTGGCGACAGGAACCAGTTCTCCTTTACCTTTTAGACTCCGGAGGGAGACAGTCAGAAACCAACCTTTCTAAAAGGGAAAAAGTTCCCATGCCTAGAAAACCCACACCTACTAAATCATCTTCCTTCCTTCAGCGCCCCCAGTCCCGCCCCCGCTGTTCCTGTCTCAGGTTCCTCTGGCTGCGGTTTCAGGTTACTTTCCAGCCATTTCAGGCCACGCCCCAGCCTGTGCTGTCCCTCTAGCTGAGGTTTCAGGTTACTCCCCAGCAGCTTCAGGCCACCTCCCACCAAGTTAAAACTATATTAAATCAAAAAGCAAGGAGGTAGATCACTAACTCAAAAATTTTCAAATAAGAGGGTATCTTACTGGAAAAAAGATGATTTAATATTAACTACTAATAATTCACTTCATCCAGCAAGTTTTTAACGGGGCATCCAAACTTAAAACGAGTGCACACATGTTTAAATCTAATTAATTACCATACAAAAGTTAAAGCAGACTTAGGAAAAACTCCCTTCAAGACAGGGGGGCACTTATTCATAGATGGATCCTCCCAGGTGATTAAAAGAAAAAGACATAATAGGTATTCAGTGATTAAAGGAAAGATGCTTAAAAAGTAAAATCAGGATGGTGGCCTAATAATTGGTCTGCCCAAGGGTGTGAACTGTTTGCACTCATCCAAGCTTTAGGACATTTACAAAACCAAGAAAATCTATCTATACTGACTTTAAGTATGCCTTTGGGGTGGCACACACATTTGGAAAAATTTGGATGGAGAGTAGTCTTATCAATAGCAGAGGCCAAGATTTAGTTAATAGAGAACTGATGCTCGTGTCAGCAATCTCCAATTGCTAGAATAGATAGCTATTGTACATGTCCCAGGGCACCAAAAGTACACGCCTTTCACAAGTCAAGGAAATAATCTTAAAGATCAAATAGCAAAACAAGTTGCCGTTTCTTCCATTTAACTCCATGCCTTCCTTCTCCTACTGCAACCCCCATTTTCTCTTCCATTGAAAAAAAAGAAGTTGATAAAAATCGGAGCTAAAGAAAATGTGGAAAGGAAATGAATATCACCAGATTAAAGAGAAATGTTGTCAAAACCTCTCATGAGGGAAGTCTTGTCTCAATTATGTCAAAGGACCCACTGGGGACCCCAAGCAATGTGCGACGCAGTTCTCCTGGTTTATGGGTATATAGGAATTTACACCCTGGCCAAACAAGTTATAGATAGTTGCTTAATATGTGAAAATACTAATAAGCAGGTTCTAAGGAAATTGCTCCTTAGAGGAAGAAATCCAGGGCTGAGACCATTTCAAAGTGTTCAGATTGATTACACTGAAATGCCTCTAATTTGTTGTTATACTTAGTAATAACAGACCACTTTACCCACTAGGTAGAGACAATCCCATTCTCACGTGCAACCTCCAGTAATGTAGTTAAAGCACTAACTGAAAACATTGTACCCAGATTTGGACTAATAGAAAATATTGATTCAGATAATGGAACCCATTTCACTGCACATGTCATTAAGAAGTTAGCACAGGTACTAGATATACATTAGGAATACCATACCCGTTGGCATCCATCCTCCTCAGGAAGAGTAGAGCGGATGAATCAGACTCTAATAAACCACTTAACTAAGTTTCAGAAACTGGATTGCCATGGACTAAATGTCTTCCTATTGCTTTGTTAAGAATCTGGACTGCCCTTTGGAGAGATATTGGCCTGTCCCCTTATGAAATGCTCTATGGAATGCCCTACTTATACTCCACTGCTGACATCCCTGTTTGAAACAAAGGATCAGTGCCTCAAAAATTATATACTTGGTCTATCCTCTACCTTCTCTTCCCTTAAGACTAAAGGTCTCCTAGCACAGGCGTCACCCCTGGAGTTTCCAGAACATCAGCATTGGCCTCGAGATCACGTTCTCATCCAAGGGTAGAAGGAAAGGAAGCTCGAACCAGCCTGGGAAGGACCCTACCTAGTGCTCCTAACTACTGAGACTGCAGTCTGGGAAGCAGAAAGAAGACAGACTCATCACACCTGAGTCAAGAAGGCACTGCCACCTCCAGAATCATGAACTGTCACTCCAGGGCCCACCTCCACCAAATTAACTCTAAAAAGAGCTTAATAATCACTTGTTTATTCTCTTTTTTTTTTTTTCAACAGAAGGTCATCTTGTCATCAATGTAACTCAGGCTAGTCATTTTTTAACCCTTCCGTTCAACGCCTATTCAGTAATCCGTGTGGAGACGAGCAAGGTCAAAGGAAGCTAGCCCATGTTGATAAGTGTCTATGTCCATACCACAAAAAATCAAGCAAATATAAGTATGGAGGTTTAGAAGTCCCAGTGGTGACTGGGCAGATGTTTGGTGGACTACTAAGTACAAAGGGTGGACAGCCAAGCCCCCTGCTTCAAATAAGTTATGAGGACTGAAACAAAAAACTCCAACTAGTCCCTGGTCCCACCCCACCAAATTCTAAGCCATGACACTGTAACCCCTTGTTGCTGATTATAAATAATCCCCGGACCGTGGCCCAAGAGCCCTCTATATTTGAACAGTATGAGTTAGGAGATGTTGAAGGACAGATCCATTTCTTAGAGAAATGGATGTGAGAATGAAAAATGACACTACTCCTCATTCATTTTTCTTTGACAAAATAATTTTTCTGTCAATTTTGTATGTATTTAATTTTAACCAGGTAAAGCTTCTTATGGACATATATTAATCAGATTTAAAAAATGAGAGTTTCTTAAAGGTGCAAAACCAGGAATAGCTTGGTAAATTCATGAAGCTAGAAAGTAGCTAATCACAGTTCTTATTAAACCTTCTGGGGTTGATTAAGAGGAGCCAAAATTAGGCCAGGTGCAGTGGCTCATGCCTGTAATCCCAGCACTTTAGGAGGCCAAGGCAGGTAGATCGCAAGGTCAGGAGATGGAGACCACCCTGGCCATCATGATGAAACCTCGTCTCTAATAAAAATACAATAATTAGCTGGGTGTCGTGGTGTGCACCTGTAGTCCTAGCTACTCGGGAGGCTGAGGCAGGAGAATCGCTTGAACCCAGGAGGCAGAGGTTGTAGTGAGCCGAGATTATGCAACTGCACTCCAGCCTGGGTGACAGAGCGAGATTCCGCCTGAAAAAAAAAAAAAAATATATTAGCCAAAATTCCTTGTAATAAATCCCCTCAAGAGGTGGAATCTATTTCCCTACTCCTTGGCCCTGTTCTGGCCTTGAGACTTGCTTTGATCAACAGAAGGTGACAGAAGTCACATTGCACACATTCCAAGGGTAGGCCTCCTACAATGCTGCTACCTATGAACAAGCCCAAGTTAGCCTCATGGAAAACGAAAAACGCATAAAGAGGGTCCCTGCCTTCCCTGACATCCCAGTCCACCCCAGTGAAGACCACAGAGGTGAGGAAACCCAGCTGACACCATGTGGTTCTGAGACTGGCTTATCAGCTGATTCCTGCCCAAACTGCCAACCCACAAAATCATGAGCAAATAAATGGTTGCTGTTATAACCAGTTGGTTTGTTACACGAAAACAGCTAATCGATACACCTTCTTAATCTCAATTATCTAAAAAAGATATCCCTCACCAATTCAAGTTAAGTGTTTCTAGAAGGAATATTATTATGAATAATACACATTTCTTTATTCTGTGCATCACATGAAAATGGTCAGAATAAAAATGGAGTCACTAATGTTAAAAAACAAAAGACTCTGACAAATACAGCTGGGAAGACCATGAAAAGGGGTTCTAATCGTTGTACACTTGAAAACCAAAAGTACCACGAAAGACGGCGAAAACCACAACCTTTAGCAAAGGCCATTGCAACTGAACACAAAACATACTCTGCAAGGACCTCTGAACAACTGCGTGTCCAACCTCAGACTAACACCACTTTCGTGATTGATCTTTGTAGCCAAGGCTAATTAATTCAAAGAAATTAGATAATCCTCATTTTTTCCTTAAAAAATTTTTGTTTTCCTTTATTTCCTCAAATATACATATAGTTTACTGTGGCATGCGTATTCCCATTGCAGTGGTCTATTCCCAGATAAATATTTTTCTTTTAGGGACCCTCTTTCTGTTATTTAGGTTTATAGTCACAAAGGATTTCCTGTTTCAACAATACTAGCACTGCATGTCATCCAGTATACACTGGGAAAATAAGGTGCCCCATGGGCAGATCCAGGAGACTTTGTAGCCACCAGATTATGAGGCATGCATGTATTTATTTATTTATTTTTGAGACGGATTCTCTATCTGTCGCCCAGGCTGGATTCCAGTGGCATAATCTTGGCTCAATGCAATCTCCACCTCCCAGGTTCAAGTGGTTCTCAGGCCTACCAAGCAGCTGGGACTACAGGTACGTGCCACCTATGTGGCTAATTTTAGGATTTTTAGCAGACACAGAGTTTGCCATGTTGGCCAGGCTGGTTTCAAACACCCGAGCTCAAGTGATCCACCTGCCTCGGCCTCCCAAAGTGCTGGGATTACAGGTGTGAGGCACCATGCCCAGCCCATGCATGTATTATTAATGTTGAAGTAGATAATTTAACAAACGTCAATGAAGTGTAAGATTTTTCACTCATAGGTGCAAAATATCATGCCAATTGCCCTCTATGAGCTGTCATAAGCCACAGCCTAGAGATTCAATTCCATTTCAAGATTCAACCAAAGCCAACTCATAAACAAGAACACGTAAAAGACAGAAAAACCCACTACCTGCAGGCTGAAACAGATGCTGTAATGTGGTCCTTGCCTGTCATGGCGTGTCACAGCATGGCACAGGCCTATATCATGTTCCCTAGATTGCTGACTACCAACTAGTTACAACTGACTCCAATCAGGTCGGGATTTGATCATCTCTGCACTGAACCTGCAACTGCAACTTTTAAATTGAAACACTGCTTCTCACCTCTCCTCCCTAGACTCCCCATTTCACAGGGGAAACCATCACAGGGAAAGAAAGCCCTTGTTTTTTCTTCCTTCTTTGCTTTGCTTTCTCTCTTTCTTTTTACACAGGGTCTCACTGTGTTGCCCAGGCTGGAGTGCAGTGGCACAATCTCGGCTCACTGCAACCTCCACCTCCTAAGTTCCAGCAATTATCCTGTCTCAGCCTCCCAAGTAGCTGGGATTACAGACATGTGCCACTGTGTCTGGAGTTGATTCCTTCCATTGGGTTTGTGGTCTCGCTGACTTCAAGAATGGAGCCACGGACCTTCGCAGTGAGTGTTACAGTTCTTAAAGATGGCACAGACCCAAAGAGTGAGCAGCAGCAAGATTTATTTTGAAGAGCGGAAGAACAATGCTTCCACAGCATGTAAGGGTACCTGAGTGGGTTGCCTAAGGGTTGCTGCTGGGGGCTGGGGTGACCAGCTTTAATTCCCTTATTTGTCCCTACCTACTTCCTGTTGATTGGTCCATTTTACAGAGCGTCGATTGGTCCATTTTACAGAGTGCTGATTGGTCCATTTTACAGAGTGCTGATTGGTCCATTTTACAGAGTGCTGATTGGTCCATTATATGGAGCGCTGATTTGTCCATTTTACAGAGTGCTGATTAGTCCATTATATGGAACGCTGATTGGTCCATTTTACAGAGTGCTGATTAGTCCATTTTACAAACCTCTAGCTAGCCACAGAGCACTGATTGGTGCATTTTACAATCCTAGCTACAGAGTGCTGATTGGTGTATCTTACAATCCCCTCGTAAGATAGAAAAGTTCTTGGAGTCCCCACCCAACCCAGAAGTCCAGCTTGCTACACCTCTCACCATCATACCCAGCTAATTTCTGTATTTTTAGTAGAGACGGAGTATCACTATGTTGGCCAGGCTTCTTTCTCTTTCTTACTCTTCTCTTTTCTTTCCTTTTCTTTCTTTCTTCTTTCTTTCTTTCTTTCTCTTTTCTTTCTTTCTTCTTTCTTTCTTTCTCTCCTTTCTTTCTACCTTTCCTTTCTTTCTTCTTTCTTTCTTTCCTTCCTTCTTTCCTACCTTCTTTCTTCCTTCCTTCTTTCCTTCCTTCCTACCTTCTTTCTTCTTTCCTTCTTTCCTTCCTTCCTGCTCCCTTCCTTCCTTTACTCTCTTTCTGTCTCTTTTCTCTATTCCTTACTCTTCCCTCATTCCTTCCCTCCCTCCCCCCACTCTTCTTATCTTCCTTTCTCTCTCCCTCCCTACTTTCCAACTTTGGGCTGTGTTGAATTTGTTGACTCATCATGAACAAACAGAAACTCCAATGATACTGTTACCCAAGAGAACTTGGCAAAAGGTTGTCATGTTTAATAATTCATTCACAGAATCCTCAATCTCACAAAAGCCTGGAATGGATTTCCTGTTTGGATAGGGCAGGGAAGCTACTGTGGCCAGGCTCCAGCTCTTCCCACTGCAGCTAGCACAAGCCTTCTAAAGCAGGATGTGGCGGGGTGCAGAAGCTCATGCCTGTAATCCCAGCACTTTGGCAGGCCGAGGTGGGCGGATCACCTGTTTGGTGATCTACTACCACACACTCTCAAAGGATTTCTCAGACAGTTTGCAAGAAAAAACGAAATCTATCCTTACTCTACAATCCTAAATAGACTATTTGGCAGCAGTGACTCTCCAAAACTACTGAGGCCTAGACCTCCTCACTGCTGAGAAAGGAGGGCTCTGCATCTTTTTAGGAGAAGAGTATTGTTTTTACACTAACCAGTCAGGGATAATACGAGATGCCGCCCAGCGTTTACAGGAAAAGGCTTCTGAAATCAGGCAACACCTTTCTAATTCTTATACCAAACTCCAAGGTCAGGAGTTTGAAACCAGTCTGTCTCTACTAAAAATACAAAAGTTAGATGGGAGTGATGGTGGGTGCCTGTAATCGCAGCTACTTTGGAGGCTGAGGCAGGAGAATTGCTTGAACCTGGGAAATGGAGGTTGCATTGAGCTGAGATCGCACCACTGCACTCCAGCCTGGGCATCAGAGCAAGACTCCATCTCAAAAACAAACAAAAAGCAGTGAGAGGTGAAGCCAGCTGGACTTCCTGGGTTGAGTGGGGACTTGGAGAACTTTTCTCTCTAGCTAGCAGATTGTGAAGGCACCAATCAGTGCTCTGTGTCTGGCTAAAGGATTGTAAATGCACCAATCAGCACTCTGTAAAAACGTACCAATCTTTCATCCCATCTCATCCCATCTTTCAGTCACTTCTCAAATGGTTCCTAGTAGATACACAACAGTTTTTTCTCCAATGGGAAAATAGAAAACAGGGAGCCACTCGGTTTGCTCCCAACACCCCTTTCCAGCCGCTCACCAGAGCTACCTTTGCAAGTACTCTAGGAGTATGGGAAAATGAAAACAACAAACTCACACACCTTTTTAACATACACAACCAGTTCTGACTACCTAGCCGAGGCAGATTCTTCTTCTGTGGAATGTCAACCTATATCTGCCTCCCGACTAACTGGACAGGCACCTGCACCTTAGTCTTCCTATGTCCCAACAATAACATTGCCCCAGGAAATCAGACCCTATCAGTGCTCCTCAAAACTCAAGTCTGTCAGCACAGAGCCATACAACTAATACCCCCGCTTATAGGGTTAGGAATGGCTACTGCCACAGGAACCGGAATAGCCAGTTTATCTACTTCATTATCCTACTACCACACACTCAAAGGATTTCTCAGACAATTTGCAAGAAAAAACAAAATCTATCCTTACTCTACAATCCTAAATAGACTCTTTGGCAGCAGTGACTCTCCAAAACCACTGAGGCCTAGATCTCCTCACTGAGGAGAAAGGAGGGCTCTGCATCTTTTTAGGGGAAGAGTATTGTTTTTACACTAACCAGTCAGGGATAATACGAGATGCCGCCAAGCGTATACAGGAAAAGGCTTCTGAAATCAGGCAACACCTTTCTAATTCTTATACCAACCTCTAGAGTTGGGCGACATGGCTTCTCCCCTTTCTAGGTCCCGTGAAAGCCATCTTGCTATTCCTCACCTTTGGGCCCTGCATTTTTAACCTCCTTGTCAAATTTGTTTCCTCTAGGATCGAGGCCATCAAGCTACAGATGGTTTTACAAATGGAACCACAAGTAAGCTCAACTAACAACTTCCACCGAGGACCCCTGGACCAACCCATTGGCCCTTTGACTGGCCTAAAGAGTTCCCTTCTGAAGGACACTACAACTGCAGGGCCCCTTCTTCACCCCTATACAGCAGGAAGTGGCTAGAGAGGTCATCACCCAATTCCCAACAGCAGTTGTGGTGTCCTGTTTAGATGGGGGATTGAGAGGTGAAGCCAGCTGGACTTCCTGGGTCAAGTGGGGACTTGGAGAACCTTTCTATCTAGCTAGAGGATTGTAAATGCACCAATCAGCACTCTGTGTCTAGCTAAAGGATTGTAAATGCACCAATCAGCACTCTGTAAAAATGCACCAATCAGCACTCTGTAACTAGCAAAAGGGTTGCAAATGCACCAATCAGCACTCTGTAAAATGGACCAATCAGCACTCTGTAAAGTGGAACAATCTGCAGGATGTGGGCTGGAACAAATAATGGAATAAAAACGGGCCACCCCAGTCAGCAGCGGCAGGGAACCGCTCAGGTACCCTTCCACACCGTGGAAACTTTGTTCTTTCCCTCTTGATGAAAAATCTTGCTGCTGCTCACTCTTTGGGTCCACACCACCTTTAAGAGCTGTAACGCTCACCACAACGGTCTGCGGCTTCATTCTTGAAGTCAGCGACACCACAAACCCACCGGAAGGGAGAAACTCCAGACACATCTGAAGGAACAAACTCCAGACGCACCATCTTTAAGAGCTGTAACACACACTGTGAAGGTCCGTGGCTTCATTCTTGAAGGCAGTGAGACCACGAACCCTCTGAAAGGAACCAACTCTGGACACAGCAGGACGTGAGACTTCTACCTGCTCACTCAGAATCATTTCTGCACCAACCATGGCCACTTTTGTGGAGCTCAGTACCAAAGCCAAGATGCCCATTGTGGGCCTGGGCACTTGGCAGGTAAGTATGCAAATCTTTGCACACCCTTCTTCTCTGGAGGGCTGTTTGGGTGTTTTCTCTTTCTATATTCAGCCAGAAAAGCCTGGAGGTTGGGTAGGGGTTTGGAGAGGTGAATTTCAGACCTGGAGCCGGGACTCAGGTTGCTTTCTTTTCTCAAAGCTGATTCAAGCTGCAATGCTGCAAGGCTGGCTTTTCCCAGCAGTGATGAGAACTCCTCCAGCAAGTATCAAATATCAAGCAGAGTTGGACTTAAAATTGTTTTCCAGGACAATTTCTCTCTCTGGCTCTAGGACACTTAATTGGGCAAAAGGTTTCCCCAGAGTCTTGGCTGTGGGTTTGTTGTGGGCTGAGTGGTTGAGGAGAGGATGCAGAGCCAGATGTCCCTGGCACCCCTTTGCAGATCACGGTGTGGGACTTGGGCTAGCAGCATCCGTATGACCTGGGAGCTTGTTAGACATGCAGAACTGGCCGGGTGTGGTGGCTCATGCCTGTAATCCCAGCACTTTGGGAGATCTAGACGGGAGGATTGCTTAAGCCCAGGAGTTGGAGGCCAGACTGGGCAACATAGCAAGACCCAATTTCTACAAAGAATCAATAAATTAGCTGTGCATGGTGGCATGCAGCTGTAGTCCCAGCCACTTGGGAGGCTGAGATGGAGATTGAGTTTTGAGCCTGAGAGGTCAAGGCTGCAGTGAGCGGTAATTGTGCCACTGCACTCCAGTCTGGGCAACAGAGTGACATCCTGTGTAAAAGAAAGAAAGAGAAAAAATGCAGAGTCTCAGGCTTCACCCCAGGCTACCTAACAGGCATCTGCACCTTAACAAGTTCCCTAGGTGGTTCCTGTACACATTGAAATCTGCAACATGCTGGGACTGCAGAGAGCCTGGGCTGGGAGTCATGAGCTCCACCCGGCTGTGTTAATGACAGCTGGCAAAACATGGTAAGGCACATTCAGGACTCAGTGAGGCAGGCTCCTGGGCCTCTCTTAGGCTAAGTTTGAAGTTGTTCCATCACCGCCTCCCTCTGCCTTCTTTGCCATTTCCATCCATGATAGCACCACCCTAACTAGGGATCAGAAGCAGTCTTTGCAGTTCCTCTTCTCTCCTGTCCCTCATGGCTAATTTCCCTGCCGAGACTTCTGCCTCTGGTTCTCTTTCCTTCTGTGCACCCTGATTTTTCCCCTCTCCTGTGCTGAGCTGGAGGGTAGGACCCTCTGCTGCAGCACTGGGTCATTCTCAGGATAAAGTCTTGGTCTATCTGGGTGAACAGATCACTTCCAGCTCGATTCATTCATAGCGACTCTTGCTTGAATAGCAACATTTGCCCCAAATCAGAGTTTCAATCCTATATAAATGGAACAAATAATCACTTCCAGATCTCCAGGGAATCTGCTCACCCTTCATAAGTTTACTAGACAGTTTCAGAATTTTGGAATTGAATGTAAGAATTATGAAGGGAGCTGCCTTCAACACGAGAGGATGATAGATTAAAGGATTATGAACTTAGCAGTAGAGGTGAAGAGGGGTGTAGCATAGCGGTTGGGGTCACAGGGGTGCTTCCAGATGCCAGGTGGCAGCCCGTTTCTTGTCCAGGTGGTAGGGTAGCTGTGCATCTCTGTTTTGTGTACTTTTCCATGTTTGTTATCTCTCAACAGAAGAGGTTTAAAAGACTATTTTGTGAGAGATCAAGTTTTATGTGCTTTTTGCCCCCATCATTGGCTTGGCTTGGTTAGAACAAAATGTTATAATTGTATTTCCTTTTTTTCTTTTCTTTCCTTCCCTTCTTTCTCTCCCTCTCTGTTGTTCTCCCTCCCTCTCTCTTTCTTTTTATAGGAATGGAAAACAAACTCTATTCCTATAAGCTTCTCGATTTCTCCTTTTTTTCTGAAATGATCATTGTATAATGGATGGCCTCTACTGAGCCTGCGTGTCAGGTAATGTGGTTAACTTAACATTCATTATAGCATGTCATCACCACAAAGGCCTCATGCAGCTGGTGCTATTTTTTTTTCCATTTTGCAGACAAGGTTTAGAGAGATTGAATCACCTGCTTAGACCTACACACGCAGTAAGTGTTGGAATCCGGATTGATGCTGTAATGACCATTATCCAGATCCTTATCACCATTTGGGGAAATTGTCTGAAAATCCCTCTGGGTTATTTAGAGTCAAGCTTTCATCTGGGTCTTCAGAAAGTTGTAGTGGAGCCATCTGCACCACCACACACCTGAAGACATTTCAGGACTAACCTGGATGAAAAGGGAACTGACTTTTAGCTAGGATAGGACAAAAGGGCATAATCATAAAATTAATTGACTTTCCTTCTTTTCTTTTGACAACTTTTCTAAACTGTGTATCCTCCCAAATATCCCCTGGCAAAGAAGACCCCAGTGAAGCCTTGGTTTGGAGAAACTGGGCCGTGTGGGGCAGGTGAATGTGGTCTGGGGATAAGAGAATGTGAAGGTTGCTGAGTGTGGTGTAATTCCAGCTACTCAGGAGTTGGGAGGATTGTTTGAACCTGGGAGTGTGAGGCCAGCCTGGGCAACATGGCAAGGTCTCATCTCTTAAAAAAAAAAATACGTTTGTGATGGGCTTTTCTTTTGCTTTTCAGTCTCCTCTCAGCAAAGTGAAAGAAGCGGTGAAGGTGGCCATTGATGCAGGATATCGCCACATTGACTGTGCCTATTTCTATCAGAATCAACATGAGGTGGGGGAAGCCATCCAAGAGAAGATCCAAGAGAAGGCTGTGAAGCGGGAGGACCTGTTCATCGTCAGCAAGGTGCACATGGTGCATTTGGTAGGAGGCCTTCACTTCAAGGCAGGCAGAAGTATCTGGGTTGGGTTGGCAGCAAGAACTCTGTCAGCATTTTCTACATGTACCCCTTTTCATCTCTGCCTTGATAACATCCGTGGATACAATACTATCCATACTCCAAGCTGTTATTGATATTTGAACACGTTGTTGCTGCCCCACCTGCCTGCAGGTTGGATTTCCCATAGTGGGCTTGGTTCTCCCTGGACCTCCCTGTTCCCCATCAGAGGGATCTACCATCTTCCCAGAGGCAGTCACAGGCCAAGGGTGCAGGCAGGGCTTGATATGCAGCCTCCCTCTCAGCACTGTCATCTCAGTGACTGTGCCCCTGAGGTTCTCAGCCAGGGGGCATTTTGGAAAACAGTAGGGGCATTTTTCTATTATCACATGTGATTTTCTTTATTCAGTCTAGTAAAAGTTGAGGTATACAATGTTATAAAAAAAGAAGAGGATGTTGGGTGTGAGGGGGTTGAGAGTCACTGGATCTATATTATATGCAACTTACTGAAAAAAAAAAAAAACACTAGTTCTACATACTTGGAAAATGCATACATCTGGTGGGACAAATAGACCCCACTGTGTAGCAGCCAAGTCTGGATAAAGCCCTTGTAAAGTTATCACTTGGGTCCTGATAGGCTTGATAAGGGACCTATCAGATAGGTCAGATAAAGGACCATCTTTTTCAACAAAGGCCTAAGAATGCTTGACATTTAAAAGCTACCACAATTCCTGCTCTCAGAGAGCCCACAGCTGAGGAAGAGACTGAGACAGGTAAACAAATTTCAAATCTGTGGCCACATTTACTTCAGTGATCTGAGACACATATAGAGTACTAGGAGAGTTGAAAAGTCAATTGCTTTTAACACTTAAGACATGTCATTGAGGTGCTGAGCCCTGGCGATCTTCCACACTGCACCATGGATCTTAATCAGCTTTGTTATAGATGGCCTGAGCCGGGTTAGATCAGGATGCAAATCAAAAAGCAGGGACAATGAGTATGATGTGGCCCTTCCTTTTCCCAGTATTAATAGCTCATTGCTACACTCTTTGCAGTTGTGGCCCACTTTCTTTGAGAGACACCTTGTGAGGAAAGCCTTTGAAAAGACCCTCAAGGACCTGAAGCTGAGCTATCTGGACGTCTATCTTATTCACTGGCCACAGGGATTGAAGGTTTGAGTGACTCCCTTTCTCAGCCTCTAGTTTCTGAGCTGTTGCAGGAAGTCAGGGACCCCGAATGGAGGGACCGGCTGAAGCCATGGCAGAAGAACATAAATTGTGAAGATTTTTTGGACATTTATTAATTCCCCACATTAATATTTTTATAATTTCTTTCACCTGTCTTTACTGCAGTCACTGAACATAAATTGTGAAGATTTCATGGACATTTATCACTTCCCCAATCAATACTCTTGTGATTTCCTATGCCTGTCTTTACTTAAATCTCTTAATCCCGTCATCTTCGTAAGCTGAGGATGAATGTCGCCTCAGGACCTTGTGATGATTGCGTTAACTGCACAAATTTTTTGTAGAGCATGTGTGTTTGAACAATATCAAATCTGGGCACCTTAAGAACAGGATAACAGCGATGTTCAGGGAACAAGGGAGATAATCTTAAAGTCTGGCTGCCTGTGGGCCAGGCAGAACAAAGCCATATTTCTCTTCTTTCAAAAGCAAATAGGAGAAATATCGCTGAATTCTTTTTCTCAGCAAGGAACAACCCTGAGAAAAAGAATGCGTTCCTAGGGGTAGGCCTCTAAAATGGCTGCTCTGGGGACGTCTGTCTTTTACAGTTGTAGATAAGGGATGAAATTTGCCCCAGTCTCCCATTGTGCTCCCAGGCTTATTAGGACAATGAAATTCCCGCCTAATAAATTTTGATCAGACCGGTTGTCTGCTTTCAAACCCTGTCTCCTGATAAGATGTTATCAATGACAATGCATGCCCGAAACTTCATTAGCAATTTTAATTTTGCCCCAGTCCTGTGATCTTGCCCTGCCTCCATTTGCCTTGTGATATTTTATTACCTTGTGAAGCATGTCATCTCTGTGACCCACACCCTATTTGTATACTCCCTCCCCTTTTGAAAATCACTAATAAAAACTTGCTGGTTTTGCAGCTTGAGGGCATCATGGAACCTGCCGACATGTGATGTCTCCCCTGGACACCCAGCTTTAAAAATTTCTCTCTTTGTAATCTTTCCCTTTATTTCTCAGGCCGGCCAACACTTAGGGAAATAGAAAAGAACCTACGTGAAATAACGATGAATTATCAGGGGCGGATTCACCCGATACTGAGCAGGTGCCAGAAAATAGTAGCTGCACCAGGGCTGCAGAGTGGTGTGGACTGGAGCAGGAGACCTTGCACTTCATAATTGGGAGTGGCAGGTGGTCAGGAAGAGACTTTGGAGCACAAAGATGCTGACATGGAAGGGAGGCTAAGGCCATGTGCGCTGCTGAGGTGCTCAGATGCCTGGGTTTCTTGCAGTTATGTCTGAGAGAAGCCATGATTTCTGGCAGCCCAGAAAAGTTGTAACTGCCATATCACCTTTGTCTTGATTCCACGCCCTGGGGTTGCCCTCCCAGGAAACCTCTTGGGTTATTCTTCCTTAACTATATTCCAGGGCTTAATTATTTTATTAAGCAAAGCACACTCAGGAGCAGCATCTTGGAGAAAAGTCCAAGTACGATGATGCTGGAAGGAAGCCAGTAGTGATCCCAGCAGCCATGTCCTGGGGCTCTGCTCTTACCTGCTCTTGAGGGGTGGGAGAGACAAATTTCCAGCTCTCTCCCCTCCTGACCAGCTGGAGTGATGATGGCCTGCCATCCCTAATTCCACGCCTCTTCTAGAGGCTGCAAGGATAGAAGTTGGCCAGTATCTTCCCCAGAAAACCACACCGTGGAGATCTAATCTTTATCCAGTGATATTGAAATGAAAGTTTGCCCTTGGGTGTATATAGGATCTTGGTGTATGAGGTTAATGTCCATGGTGATAATGGTGGCTTCTGGAATGTACTAACAGAGGATCTTAAAGTCAATCCAGTAGTTTCTAAAAATATAAGGATTAATATGCTATGGTAGATATAAAGATTTCATTTAAATTCACATTCTTGTAGTATGTACTCCAGAGCTTGAAAAAGTGGTATGCAGATGTGGTATTTAGCAAGAGTCAGGATCCTGAAACCTTGTTGAACAGAACCAAGTGTCCTGATGCAGATTCCAGTAAACTTTTCATTCTGTATTTACAGACTGGGGATGACTTTTTCCCCAAAGATGATAAAGGCATTGTGATCGGTGGAAAAGCAACATTCTTGGATGCCTGGGAGGTAGGTTCCAGCTTCCTTTAAGTGTGCTGGGAGAGAAATCCTCAGTTATCCATGAGATTCCCATTGATATGAAAGAGTCCATGTGCCTGATGGTTTCTAATTTCATCATTGTGATCCTCTAGCTCTTCTAATATATTCCTCATCACCTTTGGCTTTTGGGTGCATCTCATACTATTTATATTTCAAGGCTGGTACTGAGTCTTCAAATAAGACTGGAAATACAATGTACCCCACTTTGGGGAATACACATGCTGTTCTCAAACCAGGGCGAGGCATTTGGAACAAAGGGTTTGGGCCTGGGTTTGCTCATAGCAGCTGAGTAACCTAGAGTCAGTTTTGTAACTCTTGTAGAGCTCAGTTTTCTCTTTAAAAAAAAAAAAAAGTCTTATAATACATACTACTAATATATATCTTTCAGGGTGTGATAAAGCTTAAGATGGTTTACATGCCAGGAACATCAGTCATAAAGCCCATTTAATCATCTAACCCTATGAGAGAGGGTTAATATCCCCATTTATAAATAATGACATTTGAAACCTAGATTGGTTGGTGACTTGCCCAGGTCACGTCACAATGTGTGTGGCAGAGCTGGGATTGCACCCAGACTCATCTGAATCACAAGTCCAGCCACCAAAACCATCAGCATGGTGCTTGGCAGGCAGTGAACACACATCTGGAAATCAGGGAAACTTGTAATCCCAGCAATTTGGGAAGCTGAGGTGGGAGGATCACGAGGTCAGAAGTTCGAGACCAGTCTGGCTAGCAGAGTAAAACCCTGTCTCTACTAAAAATACAAAAAATTAGACGGATGTGGTGGTGTCTGCCTGGAATGTCAGCTACTTGGGAGGCTGAGGCAGGAGAATTGTGTGAACTTGGGAGGCAGAGGTTGCATTGAGCCAAGATTGCACCATTGCACTCCAGCCCAGGCATCAGTACAAGACACTATCTTGAAGAAAAAAAAAAAAAAGAAAAAAGGAATCAGGGAGCCTGAGTGCCCTGCTTCTCAGATCAAACCATGACCTGTTTCACATCATTCGTATTGAAAATGAATTAAGGGATGAACGTTTTCTCTGGTCATATTTTATTATACCATTATGTCCTTTTGCAAATGCTAATAGAGAGTGAATTGGAGGAATAAGATATAAATGAACAGTGGCATATGACTCCAAGAGTTAATCATGTTATCTTGGCAGCTGTCTGTGTAGCGGTGCATGTAGTTGTGAGTTTGTATTGTGTTTTACACGGGAAAATATATTAAGCCTCACCTTTCTGAAATGCTTAGAATTGACATGATTCAATTAAATATAGATTTTTCTGTGTATTATTTGTTCAAAAGCATTAATCCACAAGCACAGCATTCTTTCTTTGATACAGATTCTCACTCTGTCACACAAGCTAGAGTGCAGTGGCACGATCTTGGCTCACTACAACTTCCCTCTACCAAGTAAAAGCCATTCTCCTGCCTTGGCCTCCCAAGTAGCTGGGACTACATGTGCATGCCACCACACATGGATAATTTTTATATTTTTAGTAGAGATGAGGTTTCACCATGTTGGCCAGGCTGGTCTCAAACTCCTGACCTCAAGAGATCCACCTGTGTCAGCCTCCGAAAGTGTTCAGATTACAGGCGTGAGCTATAGCACCAGGCTGTTTGCATTACATTTGATCTGTGTTTTTGCCTTAGCTCCTATGATGATATTAAGTATGGCAAGTATGTCAATCTAGCCTGCTTCTCACAGTGCTATGTTTTCTTAATGAATATGAGGATGACTGCTAAAGAAAACATTTGAAAGGCATGAAAAGATATTGATCAAGGTCAGAGGCTCTGATTTGAAATGAGCATGCTTGAATACGTAAGCATTGGATGTTTATGTAGACCCACAACCAGTTCAGTAGAAACCTCACTGACTACCCTGAAGCAGAGGGGAGGAAAAAATTATGAAGAAGTCAAGTTCTAGTACAGGAAAAATAACCTGACCTATGATGCACAAAAGCTTTTAAATTATCTAATTGCTGAATCAGAAGTTTTCGGGAACCTTATGATTTCATAGCTTCTAAACTCTACTTCCCAATTTGAATAACTTCAACTATGCTAGTGGTTCTGAACATTGGCTGGGCATTAGAATCACCTGAGGAGTTTAAAAATCCCAATGTCTAGGCTACAAGTCAGACAAAATCAGTAAGAAACTCTGGGGGGATGAAATCCAGGAATCAATCTTTTTTTTTTTTAATTTAGAGAGAGTCTTGCTCTGTTGCCCAGGGTAGAGTACAACGGCATGATCATAGCTCAGTGCAGCCTTGGACTCCTGGGCTCAAGTAATCCTCCCAAGTAGCTGGGATCAGAGGCACACATCACCACATCCAGCTAATTAAAACAAATTTTTTTTTGGTAGAGACAGAGTCTTGCTATGTTGCTCAGGATAGACTCGAACATCTGGCCTTAAGCAATCCTCCTGTCTCAGCCTCCCAAAGTGCTGAGATTAGTCATGAGCCACTGCATACAGCTAGTATGTTTTAAAGCTCGCTAGTGATTCCAAATTGCAGCCAAAGTTGAGAAGGGCTGGATAAAGTGTTCCCTGAACATGTCAGGCTCATCCCTGCCTCTGAGCTTTGCTCCTGCCTTCCTGCCTTCCTGCCTTCCTGTCTCATATTCTCATGTTTTTCCCATCTTTTCTCTCTCACTCTCTAGGTTTTTTTTTTTTTTTTTTTTTTTTTGAGGCCCAGCTTGTACTCTACCTGAAGGACTCACCTGACAACTGCAGGCTGTGTGAATCTCTTCCTTCTCTGCCCTTTCTGACTCTGTCTATGCCACCATCACGTTATCTGAGGCAGCCTCCGTGTCATGGTCGATGGCTCCATAGAAGGGAAACCTAGCACTTTAATTGGATTGTGAAGAATCCCAGAAGAAGGAAGCACATTGTATACTTTTACATCCTGACAACTTCTGAGCAGGGTCTGGAACATGTAATAGATGGCTACTAAATACATGTTGCATTGGGGGCTGCTGCTAACATATATGGTATCTTTGGGCAAGTTTGGAAAATGCCCAACTAGGCTAAAAATTATACAAAAATTCCCTTCCTTGGGGGTCTATGTAGTTTCCATACCAGGAAGCACAGCTGGATATACAAACAGTGGGTCAGGTTTCAGCCCCACACAACTCCTTGGCTGGGTGACCCTGCTAGGGCGTTGTTTATATGCATGACTTTCTTGCAAACCAAGCCATGGTTGGTGTGGGAGACTGACTCAGGACCCACAAGTGAGGCTTCTTCGTATGCTGCAGCCTCTTCCTGACTAACACAGCTTGCCCAGGTTTGGGTGTGCAATGCACACACACAACAGTAGCTCCGTGCTATCATTTGGATTCATTAAAAATAAAATCATCTCATAAGCTTGCAGGTATTGATTTTTTTTATTTTTTATTTTTTCATTATAAAACTTTCATATTTCCATGGTGTACAGAAGTATAATATTTTATGTGTTTCTGTGTTTCTTTACATGTAAGGTGAGAGTGGCAAGAGCATAAAATCTTTACCTGTTACTCTCAGATTTTTTTGGGCTGAGGAGAGGCAGTAGGGCTGGAACCAATTACTGATGGGCACCCAGGCCCTGGACTGAAATTTCCTGTGAATGCTTCAGCTAACCCTGTTGCGGTGGATCCTTTAGCAATTTCTTCCCCAGGGAGGACTAAAGCAAGCCAGGGTCCCTGTAGTCCCTCTGGAGCGGCCCATAAGGTATTCCTTTCTATGACAGGCCATGGAGGAGCTGGTGGACGAGGGGCTGGTGAAAGCCCTTGGGGTCTCCAATTTCAACCACTTCCAGATCGAGAAGCTCTTGAACAAACCTGGACTGAAATATAAACCAGTGACTAACCAGGTAAATGCTGTTCAGTATAAGGGTAAGGGTCTTGCCCTATTACTTCTTAAGCATTGGAAGGAAGGTTCTATGCTATGCCCTGAGTGTCATCTCAGGGGTCAGTGATCAGGACACTTTGGGGAGGTGTGAGGCTGATCTCATGGGTGATTTAGCAAGTATCGCAGTGGGCAGGTGTTTGGCCTTTGCCTGGTGGACTTTTTTTCTGTGTAGAACTCCCTGTGAACAACTCACAACAGAGCCAGCTTTCCCTGTGATGAGGATTGTTTGCTGTTGCAGGTTGAGTGTCACCCATACCTCACGCAGGAGAAACTGATCCAGTACTGCCACTCCAATGGCATCACCGTTACGGCCTACAGCCCCCTGGGCTCTCCAGATAGACCTTGGTGAGGCTTCCAAGTGGTGGATCTTTCTCTTGCAAATCTTAAAAACATCATTTTATAATTGGCAAATGTTGGTATGAGTCCATAAGTTACTGGAAAGAAAAATGTGGGTAAGGTAACGCATTTGGTATACCCAAATGGGATGACAGTGGGAAAAAATAGGAATCAAAAAACAACAATAACAATAACAACAACAACAACAAGGGCGATATGCTTGACCCTCTGGGAATATTTCCAGTTCAGCCACCCAAGGGTGAACCAGGCTTTGCAAAATGCTAAGGCTTCAGAGCCCGGGGGAAGGACCCAAGTTTCCAGGTCCTCCTGCCTGTCTTCCAGATGGAGAGGCTCTGATGATCAGTCTTGAGACCCTCATTGGAGTGGTGTCCATCTGTACATGGTAGCCATGGTGATTATTCACATCAGCATCTTTCTGCCCCTAGGGCCAAGCCAGAGGATCCTTCCCTGCTGGAGGATCCCAGGATTAAGGAGATTGCTGCAAAGCACAAAAAAACCGCAGCCCAGGTACCATATTTTTATTTTTCTTGTTATCCAACCACTCATTCTTCCAGTCTCATGTTTCATTTCTTGTGTTATCCTCAACTGACTCCTTAAAGGGGAAGAACACAGGAGCTGAAGCCCTCTAAAGTGTTTCCTTCGAAGTCTGTTGGAACCTCTAGGAAACACAAGAGCTGTCACTGAAGCAAAGATAGCTTCTGTCTCACAGCTTCCTGTCAAGCCCTACAGCCCAGTGGCAAAGCATGCCTTTGGAGTCTAGGGATATGGGTGCAGATGCCAACTCTACCTCTGATCAGCCTTATGACCCCCAAGCTATTTTCTTTATTCCTAAAAAATGAAGATCACAGGGTTGTCTCTAAGACGAAGGGAGAGGTTGAGGTGGGGGGCTGGCACAAGTCTAATAGCTGTGAAGGGCTCAGTAATTATTAGCGAATGTACCTGAAGCCACAGCGAGCTGTGGATATGTTTTATTCTTCTTTTCCATAAAAGGAGGGGTCCTTGTAGCTGAGTGGAAACATGATGTCCCCTTTCCGCACAGGTTCTGATCCGTTTCCATATCCAGAGGAACGTGATTGTGATCCCCAAGTCTGAGACACCAGCACGCATTGTTGAGAACATTCAAGTAAGATTCCAGCTGGTCTGCCTTGGTATTCCTCAGTAGAGTGGGGGACAGGCAGACCCTCTCACTAGGCTTCTCACCTCATCCCTGCACTGTCTTTGGCTCCCTCCCTTCCCACCATCCTATCATTTTCCAGCCCAGAGAGCTAGGCTCGGTAGAGCTGAGATGAATGACCCATGGGCTAAGGACATCCTGGGGGCAGTGCCTGGTGAAGCCCTGTCAGGTCTGAGCACAGCTGTGCCTCACACCACTGAGAAGACCCTCAGTTGCCCCTGAGCAGCTAGGCCCTGGGCCACGCACAAGAGCAGACTGTCCTGGCCTCCCTGCTCACTTCCCGGCAGCAGAGGAGGTGTCAACTGTCCTTGGAGAAGTGTCCTCTAGAAGTGCCTGTCATGGAGCACAGGGCCTGTGCACACCTGGGGTTTAGTGCCTTTGAACCTGGTCTCCCTCTCCCCAGATCATTGAACACTACAAATACTGCGGTCTTTGTGTGAGACCTAATTTGGAGAAAAATTTGTATCCCTTGGACAGAATGGGAAAAGCTCCTGTGGCCAGTTTGTGCTGCGAATGTGAGCTCCCGCCCTGCTAGAATGGCTGGCAGTCTCCAGCCACAGCAGTAACAACCTTACAGATAATGTATTGGAACTCTTTCCTTTCTAGGTCTTTGACTTTAAATTGAGTGATGAGGAGATGACAACCACACTCAGCTTCAACAGAAACTGGAGGGCCTTGGCCCTTGAGGAGTAAGTGGCATGGAGTTAACTAGAAGCATTGCAGGAGTTTTTCTAAACTGGTAGAGGGTTAGTTGGAAGGATTAGAAGGCTTCTGGGACTACTTATGTCTTCAAATACTATTTTGGGGCAGTTTTGAAAGTTAAAATTTGGGTACCTTGGAATCACTGTGGGAGACACATCTCTAATTGCTGCCCATTGTCTGAACTTCTGGATGTAGAGCTAGAATTTTAAGAGAAGGTGTGTTATCAATAGGCAGGAGGCAGAACATTCATTGATTCATTCATTCAATCAATATCTAGTGGTCATCTATGTGCCAGGCATTTTCTAGGTGCTTAGATTATCATACTGTACAAAGTTGCTGCCTCCACAGGCTTAAGGAGGGAGGGAAGAAGAGAAAACAGAAATAAATCAACTCAAAATATAGATGTCAGACAGTAACAAATGCTAGACAGAAAAATAAAGTAGGGCAAAGTGGATAGGAAGTGGTGGGTGGTAGTGGGACTGATCCTTTATAAGGGTTGGGTCAAGGGAAGCCTTGCTGTGAGGGATATGCCATATGTATATTTGGGGGAAGAGCATTCTTGGCAGTGATAACAGCAGGTGCAAAGTCCCTGAGGTGGGATTGTGTTTAGAGCATTCAAGCAAGAAGGCCAGGGAGGCTGGATTAAATAATCTCCAAATGCCTCTTAAAGGAAGTGGTGCTAACTTTACTTTAAATCTCAGATAAGTGGTTGAAAAAAATCTTTCACTCTGGCTAGGTGGGAATTCTAAATTATCTCTTTACAATCAATACCTTCTGATTAATGTGTCTAATTACATATATCAAAGAGAGTTGTCTGGCATTTATTACTGCGAGGTCTGCAATTCAATGGCAATTTGAATTTCTTCCAATATTTGTATACCCAAAAATGATTTTTCAGCTTTTAAAAATAGTTTCAGTATCTCAAGCGTTGCTTGCATGTCATGATATTCCATATCTATCCTGCCCACCTTTAGTATCATAGCAGCCTTTCCTCATCTTCCAATGGCTTAGTTTTATCAGTGCTTAACAAAGTAGCAGCTACTTAGAGTAAAAAGGAAGGGTGAACATAAAATGGGACTCTCCCCGAAACTAAAACGCTTACCTTCCTATGAGCATCATTTTCGGTGTAGGCAATGGGTTGGTGGGCTCAGGAGTAAATCCACGTGGCCTCAAATCCAACTCTACCACTGGTTTCTTCACGGTGTGACATTGGGCAAATTTCCTAGTTTTTCTAAGCTGGTTTTTTTACCTATAAAGTAGGATGATAATACTAATCGCAGCTAACATCCATTGAACCTTAGCTTAGAATGTGCCAGGGTCCTGAGGCCTTTGCTGGTGCTATTATCTCATTTAATACTCATAACAATCCCCAAGCTGTCAATTCTGCTGTTGTTTCCTACCTCATGATGTTGTGAGAGTGGATTGGGACAAGACTTGTCAGTCGCCTCGCCTGACACCAGGCTTACCATGAGTTGTCATTCCGAGTTTATTCCGGTGCCCTGGTCACTGTCTGCCCTCCTTCCTAGCAAAGCCCTCATATCGATTTGAGGGAAGGTCAAGGTGTGAGCACCCTTATTGTGTTCTTGCAGGGAGGAGGCTGAGAGACCACAAATAGCCCAGAGTCCACCAGAGAAGAATACCTTCTCAACCAGAGTTGTTGCTTTCATGGAACACAGTTTCTTTTTTCTCTCTCTCTCTCTGTAGATTCTCTCATTTGGAGGACTATCCCTTCCATGCAGAATATTAAGGTTGCATCTCCTGGTGAGACTATCTCCACTCAAGTCCTATTTTAGCCAAGCTTATCTGAGATCACAGTGAACTTTGTCCTGTTGTAGACCAGAATCGGGGTGCTGTTTTAGACATGTATTTTTGTATGTTCAACTAGGATCAGAATATCACAGAAAAGCACGGCCTGAATAAGCAAATGATAATTTTTTCCACTTATCTGTTCTTATCAAATGGTTTTTAAGCACCAGAAACTCTGCCAACACTGAGGATGTAAAGATAAATAATAAAAAATAATGATTGTAACCAACATGTATTGAGAGTGTATTATGTGCC
Organism: Symphalangus syndactylus; assembly: GCF_028878055.3. Classification (NCBI taxonomy): domain Eukaryota; kingdom Metazoa; phylum Chordata; class Mammalia; order Primates; family Hylobatidae; genus Symphalangus; species Symphalangus syndactylus. Next base: position 124,529,986 of record NC_072428.2, read on the forward strand.
AACACAATTTGAAGTGTTTTCCTGTGGGTGAATTCACTGAATCCTCAAAATAACCCCTTTGGGGTAGGTACTTTTTACATCATCTTATTCACATTTCCTGGAAGAGGAAATAGAGATGAGGGGAGGTAGGAGGACCTTGCTTAAGGCCACCCAGGTAGTAAGTGACTGAACCAAGTTTCAAAGGCAGGCAGGCTCTGGGAGAGCTCACAGCGATCGATGGTCATCCTTTCCTCCTGAGTCTTTTCCTGCCACCTTTCCTCCTTGCCTGTCTCCACTCATTCCCTGTCTTGCCCTCCCACCTTGCCTTCAATACATCATCATGTCAAAGAGTCAATGGCAGAGCCTGCAAACTCCACAAAGATGCTAGTGTCCATTGAGAGAGGTGCGGCATTTCCTCGGGAAGTAGGGTGGAAGAACAATAAAGATGCTCACTATTGCCATTAATCTGGAACACTTCTGTTTGTCCTATAATAATTGCTTCTTATGAAATATTCCAACTATATAGAAATGTACAGGAAATAAACTAATGAGCATCTGGCCGCCCACCTTATAATGTTAACAAATGCTAGCCGGGTGTAGTGGTGTGCACCTGTAGTCCCAGCTACTCCGAAGGCTGAGGTGGGAGGGTCGCTTGAACCTGGGAGGTGGAGGTTGCAGTGAGCCAAGCTTGCCCCACTGCACACCAGCCTGGGTGACAGAGAGTGACTCTGTCTCAGAACAAAAAACAATTCTAACCTTTTGCCATATGGGCTCCAAATCTTTAAAAAAAAATTAAGAAATTAGGGGTTACCAATGTAGTGGAGGACCACTTTGTGCCTCTCCTCATCCCCATTCCCCTCACTCCCTCTCCAGAGGCAAATGCTTATCCTAAATTGGTGAGTCCCCTCATCCTCTGGTTGGGGCTGGGGGGTACATCTAATTCTCAAGCTTCCTTGCAATGTTATTACTTCCCCTGGGTTTGCTCAGTGAGAGGTACAGTTAGGAGCTTGAAGGGCTGGAGAAGGGAAAACCAGGCGTTTCTCTCTCCCTCTCTCCCTGTCTCTTGACCTTGACCGGCATCTCCAGTAGAAGGCACATTCCTCTGTGGGCTCAGCTTTTCCAGGCAGCCTCCACCTTGATTCTATCTCCTACCAGACAAAGCTTCTGGGATGAGGAAGCAGCACTCTTTCTTTGTCCTCCTTCCTTAGGAGCAGGAATCTCTTCCTGCTGCTGCTAACCTGAGTTGCCTCATCTTCTCCTTTCAATAGCCCAGCTCTTCCATCAGGTGTAACTGATCACCTATTATAACCAAGTATTTGAATCAAATATCCAATATTTAAAACTCTTAGTGTAGTTTCTTTTCTCCTGGCTGGACCTTTGACTGGTATACTTCCCATCCACATTTTTGTATTTTTAGTATATATGTGCACATCCATACACAATATCATAGACTGGGTGCTTTTAAAATGTATATAAAATGTGTACAATTGATACACAGGAAGCATTTTCAACCCAGACCCCAGTGATAGCTCTTTAGTGAGCATTTTGTGAAAGTTTTCTTCATGTGACTGTGATTATGATTTGCTCCATAAAAAGCTGAGGTTTTGGGATAAAATGGTTGGGTTTCTATTATGTGGCTTTTTTTTTGTTTTGTTTCACTTGAGTTTAACCAAACAGAGGTAAATTTAAAAAGCTGATATGGTGGAGTTCTGTGTTTTAAAAAGCAACATTTTAGTTATTCTGTTTTTTATCTTTGTAGAGAAGGAGTCTTGCTCTGTTGCCCAGGCTGGAGTGGAGTGCAGTGGCATGAGTATAGCTCACTGCAACCTTTAATTACTGGTGCTCAAGTGATCCTCCTGCCACAGCCTTCTGAGTATCTGGGACTACTAATTATGTCTTGCTAATTATTTTTTGTAGAGACAGGATCTTGCAGTGTTGCTATGTTGCCCAGGCTGGTCTCAAACTCCTGGCCTCAAGTGATCCTCCCTCCTCTGCCTTCCAAAGTGTTGGAATCACAAGCATGGGCCACCTCACACAGCCAGTTATCTGATTATATTTTCAGCATTTATATCTCAAGTAACGAGAACCTTGCAGGCCTCGGGGTCCTCAATGTCACAACTGTAAGAAATACAATGAATCCATCCTAAAATTTGTTCACTATTTTGTCTCAATTGTTCAGAAATAAAGCCACCATCATCATCAGCTAAACCAAAGCTGCCATTATGGGGAGAGAATCTAAGGTATACACTACAGGTGTGTGTTAAATAACTCTTATGATAATGTAGGGAACTTGCCTTATGAAGAGAAAAGAAGGGGAATAACCACAGAGAGGAAGATGGTAAGGTCAGTGTGGAAATGGAAGGGAGCTTGTCGTGGGAAGTAGGGAGGCAAGGAGTGAGGCTCTTATGTTTCAAGTATTCTCTCCACTCATTGTCTAAGAGAGGGCTGGAAAAATGGGTTGCAACTACCATGGAGATTCTGGAATCACTTTGACCATCCTGCCGGGTCCAGGTAGTTCAGAGGGCTAGACTTGCCCTCTTGTATTTAAGTGAGATCTGGCAAATGCTGGCCAGATGATGCCAAACTATAACTGGGACCTAAAGGGATTTGGATCTCCCAGCCAGACCCCTTAATGCCTGACTGTCCAGGGCTGCTCCAGTCATTTCAACAACCTTACAACAACTCTGCACTTTACATGATTAAAAATTTGGACCCAGCCAGGCCTGGTGGTTCACACCTGTAATCCCAGCACTTTGGGAGGCCGAGGCAGGAGGCTCGCTTGAGGCCAGGAATTCGAGACCAGTCTGGGCAACATAGTGAGACTGTTGCCGTATGAAATATTAAATTAAAAAATTTGCATTGTTGTGAGATTTAACTACTTATTGCATTATTATGAGATTTAACTGTATATTAGAATTAAAAATGTACAGATGAGAGAGGCTTCTGTAGAAAATAGTTTTCAGTAAAATTTGAAAGGAACCTGAAGAGTGAAGATTGTTGGAAATAATCTTTTTTTTTTTGCTTTAATGAGTGTGCATGACTATAGAAATGTAAATTCTGAACATAAAAATATGCAAAAATAAACCAGCAGCGGTGGCTCACGTCTATAATCCCAGCACTCTGGGAGGCTGAGGAGGGTGGATCACTTGAGGTCAGGAGTTTGAGACTAGCCTGGCCAACATGGTGAAACCCTGCCTGTAATAAAAATACAAAAATTAGCTGGGCGTGGTGGCAAATTCCTCTTATCCCACTCAGGAGGCTGAGGCATGAAAATTGCTTTATCCCAGGAGGCAGAGGTTGCAGTGAGCTGGGATTGTACCATTGCAATGCTGCCTGGGCGACAGAGTGGGACTCCGTCTCAAAACAAAAACAAAAACAAACAAACTAATAGGAGATAAACAAACTTGAACAAAACCATTTGGCAATTTTAATATAATCAAAAGAGCTTATTCATATCAATAAGAAAATTCTAAGATGCCAAAAAGAAAGTTGGTACATAAAAATTGAACAGTACATGACATGAAAAATTGTACTAACTAGTAATAAGAATGCAAATTAAAATAAGTTTTTTCTAACTATCAAACCAACAAAACTTACAAATTAAAGGAAAATAGATCTAGAATGATATGAATATTAACAGGGTTTTTTTCTATATTATATGGCAACAGGTTTTTTTTGTTATTCTTTTACATAATTTTCAAAATTTCCACAATACGAAATGCACTTTTACAATCAAGAGAGGCATTAAAGATTTAGAAAATAACAGAGATTTAGCTCAATTAGTTATTTTATACATCCACTGGGAAAACCAAATGGAAGAGACACTTTCACTTGAAATTATTCTCATTTAACAAGCCTTTCAATTTTAGAAAATACGTATTCTGAATGTACAATGCAGTGGAATTTGATTACATTTAATTTTAAACTCTACCTAGTTCATTTGTTTTTCGTCATTTGTTGTCAGCGTTTTCTCAGAAACTTCATGAAAGTTTTGCACCCTTAAAATCTTACAGTGTTGCATTCCAGCACTTTTGTTGGTTCAAAAATATCAACCCCCAGATAAGTTAGGGAGAGTTGGTGGGGACCAAGAGGAGCTTGACCATTACTAAAAAATTACACAAGAGAAGTACTTGTGCCTCAGGGTTTTGCCCTTGCTGTTATTGCCTGGGATGCTCTGCCCTCAGATATTAGAATAATTCTCTGGCTTGTATTTTTAATTTCCTTGCCGATTTATCATCTTCTCAGGGAGGCCTTTCTTCATCACCCTATTTAAAATTAACCCATCTCCTCTGACATTTCCTCTTGCCCTTCTGTGTTTTCTTCTCCTTGGCATTTATCAATATGTTATGTATTTTAAATATTTACTGTTTGCTTGCTTACCCTGTTTCTACCCACTGGAATGTAAGCTCTATGGGAGAAGGGATTCTCAATAATATCTGTTGAATAAATGGATAGATCGAATGGATGGAACAATGGAGGGATGAATGGATGGATGGAGGGAGGGAGGCATGGATGGATGGATGGAAACATGGAGGAAGGATGGAAGGATGGATGAAAGGAAGGAAGGATGGATGGAAGGATGAATGGAAGGAAGGATGGGTAGAAGGATACAGGGATTGGGGATGGATGAATGATGGATGGATGAAATGATGGATGGATAGAAGGGTGGTTGGAAGGATGGATAGATGGAGGGAGGGAGGCATGGATAAATGGATGGAAGCAGGGAAGGAAGGATGGATTGATGGATGTTGGATGGATGGATGGATGGATGGATGGATGGCTGGATGGATAGTTGGAAGGATGGATGGATGGGAAGTGTTTTTACTCCGATTTTACTTTTTAACTCCAATTTCAGATTTAAAAAACCTGAAGCTAGATTTCTTAATTGTTACAACCCATAATGCCTACTCACAAAATCTGAAGTAATTTCATGAACTCTACAGCTAGTCATAAATTGCAGAGACTGTATAACATCCTTGAACTGGAACTGAGATAATCATTTTGGAGTCAGGGATGATATGTGGAGAATGTCAATCTTTAATTCATGATTGAAGTTTTACTTCTGTTCTCATTCAAGTCTAATAGTGAGAGGTAAAATAGGAATTGAGGCACCACTAATATTCTCTCCTTTCAATTCTGTTTGTTCTACTCCATGCTAGAAAATGGTGCATTGCTCTTATTAGGAATTCCTTCCTATGTGTGAGTTGAACATGGCTTGCATATATTTCCAGGATCTGCTTTCTACTAGGACACAGCATTCAGAAGACCTGAGAAGCACTGAGCAGAGAACAGCCGTGGTACTGCTATCCATGAACCAAGGGATGCTGACAGCTAAAGTGAAAAGCAGGGGTAAAGGCAGCCTATATGTCAGATTCCCAGGGTATAGTTAAAGGCTGTCTTGATTGGAAAAAATCTATACCCTAGTGCTTCAACCTTGGGATAATCCTGAAGACTAAAAAAAGATAATGGCTCCTCTATATTTACTGATAAGCAGAATTCATAACCTTGATTTCTTCCTATGAATATCAATATTCTCATTATTCTAGTTTTTGTTTCTGCATTAGTGTCTGTATTAGTTTTCCTGGTGAGAGGCAGGACTAGCTGGATTTTCTAGGCTGACTAAGAATTCCTAAGCCTAGCTGGGGAAGGTGATTGCACCCACCTTTAAACACAGGGCTTGTAACTCAGCTCACACCCGACCAATCAGGTAGTAAAAAGGGCTCACTAAAATACAAATTAGGCTAAAAGCAGGAGGTAAGGAAATAGTCAAATCATATATCGCCTGAGACCACAGGGGGAGGGACAATGATCAGGATATAAACCCTGGCATTCAAGCAGGGAGTGGCAACCCGATTTGGGTCCCCTCCCATTGTATGGGAGCTCTGTTTTCACTCTATTAAATCTTGCAACTGCACACTCTTCTGGTCCATGTTTGTTCTGGCTCAAGCTGAGCTTTTGCTCTCCGTTCACTGCTGAACGCCACTGTTGCAGACCTGCCATTGACTTCCACCTCTCCAGATCAGGCAGGGTGTCCACTGCATTTCTGATCCAGTGAGGCGCCTGTTGCCACTCCCATTTGGGCTAGAGCTCACCATTGTTCCTGCACGGCTAAGTGCCCAGGTTCATCCTAATTGAGCTGAACACTAGTCACTGGGTTCCACCGTTCTGTTCCATGACCCACGGCTTCTAATAGAGCTATAACACTCACCACATGGCCCAAGGTTCCATTCCTTGGAATCTGTGAGGCCAAGAATCCCAGTTCAGAGAACAAAAGGCTTGCTGCCATCTTGGGAGTGGCTGCCACCATCTTGGGGGTGGCCCGCCACCATCTTGGGAGCTCTAAGAACAAAGACCCACACGTAACATTTGGTGGTCTGTACGGGGATTCTCTAAAGCAGTGAGTAATATCGGGCCACTTTCTCTTGCTCTTCTGTCCTATCCTTCCTTAGAATTGGAGGAAAATATCTGGCATCTGTCGGCTGGTTAAAAATGATTAGCATGGCTGCCGGACTAAAGACTCAGGTGTGAGGCTTCCTGGGAAAAGGCTTGCTAACAACCCCCAACCCTTATGGGTTGGGAGCATTGGTGTGCCTGGAATCAGCTTCCACTTTCACAATTTTCCTGGGGAAGCCGAGGGTTGACTAGAGGCAGAAAGCTGTCGTCCTGAACTCCCGGCATTGGCTGGTCGAGATCACGGCGCAGTCAAAAGTCTCTACTCAAAAGTCACCCATGCGTGTGCCCCTACCTCTCCTTCTGACCCATACCTCCTGGGTCCCAACCATGACTTTCTTGAAAGCGTAGCCCCAAAATTCTCCTTACCTCTGAATCTACTTCCTCCGATCCCTGCCTCCTAGGTACTAATGCTTCACACTTTCACTTCCTCTCCCAAGTATTAGAGCAAGTTGTATCTCCAAAGGGATCTAAGGAAGCTCTATGCTGCATCCTTAGGCATCTAGGCTATGAATCCAGGGAGTCTTGTCCCTGGAGTCCCTCCCAATTTAGGCATCTAGCTCTCAACATGACCAGTTATGTGTGACCCATTCCCCACCACCCTTGCTGGGGCCTTAGAACTGATAATCCAGTACTTTAACAACTGGAACTGGGTCTACAACAACATAATAGATCAGGATGAAAATGAACTGAGTAAATGAAAGGGAGGCACATATTCCTATAGTGAAAAATGGGGGCAATGAGCAAATATCCTTCCACTGTGTTTCCAAAATCCATCTACAAAGACAGAGAAGAGAGAGACAGAGAGGAGAGAGAGAGAGAATGGGGGGAAAAGAAGCAGAGAGAGAGAGGGGAAAGAGGCAGAGAGACAAAAAGGGAGTCAAAGAGAGAAAGAAAGAGAAAAATAGAAGTAGTAAAGAAAAAAACAGTGTACCCTATTCCTTTAAAAGCCAGGGTAAATTTAAAACGTATAAGATAATTGAAGGTCTTCTCTGTGACCCTATAACACTCCAATACCACCTCGTTGTCAGTGCAAACAAGGGCATAGCCTGAAAACACTGAGACCACTGACAACCCATAACATTCCTATCAAAAATACTTAACTCAGTAATCGCGGATGGCCCAAATGCATTCAGTCAGTAGTGGCAACTGCTTTGCTAAAAGTAGAAAAATAACCTTTAGAGGAAACCTCACTGTGAGCACACCTCACTAGTTCTGAGCTATCCTAAGTCAAAAAAAGCAAAAAGGTAGCTTACTAACTCAAAAATCTTAAAGTATGGGGCTATTCTGTTAGAAAAAGGTGATTTAACATTAACCACTGAAAATTCCCTTAAACCAGCAGGTTTCCTAACAGGGGATTTAAATTTTAATTACCATACAAAGGTCCGACCAGACCTAGGAGGAACTCCCTTCAGGACAAGACGATAGATGGTTCCTCCTGGGTGATTGAGAAAAAAATCACAATGGGTATTCAGTAAATTATAGGGAGACTCCTGTGGAAGTAGAGTTAGGATAATTGCCCAATAACTGGTCTGCTCACCTGTGCAAGCTGTTTGCATTCAGCCAAGCCTTAAAGTACTTACAGAATCAAAACTCTATCTCAATCCTGACTCAAAAGGTTACCTACACCCTCTCTGAAATGAATTTGCATAAGAACAGTTGTTTATGGGAATGCATCTGATGGGGCAGCTGGGTTGTTATGAAATACTCAGGAACCCAGCCCAGCTCTAGGACTCATCACTGAGCACAAAGGCAATATTGGGCACACTGGTAAAGGACCACTAGAATCCAGCAGCCTGGACCCTTTTCTTTGTGGTCAAGAAAAGTGGGAAAACAGGTGCAGGACTGCCTCATCGGTGAGCGTAACTAATCCAATAAGCAGAGGTCCATGTGTGGTTACGCACCCTGGAAAGGTGCTGAGACCAGCTCGGTCATGGAGACCCTACCCCAGCAGTGCTAGAGGAATTAAAGACACACAACAGAAATATAGAGTGTGGAGTGGGAAATCAGGGGTCTCACAGCCTTCAGAGCTGAGAGCTTCGAACAGAGATTTACCCACATATTTATTGACAGCAAGCCAGTGATAAGCATTGTTTCTGTAGTTTATAGATTAACTAAAAGTATTCCTTATGGGAAACAAAGGGATGGGCCAAAATAAAGGGATGGGCTCTGGCTAGTTATCTGCAGGAGGAACATGTCCTAAGACACAGATAGCTCATGCTATTGTTTGTGGTTTAAGAACGCCTTATGTGGTTTTCTGCCCTAGGTGGGCCAGGTGTTCTTTGCCCTCATTCCGGTAAACCCACAGCCTTCAGTGTTGGCATCATGGCCATCATAAACATGTCACAGTGCTGCAGAGATTTTGTTTATGGCCAGTTTTGGGGCCAGTTTATGGCCAGATTTGGGGGCCTGGTCCCAACAGAAAGGAATAAGCATTAGGACCATAGAGGATGCTCTAGGACTAATGCTCACTGGAAAATGACTAGGGGTGCTGGCATTCCTATGTTCCTTTTTCAGAAATGTTCCCCCCAAGGCAAAAATGCCCCTAAGATGTATTCTGGATAATTTGGCCTAGTCAGAGTATATGTACTTTTTCCCCTCTCAGACCTGAAGCAAATTAAAATAGACCTAGGTAAATTCTCAGATAACCCTGATGGCTATGTTGATGTTTTACAAGGGTTAGGGCAATCCTGTGATCTGACATGGAGAGATACAATGTTACTGCTAGATCAGACACAAACCCCAAATGAGAGAAGTGCTGCCGTAACTGCAGTGCGAGAGTTTGGCAATCTCTTGTTTCTCAGTCAGGTCAATGATAGGATGACAACAGAGGAAAGAGAACAATTCCCCACAGGCCACCAGGCAGTCCCAGTGTAGACCCTCATTGGGACGCAGAATAAGAACATAGAGAGTGTTGCCGTAGACATTTGCTAACTTGCGTGCTAGAAGGACTAAGGAAAAGTAGGAAGAGGCCTATGAATTATTCAACGATGTACACTATAACACAGGAAAAGGAAGAAAATCCTACTGCCTTTCTAGAGAGACTAAGGGAGGCATTGGGAAAGCATACCTCTCTGTCACCTGACTCTATTGAAGGCCAACTAATCTTAAAGGATAAGTTTATCACTCGGTCAGCTGCAGACATTAGAAAAGACTTCAAAAGTCTGTCTTAGGCCCAGAGCAAAACTTAGAAACCCTATTGAACTTGGCAACCTCGGTTTTTTATCATAGAGATCAGGAGGAGCAGGCACAACTGGACAAACAGGATAAGAAAAAGGTCACCACTTTAGTCATGGCCCTCAGGCAAGCAGACATTGGAGGCTCTGGAATAGGAAAAGGCTGGGCAAATTAAATGCTTAATAGGGCTTGCTTCCAGTGCGGTCTACAATTACACTTTAAATAAGATTGTTCGAATAGAAATAAGCCACCCCCTTGTCCATGGCCCTTATATCAAGGGAATCACTGGAAGGCCCACTGCCCCAGGGAATGAAGTTCCTCTGAATCAGAAGCCACTAACCAGATGATCCAGCAGCAGGACTGAGGCTGCCTGGGGCAAGTGCCAGCCCATGCCATCACTCTCACAGAGTGCTGGGTATGCTTGATTATTGAAGGCCAGGAGGTTAACTGTCTCCTGGACACTGATACAGCCTTCTCAGCCTTACTCTCCTGTCCTGGACAACTGTCTGCCAGATCTGTCACTGTCCGAGGGGTCCTAGGACAGGCAGTCACTAGATACTTCTCCTAGCCACTAGGCTGTGACTGGGGAACTTTACTCTTTTCACATGCCTTTCTAATTATGCCTGAAAGCCCCATTCCTTTGTTAGGGAGAGACATCCTAGCAAAAGCAGGGGCCATTATACACTAGAATTAGGAGAAGGAAAAAGGGTGAATATATATACAGACTCTAAATATGCTTACCTAGTCCTCCATGCCCACGCAGCAATATGGAAAGGGAATTCCTAACTTCCAAGGGAACACCTATCAAACATCAGGAAGCCATTAGGAGATTATTATTGGCTGTACAGAAACCTAAAGAGGTGGCAGTCTTACACTGCTGGGGTCATCAGAAAGGAAAGGAAAGGGAAATAGAAGAGAACTGCCAAGTGGATATTGAAGCCAAAAGAGCTGCAAGGCGGGACCCTCCATTAGAAATGCTTATAGAAGGATCCCTAGTATGGGGTAATCCCCTCCAGGAGACCAAGCCCCAGTACTCAGCAGAAGAAATAGAAGGGGGAACCTCACAAGGACATAGTTTCCTCCCCTCAGGATATCTAGCCACTGAAGAAGGAAAAATACTTTTGCCTGCAGCTCACCAATGGAAAGTACTTAAAACCCTTCACCAGACCTTTCACTTAGGCATTGATAGCACCCGTCAGATGGCCAAATCATTATTTACTGGACCAGGCCTTTTCAAAACTATCAAGCAGATAGTCAGGGCCTGTGAAGTGTGCCAAAGAAATAATCCCCTGCTTTATTGCCAAGCTCCTTCAGGAGAACAAAGAACAGGCCATTACCCAGAGAAGACTGGCAACTAGATTTTACCCACATGCCCAAATCTCAGGGATTTCGGTTTCTACTAGTCTGGGCAGATACTTTCACTTATTGGGCAGAGGTCTTCCCATGTAGGACAGAAAAGTCCCAAGAGGTAATAAAGGCACTAATTCATGAAATAACTCCTAGATTCGGACTTCCCCATGGCTTACAGAGTGACAATGGCCCTGCTTTCAAGGCTGCAGTAACCCAGGGAGTATCCCAGGTGTTAGGCATACAATATCACTTACATTGCCCCGGAGGCCACAATCCTCAGGAAAAGTCAAGAAAATGAATGAAACACTCAAACAACATCTAAAAAAGCGAACCCAAGAAACCCACCTTGCATGGCCTGCCCTGTTGCCTATAGCCTTACTAAGAATCCTAAACTGTCCCCAAAAAGTGGGACTTAGTCCATGTGAGATGCTGTATGGATGGACCTTCCTAACCAATGACCTTGTGCTCGACCGAGAGATGGCCAACTTAGTTGCAGACATCACCTCCTTAGCCAAATATCAACAAGTTCTTAAAACATTACAAGGAGCTTGTGCCCGAGAAGAGGGAAAGGAACTATTCCACCCTGGTGACATGGTATTAGTCAAGTCCCTTCCTGCTAATTCCCCAACCCTAGACACATCCTGGGAAGGACCCTACCCAGTCATTTTATCTACCTCAACAATGGTTAAAGTGGCTGGAGTGGAGTCTTGGATACATCACACTTGAGTCAAACCCTAGATACTGCCAAAGGAACCCGAAAATCTAGGAGACAACACTAGCTATTCCTGTGAACCTCTAGAGGATCTGCGCCTGCTCTTCAAGTGACAACTGTGAGGAAAGTAACTGAATCATAGATCCCCATGGCCCTCCCTTTTCAAATTTTTCTCTTTACTGTTCTCTTATCCCCTTTTACTCTCACTGCACCTCCTCCATGCCACTGTACTACTGGTAGCTCCCCTTACCAAGAGCTTCTGTGGAGAATGTGTCTTCCTGGAAATATTGATGCCCCATCTTATAGGAGTTTTTCTAAAGGAAACCCCACTTTCACTGCCCACACCCCTATGCCCCTGCACTTCAGGCCTACATTTCAATCCCTGTATCTTTAACCTCCTTGTTAAGTTTGCCTCTTCCAGAATCAAAGCTGTAAAACTACAAATGGTTCTTCAAATGGAGCACCAGATGCAGTGCACGACTAAGATCTACCGTGGACCCCTGGACTGGCCAGCTAGCCCATGCTCCAATGTTAATAACATTGAAGGCACTCCTCCTGAGGAAATCTCAACTGCATGACCCCTACTACACCCCAATTCAGCAGGAAGCAGTTAGAGTGGTCATTGGCCAACCTCCCCAACAGCACTTGGGTGTTCCTGTTGAGAGTGGGGACTGAGAGACAGGACTAGCTGGATTTCCTAGGCTGACTAAGAATTCCTAAGCCTAGCTGGGGAAGGTGACTGCACCCACCTTTAAACACAGGGCTTGTAACTCAGCTCACACCCGGCCAATCAGGTAGTAAAAAGGGCTCACTAAAATACAAATTAGGCTAAAAGCAGGAGGTAAATAGTCCAGTCATATATCACCTGAGACCACAGTGGGAGGGACAATGATCAGGATATAAACCCAGGCATTCGAGCAGGGAGTGGCAACCCGATTTGGGTCCCCTCCCATTGTATGGGAGCTCTGTTTTCACTCTATTAAATCTTGCAACTGCACACTCTTCTGGTCCATATTTGTTCTGGCTCAAGCTGAGCTTTTGCTCACCGTCCACCACTGCTGAACGCCACTGTCGCAGACCCGCCACTGACTTCCACCTCTCTGGGTCCAGCAGGGTGTCTGCTGCATTTCTGATCCAGTGAGGCACCCATTGCCGCTCCATTTGGGCTAGAGGCTCTCCATTGTTCCTGTGTGGCTAAGTGCCTGGGTTCATCCTAATCGAGCCAGACACTAGTCACTGGGTTCCATGATTCTCTTCCATGACCCACGGCTTCTAATAGAGCTATAACACTCACCGCATGGCCCAAAGTTCCATTCCTTGGAATCTGTGAGGCCAAGAACCCCAGGTCAGAGAACAAAAGGCTTGCTGCCATCTTGGGAGTGGCTGCCACCATCGTGGGAGCGGCCCACCACCATCTTGGGAGCTCTAGGAACAAAGATCCACCCCATAACACTAGGGTGGCTGTAGCAAATTACCACAATCTTAAAACACCAGAAATTTATTCCTGCATAATTCTGGAGGCCAGGAATCCAAAATTTACGTGTCATCAGTGATGTACTCCCTCTGAAGGCTCCAGGAAAGAATCCTTCTTGCCTCTTCCTAGCGTCTGGTGGTTGCTGGCAATCCTTGGGGTTCCTTGGCTTGTAGCTGCCTTCCTCTGATTTCTGCCTCTGCCTTCACATGACCTTCTTATGAGGACACAAGTCATTGGATTTATGATCCACCTTAATTCAGAATGCCCTCATCTTAATTTAACTAACTCCATCTGCAAAGACTCTATATTCAAATAAGGTCACAGTCTGAGGTTCTGAGTGGACATGGACTTTGCGGGGACACAATTCCACCCAATATAGAGCCTGACACGTTTTCCTGCTTGTAGTTGAATGCTCAATGTTTATGAGTATATACTCAGGGACTTTTGTTTATTTGTTTGTTTGTTGAGACAAAATCTCACACTATTGCCCAGGCTGGAGTGCAGTGGCATGATCTCAGCTCACTGCAACCTCAGCCTTCTGGATTCAAACCGTTCTGCCTCAGCCTCCTGAGTAGCTGTGATTACAGGTGTGTGCCACCATGCCTGGCTAATTTTTGTATTTTTAGTAGAGATTGGGTTTTGTCATGTTGGCCAGGCTGGTGCTTGTGCCCCAGGGCTTGTGGCACTTTTGCCCCAGGGCTTGTGGCACTTGTGCCCCACTCCTGACCTCCAGTGATCTGCCCACCTTAGCCTACCAAAATGCTGGGCTTATAGGCATGAGCCACTGTACTCAGCCAACATTTTTTATCAGAACTTACTTTCTCATTCATTCGTTACCCAAGTAGCTAAAATACCATCTCTTGGTAAAATCTGATTCATATTTAGCCACTGCTTTTCTCAGTAGCCTGTTTGTTTCTGTATGTATTCATTCTCCAGTCTCCCTGGATTCTCATTTTTTTTATCCAAAGCAAAGCATTCTCAGTTGTGTCTGAGAGTGTTGGCAGCTTCCCCAGCACCATGACTTTGCATTTGTGCTCTCTGACATGGAAATTTTGACTCAAGCAGTTTAGTCCCACAATTGACATTTACTGACCTTGTGGAAGAAACAAATTGCCTGATCTGACTGGAGGGATTAACTGGGCGTTTATCTATCTGGCCTAGGGGCATTTTGCTTGTTAAAGCCAGGCTGAGTGGAAGCCCTGATAGTGATAGCCAGCCATTCTCTATCACAAAGAAAATGTAGGCTGAGTTCTAAGACAACCTCCAATGACCCTTGCGTAATCTTGCTCTATGTAACCTCCTTCCTTGAAGAATAGGCAGAACCTGTGATGAACATGATCACACTGGCATGATTATTATGTTGTATAGTAAAAGAAATTTTTTTAGATGTAATTAATGTTTCAGATCAATTGATGTTAAGATGGGGAGATCATTGGGGTGGGCCTGACTTAATCACATGAGACCTTCATTATGTTACCTCTGTTTATTGGACCCCCATATTCTGAAAATGACATCGAAGAAATGAAAAGATAGGGGAAACCATAGTTTATTTTCCTTTCAGTACATCCTTACCAACCAGTAAGCCAAAAATAAAGTATATTAGTAGACTGTGTGCATATCAGGAAATGAAATAAAAACATTTGGGCCAGGCACGGTGGCTCATGCCTGTAATCCCAGCACTTTGGGAGGCCAAGGTGGGCAGATAACCTGAGGTCAGGAGTTCAAGACCAGCCTGACCAACATAGAGAAACCCCATCTCTACTAAAAATGCAAAATGAGCCGGGCATGGTGGCACATACCTGTAATAACAGCTACTTGGGAGGCTGAGGCAGGAGAATCACTTGAACCCGGAAGGCAGAGGTCATGGTGAGTGGAGATCGTGCCACTGCACTCCAGCCAGGGCAACAGAGTGAGATGCCATCTCAAAGAACAAACAAACCAAAAAAAAACCAACAAAAAAAACCAAAAACAAACAAAAACATTTGAATTAGTTTTGTGCAGTGTTTCCACTCTTCTAAGAACAACATATATACACATATATGAGCTCCAAAATACGAGTTGTATAAAGCTGGTGACTCTGTAAAAACTACTATTGCACAATATAAAGACAAACAGTATAACTCATGCTAAAAACTTAACATTTTAATTTTTCTATGTTTAAAATGCATTAAATAACAAACAAAAAAAAGCCACTAAGACAACTTGAGAAAGAAACTGTGGGAAAAAGGAAGAAGATTTATATTTTAGCACTTTTTTCCCCAGTGAAAAATGGTATGATTTGATCCAGTGAAATGTTTTAAAAACTGTAATATACCATAATACAAGCAACCCTTGTGTATTAGTCTGTTCTCACTTTGCTATGAAGATACTTCCTGAGACTGGGTAATTTATAAAAGAAAGAGGTTTATTTGACTCAGTTCTGCATGGTTGGGGAGGCCTCAGGAAACTTACAGTCATGGCAGAAGCTAAAGGGGAAGCAGGCACCTTTTTCACAAGACAGCAGGAGAGAGAAAGAGCACCAGGGAAACTTGCCACTTTTAAACCATCAGATTTTCAAGAACTTCCTGACTAGCATCAGAACAGCATGGGGGAAACCGCCTCCATGATCCAATCACCTCCAACCAGGTCCCTCCCTCAACACATGGGGATTACAGTTAGAGATGAGATTTGGGTGGGGACACAGAGCCAAACTGTATCACCTTGCTAATACATTTTCCCGCATCTCTCAGTTGAACTCAGGTGAAAGTTGAAGATTTTTAGGTACTGTTATTGAAAGTAAATTTTTCTAAGTACCAAATATAAATTTCACTGTAGAATATGTAGGAAAACAGCAAAACTCAAAAAAAGAAATTAAAATAATCAGTAATCCCAGCACTCAAAGATCACCATTTCTAATATATTGGTATGTTACCTTCATTCTTGGTCTATCCTGAGATATGCCTTCTTTACACGAATGCTATATTTTGTAATGTGCCTTTTTTTTTTTTTTTTTTGAGATGGATTCTCACTCTATCGCCCAGACTGGAATGCAGTGGCGCAATCTCAGCTCACTGCAACCTCTGCCTCCCGGGTTCAAGTGATTCTCCTGCCTCAGCCTCCTGAGTAGCTGGGACTACAGGTACATGCCACCACACCCAGCTAATGTATGTCTTCTTTTGAAAAGTGTCTGTTCATGTCCTTTGCCTACTTTTTAACAGAGTTATTTGTTTTTTTCTTCTACATTAGTTTAAGTTCCTTATAGATGCTGGATATTAGACATTTATCAGATTCATAGTTTGCAAATACTTTCTCCCATTCTTTTTTTGTGACTGTGTGGTTGGGGGACAGAATCTCACTGTCACCCAGGCTGAGGTGCAGTGGCACAATCTCAGCTCACCACAATCTCTGCCTCCCAGGTTCAAGCGATTCTCCTGCCTCAGCCTACTGAGTAGCTGAGATTACAGGCATGCGCGACCATGCCCAGTTAATTTTTTGTATTTTTAGTGGATACAGGTTTTTGCCATGTTGGCCAGGCTGGTCTCAAACTCCTAGCCTCAAGTGATCGGCTTGCCTCAGCCTCCCAAAGTGCTGGGATTACAGGTGACAGCCACTGCGACTGATCCATTTTGTAGGTTGTCTATTTATACTGTTGGTAGTTTCTTTTGCTGTGCGGAAGCTCTTTAGTTTAATTAGATCCTATTTGTCAATGTTTGCTCTTGTTGCAATTGCTTTTGTCGTCTTTGTCATGAAATCTTTGCCTATTCCTATGTCTAGAATCAGATTGCCGTGGTCATCTTCCAGGGTTTTTATAGTTTTGCTTTTTATGTTTAAGTTTTTTTTTTTTTTGAAACTGAGTCTCACTCTGTTGCCCAGGCTGGAGTGCAGTGGCGTGATCTTGGCTCACCGCAACCTCCGCTTCCGGGGCTCAAGCAATTCTCCTGCCTCAGCCTCCTGAGTAGCTGGGACTACGGGTGCACACCACCACACCTGGCTAATTTTTTGTATTTTAGTAGAGATGGGGTTTCACTGTGTTGCCCAGGCTGGTCTCAAACTCTTGGGCTCAGGCAATCCGCCTGCCTGGGCCTCCCAAAGTGCTACGATTACCAGGCATGAGCCCCCGCTCCTGGCCACTTTTAAGTCTTTAATCCATCTTAAGTTGGTTTTTGTACATGCTGTAAAGAAGGGGTCAAGTTTCAGTCTGCTGTATTTGGCTAGCCAGTTATCCCAGCACCCTTTATTGAATAGGGAGTCCTTTCCCCATTCTTTGTTTTTGTCATCTTTTTCAAAGATCAGATAGTTGTAGGTGTGCAGACTTATTTATGGGCCCTCTATTCTGTTCCATTGGTCTATGTGTTTGTTTTTGTACCAGTACTATGCTGTTTTGGTTACTGTAGCCCTGTGGTATAGTTTGAAGTTGGGTAGCATGATGCCTCCAGCTTTGTTCTTTTTGTTTAGGACTGTCTTGGCTATTCAGGCTCTTTTTTGGTTCCAGATGAATTTTAAAATAGTTTTTTTTTAGTTCCATGAAGAATGTCATTGCTAGTTTGATAGGAGTGGCATTGAATCTATAAATTGCTTTGGGCAGTATGGCCATTTTAATGAAATTGATTCTTCCTATCCATGAGCATGGAATGTTTTTCCATTTGTTTATGTCATTTCTGATTTCTTTGAGCAGTGTTTTGTAGTTTTTTTTTGTAGAGAACTTTCGCTTCCTTGGTTAGCTGTATTTCTAGGTATTTTATTCTTTTTGTGGCAATTGTGAATGAGATTGCTTCCCTGATTTGGCTGTCAGCTTGGCTGTTGATTTTGTATCCAGAAACTTTGCTAAAGTTTTTTTTTTTTTTTTTATCAGCTTAAGAAGCTTTTGGGCCGAGACTATGGGGTTTTCTAAATATAAGATCATGTTATATGCAAATAAGGATAGTTGGACTTCCTCTCTTCCTATTTAGGTGCGCTTTATTTCTTTCTCTTGCCTGATAGCTCTGGCCAGGACTTCCAGTACTATATTGTATAGGAGTGGTGACAGAGGGCATCCTTGTTTTGTGCTGGTTTTCAAGGGGAATGCTTCTAGCTTTTGCCCATTCAGTATGATGTTGGCTGTGTGTTTATCATAGACGGTTCTCATTATTTTAAGGTGTGTTCTTTCAATACCTGGTTTACTGAGAGTTTTTAATATAAAGGAGTTGATTCCATGTCTCTACTATTGTGAACAGTGCTGCAATAAACATACGTGTGCATGTGTCCTTATGATAGAACAATTTATATTCCTTTGGGTATGAATTTGGGTTGAATTTTATTGAAAGCCTTTTCTGCATCTATTGAGATAATCATGTGGTTTTATCTTTAGTTCTGTTTATGTGATGAATCACATTTATTGATTTGTGTATGTTGAACCAACTTATATTTCAGGGATAAAGCCTACTTGCTCCTTGCGGATAAGCTTTTTGATGTGCTGCTGGGTTTGCTTTGCCAGTACTTTGTTCAAGATTTTTGCATCAATGTTCACCAGGGATATTGGCCTCATGTTTTCTTTTTTTGTTGTGTCTTTGCCAGGTTTTGGTATCAGGATGATGCTGGCCTCATAGAATGAGTTAGGGAGGAGTCCTTCCTCCTCAATATTTTGGAAAAGTTTCAGTAGGAAACTTTTGGAGCTCGTTATTGGGCCACTGAGGGATTCAGTTTCTTCCTGGTTCAGTCTTGGGAGGGTGTATGTGTCCAGACGTTTTTCCATTTCTTCTATATTTTCTAGCTTATGTGCATAGAGGTGTTCATAATATTCTCTGAGGTTATTTGTATTTTTGTGGCATCAGTGGTAACATCCCCTTGTCATGTCTAATTGTGTTTATTTAAATCTTCTCTCTTTTCTTCTTTATTAGTCTAGTAGTGGTCTATTTTCTTAATTTTTTCAAAAAATCAACTCCTGGATTTGTTAATCTTTTGATTTTTGTGTGTGTCTTAATCTCCTTCAGTTCAGCTCTGATTTTGGTTATTTCTTGTCTTCTGCTAGCTTTGGGGTTGGTTTGCTCTCAGTTCTCTAGTTTTTTTAGTTGTGAGGTTATTATACTGAGATCTTTTCTAACTCTTTGATGTGGGCATTTAGTGCTATGAATTTCCCTCTTAACACTGGTTTAGCTGTGTCCCAGATATTCTGGTATGTTGCATCTTTGTTCTCCCTAGTTTCAAAGAACTTCTTGATTTCTGCCTTAATTTCATCATTTACCCAAAAGTCATTCGGAAGTAGGTTATTCAATTTCCATGTAATGTATGGTTTTCAGTCTCAGTAGGTCATATGCCCCCCAGTCCACTGGATCTGCACCCAGCTCAGCACTACGATTTGCCTAAGAATTGCAGTCCTTGTGGCCCAGACTGCCCCACAAGTTCACTTAGGGTCCCAGAGCACTCCAGCCCACAGTGGTGAGGCTTGCTGGAACTCAAGCTCTGATTGCTGGGCTGGGTGACTTCGCTTTGGCTGGGGCCAATCCAAATGCTCCGTCTGTGGGCAGACATCAGCTGAATACAGCCTGGATCTAATTTTAAATGAGGTAATGTGATTACTCACTGATTTTTGGTTCTTGTGAGAGTATTTATTATTATTATTATTATTATTATTATTATCATACTTTAAGTTTTAGGGTACTTGTCTTGTGAAAGTATTTTTGCATGTAGTTAGTTGTTAAAACTTGGTGTTTCTGCTGTGGGGACGAATGATGTAGGCTTCTATTCAGCCATCTTGCTCTGCCTCCCCCATATAAATAATTAATATCAATTCAAGAAACATCAATGGATGCTGAAACTAGTGAGTAAACATTTGATGAGGAATAGGATATCTGTCTCGTCTCAAAATACCTCTTTACAAAATGCTTATTAATTACTAAAAACAGGTACTTTACAACTGAGAGACTGGCAGATCCCACTTGTATTAGTTTTCTATTGCTGCATGACAAATTACTACAAACATAACAGCTTGAAACAACCCATTTATGGTCTTATAGTTCTGTAAGTTAGAAGTCCAGGCAGTCCCCCTGAGTTCTTTGCCTAGGGTCTCCCAAGGCTGCAATCAAGGTGTTGGCCAGGCTGGGCTCTTCTCTGGAGGCTTTGGGGAAGAATCCCTCTCCCAGAATTCAGCTCCTTGCTGCAATTAGACCAAAGTCTCTATTTCCTTGCTGGCTGTCAGATGGTGGCTGTGTTCCATTCCTGGAGGCCAATCACAGTTCTGTGCTGTGGGTCTTCTCCATCTCAACAAGGTAGAGCTTCTCTGGAGGTGAATCTCTGCCACATCTTGAATATTTTTGACTTCTGCCATCAGCTCTCAAAAACCCTCTGCTTTTAAAGGCCTGATTTATTTAGATTAGGCCTACTTCGGTAATTGTCCATTTGCAATATAACACCATCGTGGGAGTAATACCATGAGCCAAGGTCATAGGGCCATCTTAAAATTCTGCCTACCACACAATCTGAATCAAGTGATCAATGTAATATTACTAGTAATAGGACAAATTGAAACTGTGTACCACTTGATAGCATGCAGTGTGAAGAATCCAGCTTCAAATCTGTGATATCTCTGCTAAAGATGTATACTTTGAATCTAAACACTAGGAAATATCAGACAAACCCACAACGAGATAAATCCCACAAAATTAGTGGTCTGTAGTGTTTAAAATAGTCAAAATTATGAAATCAGAAAAACTGAGAAATGGTTCCAAATCAAATAATATTAAAAAGACATGATAAATGAAATATGTAATTTTAAAATGGATCATTTGGCTAAAATGGATATTACTGAGGCAACTGAAAAAACTTTAATGATGTCTGAAACAAAATGATAGTAATGTATTAGAATTAATTTCCTCATTTCAATGGTTTAAATGTAGTAAGAGGTGTAAGTCTTTGTAAGAATTGCCCACCAATGCATTTAAGGGTGATGAGGTATCATGTTGGTAAAATACTCTCAAATTACTAAGGAAAAAAAAGTTATTTGTATGATTTCCGCAATTTTTCCTGAAATTTTTTTCTGAAATTATCCAAAAGAAAAGAAAAGAATCATTAGTTATTTAATAAAGAAAATAAAAAAGACAAACTAGATACAAAGCAGAATTGAAAAGAAACGATTTGGGGAAGAATCTCACATATTCTTTTTAAAATCCATTTTATTTTATGTTGAACATTAAAAAAACACACCAAATATAAGGGTCTGTCCCCTTTACCAAATCAGTTTGCAAAAATGGAAAAATTGCTAACTGGGAAGAAATGTTACTAAATCAATGTGAGTAATAAAACTGATTTTGCTGGGTGTGGTGGCTCACGCCTGTAATCTCAGCACTTTGGGAGGCCGAGGAGGGAGGATCTCTTGAGCCCAGGAGTTTAAGAGCAGCCTGGGCAACATGGCAAAACCCTGTCTCGATAAAAAAGACAAAAATGAGCTGGGCATGGTGGTGTCAGCCTGTAGTCCCAGCTACCCCAGGGGGCTGAGGTGGGAGAGTCTCTTGAGCCCTGGAGGTGGAGATTGCAGTGAGGCATAAACATGCACTCCAGCCTGAGCCACAGAGCAAGACCCTGTCTCAAAACAGAAACAAAACAAACTTGTCTGAGTAGTTCTCAGACAACCAGTGTATCAAAATGGCAAAGCAGAATTTTGGAAGGATAGAAAAACAGTATTTGTTTCTACAGTATATTAAGAAGGTGATAAATGTTCTTAAAAGTATACAGAAATGTCAAGAGTTTTGTAATGGTCCCAGGGTTACAGAAAGACAATGACCTTCCTTTATGTGGCAATAACAGGGGTTTATAACAGTTTTTAAAAACATTTCATAAGCAGTGAATATTTACTGATCATTCTTGTTTCTCCTGGAATTCAACACTTAATCAATACACAGGCTCTAGCTTTTGGTTTCTGTAAAAACAAAAATCACCCAAGCTTAGGATTTTTAATTGTCTTAGTAACATTATCAAACTCTAATCATCACCTGAGACACACATTCGAGGTTCTACTTTTTTTTTAATAAACTCTAATGACTTCCACAGGTTGGTTCTCTGCAGTTTGGATTTCCACGTCCAGATATGGTCTGATCAAATGTTAAGTTTGCTGGCTGAGTTCCCAGCACCATGACTTTGCAGATGCACCTTCCTCATCCTGTCTTTAGATTTGGGATTTTGACTTTTGTCTGTACAAGATACATCGTTGTCACTCTCTCTCACCAAGGCCAGGGCTGTGGACTCTTGGGGGAGAGCAGGCTTGTGAGAATCAGAAACAGCCACATGTCCCCAGCTCATTCTTTCTCTTAAGAACCTCTTTTCCTGGTGCTAGTTATTGTAAAAAAAAAAAAAAAAAGTCCCAAAAAAGTTATTTTTAAAAAGTGCCACATCTCCCATGCGTACTCTTCAGAAGAAACCACATGCCAAGTATTTTCTTAAAAGTACACAATCAGAAGATTAATAAATTGGTAAAGTTAGAAACTACAACCCTTCCTAAAGTATTAATACTCCCACATCTGCCAAAAATAAAGTTCCCTCTCTTCTGCTTGCCTCTCAGATAATGTAACGTCGGAAGAGGCTTTTTCTGAACCCTATACTTTTCCTTGGCAACAATTTGGAGCTAGCCCTAAAGGCACTGGAACTCTTGAATCTGCTTCCTTAATTTCTGCTTCAGCTCTCAGAGAGAAAAAGTGATCTCGGGGAAAATACAACTTTCGGCTCCTTTTGTCTCCTCTGATTCCAACACTAAAGGTGCAGCTTCTGTCCGTTTAGCTTCACTTGATTTATTTATAAGCAAACAGTTAATATTCTAAACCAGAAAATCCTGCTGCAATTGGTGTGTCCCAATATTTTGTAACTTAGTTCTCTTCTACCTACAAGCTGGAAACCAAGCATCCAGACAAGGACTTTAAACACTTGCTTCATCAACATATTATCAGCTGCAATTTCACCCATTATGCATTCACTAGTTACAAAGCAGCACCCTCATAGCGTCAAGCTCTACAAGCTGATAAACTAACAGCTTTGTCTCACTGGAGCCCTGCCCTTTTTCTGTGCAAGACGTGAGCTAGGGCTGGTAGAAAAGGTAATTCCAAGGCTAGCATGCAGCTGTAGGCTTCAGGCTGCAGGAGAAGGGATATGGCTGATTTAGGAGGTTTAGCATGTGCCTGCCAGTCTAGAAGTGGAACCAAACGCATGCTGGCTGCTTGCAGAGCCTAATTAACAAAAGCGAGGTCTGGTAGAAAGAAAGTGACTTTATTAACCAACACTAGTAAAGGGGAAGCTGCTGGATTCCTATCCAAAGGAACTGCTTTGAATCTAGCGGGGAAAGCAAGAGTTCAAAATGGGAAAACTCGGTAAGGAAGGCATGCAGGAATTGTGCTGATTCCAATGCCTGTGTGCCTTGCTCTGGTGGCTGTCTTGGGTCCCAGGCCACCTGGATCACTGGCTGGCATCATCTTAACAATGGCTGGGTTGTTAACTAGTCACCTTGAAGTCATCTCTGGAATTCTGTAGCTGGGTCTCCAGAGTTCGTCTGCCTAAAAATTAGCCCCATAATAATTATGTGCCTTTAGACACTAGCACGCAGTTAGATAAATGTGAAGGGACTATATTCGGTGAGAAAGAGGGACGTGGAGTCCATTTTAAGGCTCAGGAAAAAGGCTTCTGCAGTTTGCTTCAAGGTTATATGTTGAAACCCAAGAGAAAGGAAAAAAAAACATTTAAAATGCATCTTGAAGTTAAGTTGCCTAATTACAGAATCATAGACTCGAGGTTGGTGGGGCCTAGAGGCACTGGAGGTCTTCTAGATCTTCAATATTACACACAGTCTGGCTAATGTTTAAACACCTCTAGGGATCAGGAATTCACTTCCCAACGAATATTTAGGAGAAAATCTTGTGTTTAGCAAGTCTTTCTTATGTGCAGCTAAAATGCCATCTTCCTTCATCTTCCATTTGTAGATCTCAATTCTGCATGCAGTGACGGCACAGAACAGGTCTTTTCCTATTCCTAATGAAAGCCCTCCAAATATTTGATATAGGTCTTATATTCCTCTGTTACACCCAATTGTTTTTGATGAATACCCCCAATTAATGGATACAGTTCAAATTCAACAAATTAAATTCATTTTTAAATTCAATTTATTAAAAATTGATTTATTAGTTTACTAATATTGATACATCAATTAAATTACATAACCTCAATTAATACAGTTCCAAATGGATGTGTCTTTAATACTCTTGGCTTTAAGAGAGAGACAGAAGGCTGGGCGCCGTGGCTCACGCCGTGGTTCAAGCACTTTGGGTGGCTGAGGCAGGTGGATCACGAGGTCAGGAGTTCAAGACCAGCCTCGCCAAGATGGTGAAACTCCATGTCTACTAAAAACACAAAAATTAGCTGGGCACGGTGGCAGGCACCTGTAATCCCAGCTACTCAGGAGGCTGAGGCAGGAGAATCGCTTGAACCAGGGGGGCAGAGGTTGCATTGAGCTGATATCACACCACTGCACTCCAGCCTGGGTGACAGAGCCAGACTCCGTCTCAAAACAAAACAAAACAAAACAAAACAAAAAAACAGGAGAAAGACAGAAGGCTCCAGCTGAATCTTTTAGGCTGTCAGTACCTTAGTAGGGTCATTTTGAGACCAAGGTCCAGTCTACAGTTTTTCAAATTTAAAAACTTATTTCTAAAAATGTATTTTTGTTAATCCACTCAGGAATAATATCGAGGATGATCCATAATAATCTAGTTCATTAAAAAACTGATATAGTAGAATCTTACATAACTATTCAGAGAGATATATCCATCAAGCCGACTGAAACATATGTGCACCTGCTGGTCATATATGATCTTTTCAGTAGCCAGAAAGCCTTTGAAAATGATTTGCATATCAGAAGAGTGATTATAATAAATAACTTAAGCCTGAGGCACTTACCATCTTGATTGATCCTAAGGACAGAGCATACTGCCATATGCCTGCAGCCCAGTGGGTAGATCCTCTTTTGATAGTTGTGGAGGGAGATTCTCATAAATTCTGGATGAATGATTCTTCCCTTTCAGTATTCATTATCAGACATACAAGTCTTCCATCATCTCTGTTTTTGGCAGTACGTGTAGCGGCTATGAGGCTTGGCTCTAGAGTAAGTATTTATCAAATGAATGACTGAATACACAAACCACATGTCATCGGGATAGGATAAAGTCAGTTGAAGTTTAATGAGCATATTTTGCTGAAGTATAGTTTGAAAGCATTGCCTTTCCAGATAAAATTTGTAAAAGGTGTCACCTCAGGCTCCTTCCTATGATTTAGAAAACACTCCAGTTAGTAATGTTTGTAACATATTTTGGGGGAGTAAGTTGATTCAGAGATGAGATACAGGATATCCATTTTTATTACTTTCTATTGAAGAGGCTGGAATTTCTATCTTCTCCATCCGACTCGGTACACCTACCCGGAAAGACTCTGTAGCTCCTGTGCTCAGTCTACAGTAGACAAGGACTTCAGAGAGGACAGGATGGATGACCTCAGCCCCCCAGATAAAGGAGGATGTGAGCTCAACTGCTGCGGTTGGGGAAGCTGAAATGCAGTAAGGGATTTCAGGGAGTGGGGAAGGCTTAGAATGCTTCCATGAGGAATCCCCTAAGAAGTTAATGAAGAATGAAAGTTGAGCATTGAAGTCACCACTGAGGTTACATATCACATATTTAGAATTAAGTCACTGTGCAGACTTTTGTAATTTTCTGCCAAGCACCTGGCTGCCCAGAGAAAGAGAGATAAGAAGGTTGATTTTATCTAGTGTTGGGAATTGCCTAAGTACAAAGGATTCCAGGAGGCCTAGTGACATTAAATGATCTTTAAATAGAAAATCGTTAAGGGTTGTTTAGGGGGAAATGTTTCAAAGCAGGGGAAAGGCTACCCACGTAGACAGATAGGAGTTGATTATAGACAGTGAACCTGAGAGTACCCTGTCATCTCCCCAATGGCTGAGGTCTCACCATTTCTCTGGTTTACACTTGCATGGGGCTTAAGATCTTCTTGGCCCCAGCTGACTGACCTCCCTGTATTATTCACTATTGTTTGTTTAATTCCACTATTGTCTCACCCCTTCAAACTTGAGGCTTTCATTATAAATATTAATTATCTGACTCGGTGCCCAAGCTGGGGGACAGTCAGGTTGGGGCTCTGCTGCCACCTAGTGGTCTTTAGTCGCTTTGCATGTCTATGGTGTCCAGGCTAGGAAGGGGGCAAGTGAAACCAAAACACAGCTTGAATAGAAGCATTCAGGGGGTCTGGAGTTCACGACGAGGGTAAACAGAAAAAATTATTAGGTACCAGGAAGACAGAAGAATAATAGTTTGTAGTCTAGAAGAATTTCAGAGTTTGAGATCTTGATGATGGAGGAGTACTAGGGAGGATAATACCGAAGAAGTGGCTATGGTTGTGTGTGGCTGAAAAAGACTGAAGAAGAACATTAAAGTTGAAGGTCAAGGAGTTCAGGGTCAGTTTGTTGCAAGGGCCATTTACATTCTCCACTTAGAGGTGAGTGTCCCTGTGTGGGACACAGGATCCTAAGATCCACGTTTCGGTAATACATATTTTTTATCTTACACGCTTCCGAATACAGTGTCAGCAAAATGTTGGTGGAATTGACTTGAGTGTTGAAGAAAAAATCACTCACGATGATTGTAGGAGATGGAGTGGAGATTATAACTTTGGACTTGCTGATCTATACTTTTAGATGAGAATGGCTTCAAATAGGTGGCTTTCTCAAGCCAGGCAGCTATTTTCACTCTTTCAGTGACTGCCCCAACATAACTCCACTGGACGAATCTCCCCATTCCTGGTATTTTACAGTTTGTTGTGATTCCCTCTAAGGCAGGAGAACATCCTGGATGTTGCTGTGTGCTCATGGTCTGAAATGAGCACACCACATGTAGCAATGCCCTTCTTACCTTTCCTGCCATTGATTCTCCATGTGAACTTTCTGTAAGCAAGATGTTCATCCAGGAGTTCTCCAAAGCCTACCTTCTTTTCACTCCTTTCTGAGTTTGTAAAAAAAATTTGGGAGTTAGTTACTCTACTTTCCCATACTACTCCAGGAAATTTGGAATTCCTGCACATCTGCTTCCTGGGTAAGTTTGCTCTTGATTGCACTGTTTTCAGTCAGCTGGGTCTTTGGCCAACCCAGAGGTATTCCTTTGTTAATTCCCACAAGCTAGAGGGTTTCTAGAGATTTTTTTTCATTCCTTATTCAGTGGACTCTTTATTTCTTCTCACCCTAAATCATCGGCTTGCCTCACCTCTGCCCCACTCTGATTTACCTCCCATGTGGCTCATTAGCTCCAAGCCAGTTTGGAGTGACTCCCAGGCTCTCAGCTGCCTGAAGGATTGGCTGCCATACTGGACACTTTGATGACTATTCTGGTTGTCTCTTGATTCTTAGGACATCTTTGTAGGCCAACCTATCTATAAGATGACTTCCTTCTTTGTCAGCTATAATAATGGATATTGATTTTTTCCCAATTTTTCATTATAGAAATTTTGAACATATGGAAAGTTAGCAGGAATAGTGTATTGAATGTAGTGTACATATCACTCAGCTTCATTTATGGAAAATATTATTTCATCTGTCCTTTTTTACTTCCCTGATTATTTTGAAACAAATCCTAAACATCATATCCTTTTACCTGTCAATGACAGTGCATAGATTTAAAAAATAATAATACTTATTTTGTCACACCTAAAAATTGGCAAAATTTAGCAAACAAATTTCCAAAGTCATTCAGATTAGAATAATAGTGGTTGAGAGTAGCTCTTCTTGTTTAGAAAAATTTTAATTTCAGCCTGAGCGAAAACCAAAAAATCACAATTAAGCTTTACCACTGCTAAGCCATTAAATTCTTGTTGATAGAGCAATTCAGGATATTCAGCTTCTATTTTTGACAAAAAAGTCATAGAACTGCAGATGTTTACACCACAAAAGTGAATAAGGTCCATTTTGGACACGACCTGTTCAATAACATATGATAGAATCAAATATGTTATGCAAAGTATCTATTGACGAATGATTACAGGTTTTAACATCTTACTTTTTCACAAGCTTTTAAGTGAGTCCGTGTAACCCTTTGTCTGCTTCATACAAATTTTTACCACCATGTAGCACATCTTAGCAGATTCCACTTCAGGTTGTACTGAATTAGAAATTTTACCAACTTCTTTGAAAATATTATTCTCACTTGTAGTTATTCCATACAGACTATTCATAGAACCTAATTCTTTAGTTACTTCAAACTTAGCATTGATACCTCAAGTAAAAAACAACAGCTGAGCAGTATCAGTGGCATCTGTCTATTCATCAAGAGACAAGGAAAGATACTCAGAACAATTAACCTTGTTTTTAACTATTGATGTTGCTCCCAATGTCCTCAACTTTTCAATCAACTTTTGTTACCAAAAGACTCACAGTCTTGAACAAGTTTATTTCTGTGGACACATTTCTTCAGCTAATAAAAACACAATTTAATTAGCTTACCATTGATAAATGGGTTTCCTCGCTTGCTAACAAATGAACCACTTGGAAACTAAGTGTGGTTGCAGCCTCATTTACATTTGTAATTCTTGTGAAGAAATTCCACTGTAATAAGAGATTCTATTTTAAATTTCCTAATTTTTCTCCCTGTTGCTTTCCTGTGAGTTGGGCATATTGTGATGAGTGGTTAGTCTGGCAATGTTGACATATATTGTGTTGTTTTAGCATAGTTATCGTGTCAGTCCATACTAAACACATGCTTTCCGATCTAATTCAATTAAAAAAAAGCCAGATGCCACAGTAACTTAATGCACAACATTTGAAGTTGACTTTTCTTGTTTTGACATGAAAGATATGCACTGATAAAATAAAATAAAAGTAAAACAAATATGCTTGGCACTTGAAACACTGTCAAGTCAACTCACTGAGCAGCAGTAAGAAGTGATGAAGATTCCACAAATGGTCTCTGTTGCAACTCTTCAACTTTGCTGTTGAAACTCAAATGCAGCCATAGACAATATGGAAATGATAAGTGTGGCTATGCTATAGTAAAACTTCATTTATAATATTAAGCTTTAATTTAAAATAATTTTCACATCATAAAATATTATTGTTCTTTTGATTTTTTTTTCAATCATTAAAAAACGTAAAAACTGGCCGGGTGCCGTGGCTCATGCCTATAATCCCAGAACTTTGTGAGGTCAAGGTGGGTGGATCACTTGAGGTCAGGAGTTCAAGATAAGCCTGGCCAACATGGTGAAATTCCATCTCCACTAAAAATACAAAAATTAGGCCAGGCGCAGTGGCTCATGCCTGTCATCCCAGCACTTTGGGAGGCGGAGGTGGGCTGATCACGAGGTCAGGAGATCAAGACCATCCTAGCTAACACAGTGAAACCACATCTCTACTACTAGCCAGGCACGGTGACATTGCGCCTGTAGTCCCAGCTACTCAGGAGGCTGAGGTAGGAGAATCGCTTGAACCCAGGAGGCTGTGGTTACAGTGAGCTGAGATCATGCCACTGCACTCCAGCCTGGGTGGCAGAGCGAGACTCAGTCTCAAAAAAAAAAAAAAAAAAATTAGCTGGGCATGGTGGTGCACGCCTGTAATTCCATCTACTCAGGATTCTACCGCTGAGGCAGGAGAATCACTTGAACTCAGGAGGCGGAGGTTGCAGTGAACTAGGATGGCACCACTGCACTCCAGCCTGGGTGACAGAGTGAGACTCCTTTTCAAAAAAAAAAAAAAAAGTAAAAACCATACCAAAGGCTGGATGTGATACATGGGCCATAGTTTGGCAATCCCTGGTCTAGACCATTGCACCTCTAAAAATTTCACAGATGTGTCATGCCCTTGAATATTTGTAGGGTTTATCTTCTATCACCTGAGGTGCAGATGCCTTACTTAGGCATTCAGAACTCTAGTCACTTTCTGCCACCAGGTCCACTTGGCATGATCTCATCAACATAGTGGAACAATGACCAGAATGTCCAGGTGATCAAGATCCATCATCTGTCTAGTTCAAGCAAGGACCAAACTGGTAAATTGAATGGGTTTTCATGGGAAGAATCACTCCTGCATCCTTTAAGTGTTTGAGGAAGACACAAATCACTTCAGGATGCAGCAAGTAGCTACTTGAGGAAAGGTTGTGAATAGCTACTCTAACTACTTGCTATGGCATTGCTGGCACTTCCTCAAGGGGACATGGCCCTTTAATCAGTGTATTCTAAGTCTTAAAATGGCCTTAGTTCTTAAAACGGGACAAAAGATCATGACTTCCTATCATGTGCTGACCAACCCAAGGTCTTTTTCAGATTATTAGTCAAACAACACCTTAATGTATGTTGCTGCTAGAATACCATAGTTTATTAGTCTTAGGCTCCCTGGTTGTCACTCTGGCCTTGTTACCCATTAGGGTAATTGAGTATACCTGTCTTCCTGCAAGCTTGTTGTGGAAATTAACACAGCAGCTAATTTCATCAATCCTACCTTTCAACAGTTTTATGCTGTCATCTGGCTATTCCAGATCCTATCATTCGTATTGACACCAGGGAGCCTAGTCTCTGAGAGTGTCTCCTACTATCAGTCTTGACCTACAGAGGACACACAACATTGAGTTTCTCAAAGTGATAGTGCCTCCTTAATGAATGCTTTATTCCTTATTGCTTTAGTAAAGAGAGCATCCTCTGGGTCCTCATGGGAAACATAATCATCTAGTGGTTCTTTGGTGTCTCACAATACATCAGTTCTAACATGCCTACCTCTCTGAACTTTTAGATCCCTTCCTCTGCCAAGGAATTTCCAGCATCTCTACCTCATTTACTGCAGACATAATTGTTTCCAAGCTGCAAGGAGCTATTTTAGCAGTTTATTAGCAGTGGCTCCAGCTATCCATACCAGGACAAGCTGGGGGAGGAGAAAGCAAAGAGCAAGGAGAATGAAAGAAGAGGCCACACACCTTCTTCCCTCTATTAAATCTATCAACCAAAAATCAGTTCTGAACCGTGGGAGGGGAAACATGTTGAAATGTATTACAGTTTGAAGTTTTTAGCCAGATAGTACCTTTTAGTACCTGAAAAGTCAGATTGTTTTAACACACTATAGTGACTGGAAAGTGATTGCCTATGATATCTCCAAGGAACAGGGAAGAGCGGAGAACCCACGGTATTTTGGGGTTGGGGGACAAGATGTTGCTCTGCAGTGAAGTGGTGTGATCTCAACTCACTACAGCCTCAACCTCCCTGGCTCAACCAATCTTCCCACCTCAGCCTCCTAAGTAGCTGGGACTATAGGGGCACACTACCATGCCAGGCTAATTTTTTCATTTTTGTAGACACGATGTCTCACTATGTTGCCCAGGCTGATTTTGTGTTTCCGGGCTCAAGTGATCCGCCCGTCTTGGCCTTCCATAGTGCTGGAATTACAAGCATGAGCCACCATGCCTGGCCCCAATGGTATTTTTGAAGGCAGTGGTGGAAGAAAAATAGCTGTTTCCTCGTTGTTCACTACCAATTACAGATAGTTCAAATAACCAGCTGCACAAGTGTTGCAGTGCAAAATGGAGTTGCTGCCTCTTCGTTCTTTGATTTTTTTTTCCATTTAGGAAATGGGTTAAAATAACATTGTGGAATATGAAATTACTAGACATTCTGTCCTTTATAAACACAGGGAACAAAATACATTAATTCTGCATACCATAATATGTGAACTGGTTTTGGAGACTGGGGAATAGTAACATAAATGCCATACAGGAGTTTTAGCCATGAATTGTGGTGCTCAAGGAAGGAAATAAATGTCTCATCCATGGCTATGGGGGGCTGCTGGTCAAAGAGAGCTTAATGAAAGAGGTTATACTTAAACAGAAGTTGACATGCTGAGTGTGGTTTTGAAAGATATACAGAAAAAATGATTTCTGCGTATAGAGAACAACAGGAAAAGGCATGGCAGTATACCAAAAATGGGTAATCCAATTTAGATGAAACAAAGAATCTATGAAGAGATATAATGGAAAACAAAGCCTGAAAAACATACTTGACCAATATCTGAAGTCTTGGACACAAGGTGGCAGGATTTATACATTATAGGTAGGCGTATGCTATGGTTTGCATACATAGTTCACCTGTTGGATGTGATCACCTTAACACCCAAGGTGATGGTATTAAGAGGTGGGGTCTTTGGGAGGTAGTGAGGGCTCCATCCTTGTCAATGAAATTAGTGCCCTTATTAAAGGATTTGAAGGAAACTGTTAGCTTCTTCTACCTTTTCTGCCATGTGAGGATGCCACAAGAAGGCACCCTCACCAATTACTGAAGCTGCTAGCACCATGATCTCAGACTTCTCAGCCTCTAGCACTGTGAGAAATACATTTCTATTGCTTACAAATTCTCCTATCTAAGACATTTTGTTATAGCAGCAGGAATAGACTAAGGCAGTATATTAGTCCATTTTCAAGCTGCTGATAAAGACATACTCAAGGCTGGGTAGTTTATAAAGAAAAAGAGGTTTAATAGACTTACAGTTCCACGTGGCTGAGAGAGGCCTCACAATCATGGCAGAAGGTGAAAAGCACATTTTACAAGGTGGCAGACAAGAGAAAAATGAGAACCATGCAAAAAGGGTTTCCTCTTATAAAACCATCAGATCTCGTGAGACTTATTCACTACCATGAGAACAGTATGGGGGAAACTGTCCCCATGATTCAATTATCTCCCACTGGGCCCCTTCCACAACATGCAGGAATTATGGGAGCTACAATTCAAGATGAGATTTGGGTGGGGACACAGCCAAACCATATCAGGCAGCATAAGACAGATTGATTGAAATTCTAATATTTCCCTTGGTGTTTCAAAAATAATTTATTTAAATTCTTATTTATAAACTGAACCTCAAGATAGAGGAATTGGGAGTAAGACTCCACTAAGGGACAGTGGGAAGGGAGCTGGGAAGCACAGCAGTGACTGGGGTAACTATCAGTACATTCTGATGGGAGGGACTTAGTGGAAAGAGACAGCCCAAAATTCTTGCTGCATCTGCCAGTCAGCAATAGTTGAGGTGGGAGCAGGCAGACCCCTGTTACTCAGGCACCACTTCTGAATTTGGCATCCTCCAATAAGTCTCTTTCGCTGAAGTCCACCCACTACCCCATCCCAGTCTGATCTTGGTCTGAGTATAGGAAGTGAATGGTATACCTCTGTGTCAGACCCTGTGTGCCAAGTGTTCTTTACCTCTGGAGTTGATCACTTAAACTTCAAGTTGAATACTGGAGTCCAGTATCAAAACACCGCATTTACATTAACAAGCATATGCTTCCCCATTCCTTAATCATCAGAAGGAATAGAGTTATTAGAAAGTTGCTAAGTTGTTAGAAATCCATCAGCTGTCTGAGAAAGTTAGTGGAAGGATGCAATAGAACAACACATTTAAAATGACTACCACTTCCTGGCACAGAGTAGATATTCAATATCAAGTTCCCTCTCTGTTGTTTTCCTACACAAGAGAGTGGCACAGAGTAAGTAATACCTGTCCTATGAACTCTCTGCATGGCTATCCCTCACTGCCCTGCTAAAATAAGACATAGTATATCCGCCCATTAATTTCTTTCCCCATTCCTACAGACATTCTTCCTATGAGATGGTGTCATCCTTATCCATTCCTGTTTTCTTCTTCTGGACACCTATGGTTTGTTTCTGTCCGTTTATGATGCAATACCTCAAACAACATTCAGTTCCTCAGATATGAGCTGACTAATGAAGGAGAAACAAAAGGGCTTCTTCATCTTGGCTTAGATGCAACAATTCTGTTTTTCCAGGCTAAGGATTTCTTTCGGGTTTTGTTTTTCTTTGGTTTGGTTTGGTATAGCAGCCACAAGTTGCTGTTGACTCATTTAGCTTCTAGCCAAAGGAAACCCCTGAGCCTCTTTTTCCTCCATGTGATGCTGCTGAGCCATCTCTTCCCCACCCAGATCTTGGACAGCTGTTTGCTTTTCTAGATCTGAGTAAAGGACCTCTCATACCCAGTAAATTCCATCTTGTTAGATTCATTTTCTTCATTGTAGCCTTTAAGCACATTAACTATCCCGTTCCATCACCACTCCACATATCTTCTTCAAATTAGATTGATTTTCCAGTGATGTCCTTTATTGAAGACATTGCTAAAAAGCCTGAGTAGGACAGGAGACAACACTGAGCCCTGTGACCTGCCACAAGAAGCCTCTTAACAGGTTGAAAGAGAATTCATTAAACAGAACTCTTTTGGTATGGCCATTCAACTGGATGTGAATTCACCTAATTGATCTAGAATCCAGTTCATATTATTACACATTTTCTTTTTTTCTTTTTCCTTTTATTTTTAGATGGAATCTTGCTGTCACCCAGGCTGTAGTGCAGTGGTGTGATCTTGGCTTACTGCAACCTCCGCCTCCCGGGTTCAAGCGATTCTCCTGCCTCAGCCTCCCGAGTAGCTGGGATTACAGGTGCCTGCCACCACGCCTAGCTAATTTTTTGTATTTTTAGTAGAGATGAGGTTTCACTGTGTTAGCCAGGATGATCTCGATCTCCTGACCTTGTGATCCACCCATCTCGGCCTCCCAAAGTGCTGGAATTACAGCCATGAGCCGCGGCGCCCAGCCTATTACATATTTTCTAAAACAAATCATGAGATATCTTGCTAAACACTTTGTTCAAGTCACATCTACAATTTTTGCGACACTGACTTCATCTTCCAGTCTAGAAAGTCTACCAAAAATGAAAATAATTCTACTGTAGAATGGTTTACTCTTTGTGAATACTGTTTATTAATGTTTGAAATGTACCACCCCTCCATTGCCCTCACGCATTAAAAAACTCATTTTCTAAAATGTGCCCCCCGCCCCCCAACTTTTTTTTTGAGCCAGAGTCTCACTCTGTCACCCAGACTGGAGTGCAATGGTGTGATCTCAGCCCACTGCAACCTCTGCCTCCCAGGTTCAAGCAATTCTCTTGCCTCAGCCTCCCAAGTAGCTAGGACTATAGGTGTGTGCCACCACACCCGGCTAAGTTTTGTATTTTTAGTAGAGATGGGGTTTCGCCATGTTGACCAGGCTGGTTTCAAACTCCTGACCTCAAGTGATCTGCCTGCCTTGGCCACCCAAAGTGCTGGGATTACTGGCATGAGCCACCACACCTGGCCTCAAATGTACCCCTTTTTTCATAGAGACAGTACAGCACTGTGATCTGGAGTGTGGCTTGAATCCTGGCTCCTCTACCTTCTGGCTGTGCTGACGTGGGCACTTCGCCTCAGCTGTCTGTCCCTCAGGTTCTTAATCAGTAAAATTTGGACAATGATAGAACCCACATCATAGGATTAGTATAAGTATTGAATCACTTCACATTGGTAAAGCATTTAGAAGCATTTCTGGCACTTTAGTAAGCAAAATATGATTCTGGAATTTGGAAGATATTGGAGCTACAGATATAAACATGGGAGTTTTTGGCGTATCAATAGTATTTGTTTTACCTTGGGTTCCCCTAGAAGCAGACCCTGACAAGGATATGAGTGTAAATACTTTATTTGGGAGGAGAGTCCAAGAAATACTGGTGGAGAAATGGGGAATTGAGACAGGAAAAGGAAGGACGTCAATAAACGGTGCATTATGAAGTAAGTTATTCTTGCAGATAACAGATGTTTAGTCACATTGTGGGACTCTGGGAGAGAATGTAGAAGAGGCCTTAAAATTATCCTAACTGAGGGGCCAGAAAGCTAGATAATTATCCATCAAATCTCAACCATCTTTGGCCAAGGCCTGCTTTGGGGGCTTAACTCTTCAGCAGTTCCAGCTTCTCTGCAAGAGAGTCCAGAGCTCCCTGGGTCAAGAAAAGACCCCAAGGCAGAGAATCTGAAGTGCCCCCAGTAATCAGCCTTCTGTGTGCAGAAGTGAGTCTTGAGGGACTATGAGTGGGGCACCCAAGCATGAGAGTATCTGATGTCATCCTAGGAGTGAGTGAAGTTAGAGAGAAGGTGGGGTCTGGTCACCAAAGTGCTGTAGCACTCCAACATTTAGAGGTCAAGAAGATGAGACGGAACCAGGAAAAGAAACTGAGGAGGGGCCAGTGAAAAAAGAGAGAGTAGAGTTCTGGACTCCAAGTTGAGAGGAAGAATCCAAGCAGAAGGAAGAATCAACCATGTCAAATGCTGCAGAAAGGTCAAATAAGGTGAGGATTGAAGATTGACCATTGGATTTAAATACTTGGAGGCCACTGTTGACCTTGACAGGAGCAGTTTTAGAGAGGTAGTTCAGGATAGGGAGTGAGTTCCAAAGAGAAGTAAAATTGGAGGCACCCTGTATAGACAACTCTTTCAAATAGTTGGTTGTAGAGAAATAAAACAGTAGCTGTAGGGGGTGTGCAGGTCGAGAGAGAGAGAGAGAGAGTTTGAGATGGGAAATGTTGCAGCATGGTTGTATGTGGATGGGATTGATTCAGTCAAGAGAGAAAAACTGATGATGCAGGGAAAAGAAGGATAGTTATGAAAGTGTTATCCTTCATAAGTGAGAGGGAATGGGATCTTGTGCACAAGCGGAGGAAGTTTCCTTAGAAGCAGAGATCACTCATCAATAGTAACAGAGAGAAGGCAGAAGGGTCTACACACTCCACCACAGATGCAGACAGGTGGCGAAGTGTGTAGAAATTCTCTTCTGAGCTCTGATAAATTTGACAGAAACAAGCAAGTCAGCTGATATCTGATGATTGGGGCAGAGGGGATGTTGGAGTATTGAGGAGAATGGAGAAGGTGGGAAATAATCATCTAGGATTGAGAATAGATGAGGAACAGGGAGAAGGATCGCCAAGCAGCACCAAAGGGTCATGGGAGATGAGTGGCCTAAGAGCAGTCAGCAGGGTTGTGTCTTTCTCCAGCCATGTTCAGCTGCTTGGGTGCAGACATGGAGTGGAGGAGAAATAGATTTAACCAAGGTTGGGTATGCTTTATGTCCAACTTCCAACATGTGACCTTGCTCCAGGAAGACATTATGTAGTTATTGGCTAAGAAATTAAATTTTATTGAGACAATAATCCTGAATTCCAAGAGTTTTGAGAATATGTTAAAAGCAAAGTGAGATAAAAGAGATTTATGGGAAAGCAAAGCAGAAGTTGCTTTACTCAATCCATTTTGAAGGTGTTTCTTTGCCAAAACTGAATAGGGGGTTAGCAGAAACTCGTTTACCCTCCATAAATGTTGGGAGCTGGCTTTCATCTCTGAGTCTCTTGATTCTGGTGGACCCTGCAACCACTGACTAGCTAAGTAATCAGAATCCAACATGTCCTTTAACTGTAAGAGTGGTAAATTATCTGTTCCAGTTTAAAAGAGGCAGAGTATGTTACAATCACAGGGACTATAAAAAGCAAGGAAGGTGTGTGTGAAGTAACTCCACCTTTCTCCAGTAAACATGTCTTACTCCAGGTGTCTTACAGCAGAGCTCACATCCCTTCATGAGCCTCTAGTCAAAGATTCTAGTAAGAAAACTCTTGGAGAC
This sequence comes from Symphalangus syndactylus, assembly GCF_028878055.3. NCBI lineage: Eukaryota > Metazoa > Chordata > Mammalia > Primates > Hylobatidae > Symphalangus > Symphalangus syndactylus. Next base: position 124,567,616 of record NC_072428.2, read on the forward strand.
CCGAAGCTGGATAATCAGGACCTCTATTTTACCACTGGATAATGGGAGTTAAGGCACTGCATCTTTCTGTTCTAGTATCCAGTTTATCTAGTTTCTGGACAAGGTCAAACAGCCCAGTCATAGGTACTCAAAAGACAACCTTAGCAGTAAGCCACAAGATGTGTGCAACAAAGAAGGTGCATAGCAGGTTGAACAGTGTCCTCCCAAAAAGACATGTTCAAATCCTAATTCCCAGAACCTGTGAATGTATGCTTATTTGGAAAGGAGGCCTTTGCAGATATAATTAAGGATCTAGGGATGAGATAATCCTAGATTCAGGGTGGGCCCTAAATCCACTGATTGATATACTTCAGGCAAAAGAGAGGGAGTTTTGAGACACATGGAAGCACAGATGAAGGTTTCATGAAGCAGGAGGCAGAGGTTAGAGTGCTGTGTCCACAAGGGCCGAGGATTGCTGGAAACCAGAGGTGAGGAGACAGGCATGGAACAGATTCTCCCTCAGATCCCCCAGGTGGAACCAACCCTGCAGACACCTTGATCTCAGACTTCTGACCTACTTAACTGTGAGAGAATACATTTCTGTTGTTTTCAGCCACAAGTTTGTGGTCCTTTGTTAAGGTAGCCCTAGGAAACTGATACAGGGTGGGAACTCCTATTTTAGTCATGTGAAAAGTGAATCGTCTGGAAAAACACAGTGATGTATTCATGGGGCTAGGGAGACTAAGACCACCTGTAGTCCCTGAAACTTTGGGGCTAATCTCCTTCAAGTTCTCTTTAGAAAAATATGGCTCCTTTTCCAGAAACCACATATCGTGATAGTCTGAAATATCTGTAGTTATTTTTAGTCCATTGTTCCATTTCCATGGAAGTGTTTGCAAAATTAGCCGGGCTTGGTGGCGCGTAGTAGTCCCAGCTACTGGGAAGACTAAGGCGGGAGGATCACTTGTGCCCAGGCGTTCGTGGTTGCAGTGAGCTCTGATCATGCCACTGTACTCCAACCTGGGTGACAGAGTGAGACCATGTCCCAGGGAAAAAAAAAAAAAAGAAAAAAAGAAAGAGTTTGCAAATATTTTGTTTCCCGGGAAGTCATAGTACCCTTATGATTCAGTCAGCCTGATTCTGCAGTCCTGAAACCTCAGCTTGCAGCAGGTCTGTGCTGAGAAGGCTGTGCTTAAAGAGAGCAGCCTCCCAGATCCCTGTATGCCCTGATTCCTGACTTGTCTCATCTGGAATAAAAAGAAGTAACAACCAACACTGCACTTTGATGCTTTTATTCATTTGCTGCTTTTATTCATCTGTTCTCCACCTCAAGTGCCCTCACCCCACTTGGGGAGTCCTGGCTTATCCTTCAAGACTTGCCCAAATGCCTTCTGCCCTGTGAAGTCCTCCTTGAAACTGAAGAAGCAATTATTCTTCCTTCTACGTTCCCACAGAACTCTGCACCTCTATTAAAGACTTATTGAATTCTATTACAGCTTAGTTTTTATGTAACTGTCTTCCCTGAAACACTCCAGAGGTGGCATCATGACTTACTCATGTCTGAATCACCAGCACTTAATCTAGAACCTAGCTCCATAGTTTTCATATAAATTAAGAAAAGCAATACCTTAGAAAATCTCTAGTAGCCAAATTCAAAATTTCTCTAAAGTGTACAACTGCTATGATTTAACTTCCTCTATTTTGGATTTCAAGCCACTAGAATTTGGAACAGGAACAAAGTAGTGCAGAAATTATTGTGTACTATGTGAGCAGAGTTCAGTGCAAAATTATGGAGGTATGTAAGTGTAGCTTTGGCATTATGGTCAGGGGAAACTTCTTTCCTGCAGAGGAAAAGGGCAGTGTCATCCCTGGGATCACAAGCTTCTTGAACATGTGGAAGGTGGGTTCTTCCTATTTTGGATTTGAGCTCAGCAAAGGCTTTCCTGAATTAATCACTGAAGGAGCACATGGTGCCATATTTCCTTCATCTGGTCACCGCAGACAGCGAAAATGTTTATAACAGATGGTGCTCAATGTGATGTCATCATTCCATGGTTTATCCAAATTCCCTCTTTCATCATGTTTTGCTTGGAGTTACACCTGGAGTTTTATGTACCTGCAGATAGTCAGAATGAATTCTCAGTTGTGGAAGAAAAAAATAGATGGTGCTCTAAGCTTATGTGTAAATATCCTTTGTAGAAAAGACGAAACATTTCAATGAATAAAAGCTGAGGGCAAAAGGAAGGTTTGAGTAGGTAAGTGGTGTATGTTCCCATGGGAACAAGCAGCTGCTGCCAACAAATGCATGAGAAAAGGCTATAGAGTCTTTCTATGATTCAGGCTAAAACTAAATTTGTAAAGGAGTCGAAACACACATGAATCATCCCCTCTTGTCCACTATGATCATGATTATCTCCAAGTCAAAAGCTAGCCAAGAGTCACAATGAAGACTAGCCTGTTGCGACAACTGAAGTTGTTTGCACTAAATATCTCCACCAAGGAATTCCAACAGCTTCTAACATCTACCACATAACAATTTAGATTAATTGGCCTATTAAGACCCTCATAATCTGGCACCATGATCTCTATCCCATCTAATTTCTGACCACTTTCCTATATGGGCTAAGGTGGTCTCACTATTCCCTAAACATTCTTGTTCATTCTTAACTCCAAAACCTTTCTCATATACTTTCTCTGCCTTCTAGCACTGTTTACTTTTTCTTCATCTATTCAAACCAATCTATTCTTAAATTCCAGTCCTAGGATTATCTGATCTGTGAGGTTTTTCATGATTGCAAATCATACTGGTTTCTCCCTGCTCTGGATTTCTGTACTGTCCCTCAAGAGCTGGAGGTGCAAGCTAATGTTTCTATTGACATCAACCATCATTTATGGACACTCTTTTGTTCATACACTGTGCTAGCAGCATAATGGACATTTCCTGTTGTTCTGCTCCCTATTTTCTTTGCTGTTCCTTTGTTTTAAACCATTTAAAATAGTTTCTTTTCCCTTCCTCTCGATGATCAATATAACTAAGGGATTTTTGTTCCTCTTCAATCCTATATAAGGAAAACATTTTCCTCCCCTTCTTAGGATAGGAAAGAATTGGTGGATACTAAGCTTGGTAAAATCTGTTGGAATCTTCAACTTTAATCCCTTCCAAATTGAGGGGCTCGAATAAACCTTAGTTAAAGCACAAATTAGTTACTAATTAGGGAACTCCTGTACAGATAAGGGAGTATCAATTTTGGACCCTTTGGCACTTTTTTGGATATCCAGATTGTAGAATTACCAACAGGCATACTCATTGGTGTGTACTGAGTCTCAGCCAGGATTCAGAATGAGAGTAATTCTTTTGGGATCTGAATCTTGCAGGAAAATAAAAACAGGCAAAGCTTGATTCAGGTCTCAAAGTCTGGCACTGTCAGTTTAACCATGAACAGATAATGAAATCTTCATAATAACATTTGATTGATATCTAAAACCCCAAAATGCCTCTATTTCTAGGGCAATACTATCTCTACATTTTTAAAAATTTTCTGGATACCAAGATATTTAGCTTGATTTTATTTATTTTTTATTTCAACAGGTTTTTGGAAAACAGGTGTTGTTTGATTAGATGGATAAGTTATTTAGTGATGATTTCTGAGATTTTGGTACACCCATCACCCAAGTAGTGACACTGTAAAGTCACTCTTGTTCACTTATGAAGAATGAGAAGAAAAACTCTGAAACAAAAATTCTCCTGCCTTTAACTGAACAAACTATAGCCCACTCTTGAATGACTTTTCTGTAGCTGGCCCACTGTGGTAGAGTACTTTCAAAAATATTCACTCCTTTCCCCTTTTACCTCCACAAGGGAAATATCCTTCCCCTAATCCTTGACTTTGGGTTTGGCTGCATGGCTTGCCTTGGCAGATGTGACACAAATAGGGGGTTGAAATGTGCTTGAGTGGTTGGGCCTGGCCTCTTGCACCCCATCATTGCCACGAGAAGAGTGTGTCTTGACTAGTCACTGATCCAAGGCACATGAAGAAGATGAAGCAGAGCCACCCAGCTGACCTGCAGCTCTGTGAGATTAAATGATTGCTATTTTAAGATACCGAGTTTTGGGGTGGTTTGTGACGCAGGATTTTTATGGCAATAGCTGATACACATCCCAATAGCTCCACAAATGGTCATATCTTCCCAAGTTCTGTTTCTGTCCCCAGAAAATATCATTCTTGACTGAAAAAACACAAATATAATATTTTCCTATGGGCTTCTATCTCAAACGTCATAGGGTGTTTCAGAAAAATGTTCCTATTTAATTAGTTCGGTTATTTTTTATTCCTGACATCATGCTTTCCTCTAAGTACTATGAGCGCACAGAGGGAAATGTGAGTCTGTGTGCTCAAGTACTTATTTAATTTCAGGCTTAGGGGAGTCTGTGATCCCTAAGTCTGACACTGTCTCATGGACTGCGAAGAACTTGAAGGCAGGAGGCTCTATCAGCCTCTCAGCAAGAGAGACAGCACACTCAGCTTTGTTGTGTAGAGGCTTTTTCATAAAGGAAATATTTAGAGGTGTGGTTCGGGTTAGAGGAACTAGCAAGGGATGTTGAGGTGCCCAGACACTAGGAACAGCAGGGAGTTCTGATGATCCCCGGGCCTGAACAGTAGGGGGAGAAAACGCAACTCTTGGAGACTGGCTAAGAGTTAGAGTCAAGATGGGCTGCCCAACAGTAGCTGTAGTTTGAGTGATGAGGCCATTGATAGAACCACGGTGAAGCAGATGGTGAGTGGGAATAAATGGTGAGGAGAGATATATTGAAAATAAATATTCCAACATCTTCTCCTCCCACTGGCCAGAGGGCAAGGGAACCTGGGTCACACAGTACCTAGAGGTCAGGCTCCCAGGACAAAGAACATAACAGAACACAGAATAAATCTGCAACGAATCAAAGAATAACCACAACAGATGTTTATGAATACTTGCCCCAGTTTTCTCAGGAAAGAAGGCATGGGGAAAGGGAGGGCAAGAAATGAGTTGTGTTTACAAGGAAATTGGTTACAGAGAGTTTACAAAGTCTTCAATTTTGAATTGAGTAGCAAAAAGATGGAGAATTAGACGACCTGTGACTGGGCCAGTAGATGTCTTTGCATTGCATATATTGACCTCAAGCATTTCTCTAAAAGTATCATGAGACAAAACTGTAGTACTAGATGGCATCAGTGAAATTAACCTTAAAGTACCTGGAAGATAATTATTTTGAGGAGGGCTATGAGATCAAGCTTCTGGTCTTAATCTCTGGGTTTGACATTGAGATTTTAGAAGAAATATTTAAATGGATAGGGAAGTAAAAGGTATATTGATGCCAGCAGATTCCTGAGCTATAGAACTCTGACACTATTTCAATTTTTTGATAATCTTCTGATTCTTCACCTATGAAAATATTGTATGAAACTATTTACCAAATTTATCAACCCATGACACATCCACAAACCCAAACTTGCCAGAATACTTCAGTTGTTGTGTTAATGTTTTAGAAGAAGAGTGTGGAGGGCGGGGAACACAGGAGACTCCTTGGTTTACATGTCCATACATGCATATCCACATACCAGCATCAGCCATCTCTCTTTCTTCAGCAAAATTACTCTTGCTTTCCATTTCTGTTGCCCAAAATGGGCAAAGGTGAGTAAAACCAAAACACCAATACATTGAGGATGTCTTTTATTATACACAGAAGTATCCTACTATGCTAGAAAACAATATTATACTAATTTTCTTAGAGAAACCAGACTAGTCATCTGATTCAAATATACGTGAGAAACACTTTTTTGTCCTTCAGATACAATTTTCACATTGTACTTTCTCTTTAGATTTTATAGTTGGCCCAGTTTCCCCTTGAATGAGAGCCTTATAAGCTTTTTGTACCTCTTAACATCAAACTCAATGAATAACTAAGACTTGGGCTATTTGTATTGCCCAAATGGGAAATGGGGGAGTGTAAAGGAAGAGAATCCTCCCCATCCGAAGTTTCCAGGAGGCTACAAAGAGATAGTGGTCAATGTTGATTCTAGAAAACTGGTTCTCATGAAGTTTTCAAGCTGATTTCCTTATGTATTAACTTCACTAAAAGAAGGATTCCTTTTGATAAGTGAGGACAAAAAGACATCATTGAATAGCAATTACAAAAAGAAAAAAATCTTCAAGTACAATATTTTGCTTCAAATAAAATATATTTATGCGGTTGCTATGTTTTTGTTGATAGTCAATATATGTAAATATTTAGCTAAATTATGAAAATTCAAGAAAGATCACAGCTATTGGAAGTAGCAGGCTAGCTAAAAGCCTCTGCAGCATTGCTTGAACGGAAACAGACCAAAAGCAGATTATGTCTGAAGATGTATTGATTATTTATATCTCCTTAAAGAAATAATAAGTTCTTTAAAAGGGCAATATAAGCAACATTCATGTACTTATGAGAAATGTGTAACTAAATACTTCATTGCTTAACTAAACATTGATTGGATGCCTATTGGTGATTAGAATGAATGATTAGGAGTCTTGACCAAGGGTGTTCCAGTTAATTAATTACCTGAATTTGTCTTCCTATATATAATTTTCAAGGAAGAAAATAATATGACAAAAAGGAAATGGTTACAAAGTAACAAACATTTTATTTCCCAGTCTAATCTTTTTCAACCTATATTTATACCCAGAGCACTGTGTGGTATGTTCAGCATCATGTATCTTGGCTTCTGTCAAGATGAATATTTTGTATTGATCAACGCTTTACACTTTACAAAGCCCTTTCAAATACTTATTTCCTTTGACTTCTAAGTCTTACTGTACCATTGTCTAGATGGAAAAATTGAGTCTGAAGTGGTGATTTCCCCAATGTTATTCTACTTCATGCCCACTAGAATAGCTAAAATCTAAGACTGACAGTATCAAGTATTGGTAAGGATGCAGAACAATTAAAACTCACATATATTGCTGATGGAAGTATAAAATGATATAACCACTTTGACAAAAAGTTTGGCAGTTTCTTATAAAGTTAAACACATCTTCTGATCCAGCAATTGCAGTTGTAGGTAATTATCCAAGATAAGTGAAAATACATGTTCACAAAAAGACCTGTAGAAGAACATTCATAGCAGCTCTATTCACTGTAGTCAAAAATTGAAAACAACCCAAACGTCCATCAACAACAGGATGGGTAAACAAGTTGTAGTATATTAGCACTTAGCAGTAAAAAGGAATGAATTACTGTACTGATACATCCAATAACATGAATAAAACATAATGCTGAGAAAAGAAGCTGCATACAAGAGAGTATATATTGTATGTTTCCACTTATATGAAGTTCTAGAACAGGTAAAGCTAACCTAAGGTGAAAAAAATCAGTGGTGCCTTTGAGGGTTTGGGGCATTGCTCCCAAGAGAGGACTTTTTTTCTTACGAGATGGAAATATGGTGAGGGTATAGACACACAGCTCAAATTGTTCAATTAATACTTGTGCATCTCAATATATGTATATTTTACCTTAAAAACTGTGAAAACAATAACAATCAGATGGAGGAGTTGGGAGTGGAGGTTTAGATAAAAGAAGCGAGGCAGAACATTGATACTACAAGTTGAGTGATGAGTGATGTCCCTTATACTCTTCTGTTTATGCTTGAAATTTTCCACCAAAAAAAAAGTTTTAAAAAAGACAATAAGGAAAAATGATCAAAAGGCTTTCAGGGAACTGGAAATAGTTCAGTATGGCTGGAGCAGAGAGTGTGTTTTCCGCTCTCTCATTTCACAGGAATCTTCCCAGACAGTGGTGAACTGAAAACACCAAATCTCTTAGTCACATCTGATTCTACAGCAAGGACGGTTACAATGACTAGCCAACACAAACGAATAATTGTGGTGGAAAAAACAGATGTTTGTATCTCAAGTGTAAACATAACTTACCAAATACTATTACTTGAAGTACTTGGCAACAGTTGGAAAAAGAATTTAAACATGAGCCATGTAGCTACCACGGAATATGGACATGTTTAATGGTACAGGCTCAGACCAGTATAATCCCCTTCCATTAACTTGGTAACGCTCCTGACATTGCAATCAGTAAACTAAACCACACCCTGTCAGCAACTAATTAAAAAACTATAAATGTCTTATAAATAAAAAAATTATGTATCTGAAAATATGTGGGAAATATGCTCAATAAATCATCTGATTCATCACTTCTTATTTTAATACAGATTATTGCAAAGCTGTGGGTATTTCAATAAGAAATCTACATTAAGTTTTCTTCATCTGAATGCAACGCATTTGTGTGTGTGTATGTGTATGTGTGTGAAGTTGGGGCTCTGTGTAGACTTAGAATGAATTACATATTTCTATTTTAGGAAGAGAACTTAAAAGTTCCCTTTAATTTTATAAATGAGGGAACTAAAACCAAGAGCAATGAAGTGACTTCTCCAAGGTAAAAAGGTGTAAGACCACAGATTTAGATCTGATTTCTTCAAATTGAAGTAGACTGTTTACAATGTGTATGAATCTAAAATGCTTCCCATGAGCTGCATCCATATTGAATAACTCAAGAAAAGTTTGTCTTGGCAATTCACAGAACACTATTCAAATACAGAATTGTTTAAAAGGCTTCTAGTGCATTAGTGGAAATATTCTTCTGCCCCATGGAGATTATAATACTGAAGCAGACAGATATCTTCAAAAGGTTGTGGAAAACAGCCAATTTACCATTTGTCTATGCTTGCTTATGGAGCATTAGAGAGGATATTGAACTACCAAGACCCTTTCCTCTATTTTCTCTTCTTGCCTAGCTCTTTACTTGGGTGCCACCACATGCTCTTTATACCACTGTGTTTCAAGCTATGGGTTACAATCCACTTATGAGTTATACAATCAACTTAATGGCCACAATGAGCATTTTGTAAATTAAATTAATTAGATTAGAAAATATCAGTGGACAACACTCATAAGGTTAGGGCAGATTATTTCATGAAATTCCTGTTTCAGTCATAAACATATGTGTGTACACTGTATGGAAATGTAAAACATTTTTTACTATGGATCAGTCATGAAAGAAGATGGCTTTCATAGGTCCTCAGAGGGACTTGGACATGCTTTAACTCTGATTACCCCTTCCTCAACTTGTGTGTTCATGGTGTTCACGATTTTATTCTCATTTTTAAGTTGACACAAATGAGATGTTATTAGAATCATTTATTCTCATAATATACAATGTACAACATCTGTATTTACCTACATGTTTGCTAATTTCTTTGCATCTGTGAAATTTTTTAATGTGGTAACTTTCTTAAAACACAATATTCACCATTTAATCATTTAACCCCAACTCAGTGGCATTCAGTACAGTGATGTGCAACCATCACCACTATCTATTTCTAGAACATTTTTGTCGCCCACAAAGGAAACTCCCTATTCATTAAGCAATCACTTTCCATTCCTCCCTCCCCTGCAGCATCTGGAAATCAGTAACCTGCTATCTATCTCTATGGATTCTGGATATTCCATATAAATGGAATCATACAATATGTGGCATTTTGTGTCTGGCTTCTTTAAATTAGCGCAATGTTTTTGAGATTCATTCAAGTTGTAGCATGTATCAGTTATTCATTCCTTTTCTGTGTCTGAATATTTCATTGTATGAATATACATTGTATGAATATACCATCTATCCATTGATAGACATTTAGGCTGCTTCCACCTTTTGGCTACAGTGAGTAGTGCTGTTATGAACATTTGTGTACAAATACTTATTTGAATATCTGCTTTCAGTTCTTTAGGGGTATATACCTAGGAGTGGAATTACTGGTTCATAAGACAATACTATGTTGAATTTTTTGAAGAATCACCAAACTGTTACAATCTATTAGTGGGTTATGAAATCAAACTCTTTTCCACAGTGGCTGTACCATTTTAAGTACCCACCAGTAATGTACAAAGACTCCAATTTCTCCACATCCTTACCAACACGTTATTTTTCATTTTCGAAAGATGATAGCCATTCTAGTGGGTATGAGGTGGTATCTCATTATGGTTTCAATTTGCATTTCCCTAGTCGCTAACAATGCTAAACATTTTTTTATGTGCCTGTTGGCCATTTGTATGTCTTCTTTGGATAAATGTCCATACAAGTCCTTTGCCCATTTTTAAATGAGGTGTTTGTCTTTTTGTTGTTGAGCTATAAAAGTTCTTTATATGTTCTGGATACTAGATCCTTATCATTTATATAATTTGCAAATAATTCTATGTTGTCTTTTTACTTCCTTGGTAATGTCTTTTGATGAATAAAAGCTTTTGAATCCAATTTACTTCTTCTTTTGTTGCTTGTGCATTTGGTGTCATATCTAAGAAATCATTGTCAAATTCAAGACTGTGAAGTCTATCCTTCTGTTTTTTCCTAAGGATATTACAATTTTAGCTCTTAAATTTAGGTCTTTGATCCATTTTAATTTTTGTATATGGTCTGAGGTTAGAGTCCTACTGTATTCTTCTGCATGTGAATACTCTGAACTTTTTAGAATCCTATTTCCTCTTTCTGAAATACATTTCTTAAAAGTTTGTTTAGAAAAGATTTCTTGGTAATAATTTCTACGTTTTTTTTTTTTTTGGTAATGTCTGTATTACCACTGTATTCTGGCTTCCATTGCTGTTACTGAGAAACTTGACATCATTTTTCCTCCTTTTTTTTCTACCTCTTTTCTCTGCCTACTTTTAAATAGTCTTTGGTTTTACTAAAATATATCTGAGAGTGGCTTTCTTTTTATCTATTCTACCTTGGACTCTTGTTTCTTCTATCTGTGGATTCATGACCTTTCTTCAGTTCTGGAAAATTCTCAGGCTTTGTATCTTCAAACATTGCCTTTCATCTACTTTCTCTGTTCTCTCTTTCTGAAACTGCACTTACATATGTTATATTTACTCATTCTATCCTCCAAGTGGCCTAACATTTATCTTCTTTAATATTTATCTCCTATCTCTCTGTATTATGAGTATTTCCTTCAGATTTAATTCTCTCTTCCTGCGTATATTCTGCTGGCTAATTTATTGGGTTATTGATTTCAATAATGATATTTTTATTTCTAAATATCTTAATTCATTCTTTTTTTCAAATGTGCCTGGTATTTTAAATTAGATTTATATTTTGATCATTTTTCAGTTTTTATTCCATCTTTAATATCTTAAAACATTTGCTGATAATTGCTTTTTACTATAATAATTTCATTATCTTAAATTCTCAATAACTTAAGTGTGTTTTTGTTTTCTCCTAACTTTTGTTCATTATATATTTGTTAATATCTTATTATACATTATATTTTATTGAATTTAATATTTCCAAATCAGAAGGCCTTAAATTGGGAATTTGCATTTGCTTTATGGATCCAGGAGGAAGTACTAATCTGGGACTACTCTAGAGCTCTTCAAAGTTATTGGCTTAATGAGAGAGTCTCATTTTCTTTGCAGAAAACCCAGAGCTTAATCTTCGAATTCCAGTGCTGGCACTGACATTTTCCCCAAGGTAATCCTAGCCTTTTCATTTTTTAAACTGTTTATCATTCCAGTGTTAGTTGTTTTTCACTTTCTATTTTTGGCAAATGGGGATATTCCTTATTTCTTGTCAGTCAGTGTGATATCATAGAAAGATACTTGGCCTTTGTTCCTGGTTTCTGGCACACAGTTCCCAAAACTCTTAGAATTTCCTGAGTGATAAGCGTGACAGGAGTATTTTTTGCTCTAGTGACATGACTTTTTGTGGGCTTCTAGGTAGCTTCAGGAGGGTGGCTGTTCCAGAAAAACCAGCCTTGATTAGAAGCTTGGAACATTCCACCCACCTCCCTCTAATCTCTAGTGCAGGGAAAGGAGCTGAAGAATGAATTGATTGCTGGTGGCCAATGATTTAATCATTGCCCACAGATGAAACTTCCATAAAAAACCCTAAATGATGACATTTGGAGAGCTTCCAGGTTGGTGAACACATCAAGATGCTGGGGAAGTGACATGACCAGAGAAGGCATGGGAGCCCCATACCCCTGATCCCAAACCTTGCCCTAAGAATCTCTTTCACTTTACCATTCCAGAGTGGTAGCATTGATAATAAACCAGTGAATTTTATGACCTGTTCTCACAAATCATCAAACCTGAGGAGGGGATCATGAGAACCTCTGATTTATAGCTGGTCAGTCAGAAGGATGGGAGGCCCGGGACTTAGGGCTGGCATCCGAAGACTGTGTTGAGGGGTAGTCCTGTAGTACTGAGCTCGAAACCTGTGGCGTCTGCACTAACTCTGGGTTGTTAGTGACAGAATTGAATTGAATCAGTGGACGCTCAGCTGGTGTCCAGAGAGCTGGAGAAGTGATATTGGAAAAGACACCATGCATTTGGCATCAGGAGGAATAAATGTCTCAGTCAGCAATGTTTTAAAAATTATATTTGAAATCCATCCAGCCTTTAGTCATATTATAGTGGGAGAGTCATTCTATCTAATCCATCATAATCCTAGCAGTAAATGGAATAGAATGTTTTTCTCTATATCCACTGAAGGTTTTGACTTTGGAAGAAAAAAAAAGGAAGTGAGATGTGAATAATAAACCGTGCAGAGGTCTTGGGTAACAGGGTTTGGTTTCTTAAACCATGATTATACCATGCTTACTTTTCTGAGGGCTAGAAAGATAGCAAAATACATGGAGAAAAGTTAACTGTAAAAGGGGCTAGAAGAGCTTGACACCTAAAGGTAAAAGAGAGAAAATGTTTCCTTATAGTTAACTACTTAAAATAAGTCACATTTTCATAAAATAATAAGCTTCTTGAGAATAAGGACAGTATCTCTTTCATATTGCTTATTTAACAAAGAATAACCACCTATGCACTTTTGGGGATCCAAACCTACTATGCTAAAATGATTGTCAAAGGTCATGTAGACTTATACTGAGGTCACACAGCCAGTGTAACAGATCATAGGAGTAGACTAAAGTCTCCTGACTCCAGGCCATGCTTGTGTATTATATCACACTACACCACTGAACTGAGTCAATATAAATTATTCAAGTACATGGCATTGCATACCACAAAGGAGAAAAAAATACTCTATTTGGATTCAATCGTTTTCTTCTTTACTGATTACTTCATACATAACCTTGTTTGTTGAAAGGAGCACATATTCTCCATCACTATACATCCTCAATTGTATGTTTAAAAAAAATTCATACTGTAAGGACACAGTCATTGTGTATGTATACAGCTCAACTTCCTCGGTTGCTAAGGATGAATACTGCTCAGGATTAAACATGAAACACAGCTCTAGCTAGAGGCCAAGAAAGAGCTGATTTGTACATCAAAGTCATGGTGTCTAAGAGCTATAAATGGTAAATACGTGATGAAAGAGGTTAAGAGAAAAAAGAGAGGTGTACATGCATGAGGTGAGTCAGGCTGGGGTCTGAAATTCTAAAAGGTGGATATGTTTTGCTGATTTGGGGGTAGTTTTAAAGCAGTCAAGATGCCATGCATACTATCTCTGGATTTATCCACCTCCCTTCAGAGTGGGCCTGAGTAGAACTGGATTGGAGTTTCTTTAGTGGTTTGTTTAGTGAAAGTTGTCACATGGTTGAGGGTGTGCTTGTAGCACTGTGGACTCCCTTTTGGTCATCAGGTGTTACACCTGTTTTTTCCAGGATAAACTGTACAGCACTTTCTCACTTCCTCCAGTAACAGAGGTGAGCTATGGAAGCAGGGTATATTGGATAGATGCAGCGAGGCTGGGTACAGCAGGGAGTAGCGAAGGGCAGGTGTATATATATATGTGTGTGTGTGTGTGTGTGTGTGCGTGCGCACGCGTGTGTGTGTGAAGAGCTAGAGAAGAAAGTGAAATAATGACAACTCTGGATACCCAAGAATGGGCACAGGACTCTGTCCCACAGCTCCCAGCTGTGATTTGTAGCACAGATCTGCTAGCAAGAGACTACAACCACCTTGCTACTTCAATAGCTTTCTCTGATGTGTGGGTTTGCAGTTAAGATCTTATAGCTCTATTTGACTATAGATGGATGCAGCAAGGAATGATAAAAGATGAGGTAGATACATAGAGAAAAGTAGTGGATGTGGGGAGACCAGTCAGGAGGTTACTGCAGTCAATAAGAAAGGATGGCAACCTGAATAGCAAAAGGGTTATAAGTACAATGAAAACAGATATTTTAAAATTATAAGAAAATACAACATAAAATTTTGGTGCCATAACTTCAAAATCTAGATGAAATGGCTGATTATACAGAAAACACAAATTACCAAAATTGATTCAAGAAGAGATAAGAAGCAGGAATAGACCAGCTAGCAGCAGACGTCAGGGAAAAGGTGAGGTGGTGAAAACCATATGAAAAGATCTACCCTATAAAACATCTCCAAGTTTGAATAACTATGCAAAAAAAAAAAAAACACCCTATCAAACATTCAGAGTGTAGATCATTTCCATGATATCCAAATTATGTCAAAGCATCAAAACCAGGAAATTTTGCAATTCATCTCACAAGGTTAAAATAACCTAGAATTACAATCTAACAGTCATTGAAAATTACAGACCAGGCTTTCAAATAAAAATAGATAAGAAATCCTGAATCAAACATATAACAATTGAATCTAACAGTATATTTAGAAAATATACTGTGCCCAAGTAGGTTTTTATTTCGGAAATTAAAGGATAGCTAAATATTAAATATTCTATAGTGTAAATACTACATAGTGTAAATACTATTTATTTACATAATATAAAAGAACCAATTAATGAATTTAATTAATAGAATAGAAGATAAAGCAAGCAAAAGACAAAGAGTCAGTAATTAGAGAAGTTGGAGGCTAGAAGTAGCCAGTTTGGGGTCTGGTCAAAATACAGGGAAGATGATTATTCCAAGTAAAGAAGAGGGACAATGAGACAATTAAAGTACCACAAGATGTTAAGATCTCTAAGGAGATCTCGGTTGTCCAATAGACATTTGAGGTGGATGCTGAGTGTGGGCTTTTGGCCACAGACACCTCTGAGGAGGCAATCTATCCATC
Source organism: Symphalangus syndactylus (assembly GCF_028878055.3). NCBI lineage: Eukaryota > Metazoa > Chordata > Mammalia > Primates > Hylobatidae > Symphalangus > Symphalangus syndactylus. The sequence goes on from NC_072428.2 coordinate 124,582,664, forward strand.
ACTCACTTGGGCCATTTAATTCAAATCTCTGTGACCCTAAATTCTCACCTAAAAATATGAGGCTGATATGATGTAGTATATCTTTCAGGCTTGTTGTGAGGATTAAACGAGATAATGAGAACTAAGTAGTTAGCACAGAACCTGGCACATAATAAAGTATGGTAGCTGCTATCTTGATTATTAATGTATTTTTTTAAACTGAGACTGGATTGACAACCCCTTCATACGTGCTTTCTTCTCTGACCACCAGAGAGCAGACCAACATTACCCTTCCAGAATGAGCAACTACCTCAGGTTCCACAGCCTGAGAGTTCAGAATGTTTTCGGTAAGCTGCTCTTCTATAAATTTTGTCAGAAGAGCAAACTAACCTTTGTGAAAGGCATAGCAAAATGTCTGCTTTCTTCTTTATATTTTAGTTGAGAAAGGAGCAAGATGTAAGTTAAATAGTCACTGAATATGAAATTATATGTAAATATCAAGATACACCATATCTGGCATTAGGAATCAAGATGATAACTTGATGTATTACTTTCCTTTTTGCTTTACATCGTAGGACACTTTTTGAAGTGCTATTATATAGATATAACAGGTATAATATAATAGATGTAAATATTCCATTTTATCTTCACAATAACAGTGTGAACTACACAGGCCAGAGCACGTTCTTCCAATTTAACTGGTGGGAAAACTGAGGCTTATTCGAGTTTAGTGGCTCATCTAAAGACACACATATATTTGGTGTCACAATCTGAACTTCATCTGATCCAAAGACAACAGCACATACAGGAGTGCTCTTTTGGTTCTCTTCCCCTTCTTCTCTCCCTTCCTGTGTCCTTCCTGCCCTTCTTTTCTTGCTTTCCTCTTTATATTTTCTTTCCTTTCCCCTAGCTCCCCCCTACTTTTTCTTCACTTCCTTCTTCATTATGTGATATTCCACACATATATATGATCTAAATAAAATGAATGTGATTAACCCACCATTCAGCTAAGAAATATTCCAGTTTCTCTGAAGCCCAACTGCACGCCATACCCAACCTGTAACCTGGATTTTGTAATAATTTTCCTTTTCATTCAGTTTTATCATCTTATCACTTATGCATCCCTACAAATACATACATTATTTATTTGCATATTGTTGGACTTTATGTAAATGAAATCATTCTCTTTTTTTTGCTCAAAATTATGTATCTGAGATTTATCCGTGTTGATGTGTATAGCTGTGGTTCATTCATTTTCACAGCTTACAGTACTCCATTTTATTCCTCTGTTCTCTTACTAATGGGCTTTTGGGTGATTTTCAGTTTTGTGCTATCATAAACAAAGCTGTATATGACTCTTGCTGTACATATGCAAAAGTTTCTCCAAGGTATTCGCCCAGGAATGAAATTACTGGTTCATGAAGTGTACTTACCTACAACTTTACTAGCTAATGCCGAATTGTTTTCCAAATTAGTTTTACCAATTCCTATGAGCTCATTACTTTGCATTTTCGCCAACATGAAATTGTCAGAAATTTTAGCCAATTTCGGCCGGGCGCGGTGGCTCACGCTTGTAATCCCAGCACTTTGGGAGGCCGAGGCGGGCGGATCACGAGGTCAGGAGATCGAGACCACGGTGAAACCCCGTCTCTACTAAAAATACAAAAAAATTAGCCGGGCGTGGTGGCGGGCGCCTATAGTCCCAGCTACTCGGAGAGGCTGAGGCAGGAGAATGGCGTGAACCCGGGAGGCGGAGCTTGCAGTGAGCCGAGATTGCGCCACTGCACTTCAGCCTGGGTGACAGAGCAAGACTCTGTCTCAAGAAAAAAAAAAAAAGAAATTTTAGCCAATTTCACACCTAATGCTCAGATTTTGGTTTTCAAACACCATTCTGCAATAAAAGGAACCAGGTTCCTTGGAGAAATAGCTGATTCCAGGGCTAGGGTAAGTAATAAACAAGATGATCTTGGAATATCTTGTAGTGTCAGAGAGTAAGAAAATGCTCCACGAAACAAAAGCAAAAAAAAACACAGCAGCCAATCACTAAGGAGCTCCTAATTGCCAAACCTGGAACAATCAGAGCAGCAAAATAAATACAGCGTACCCTAGAACAACATGGGTTTGAGCTGTGAGGGTCCACATACACATGGATTTCCTTCCACCTCTGCCACCCGGAGACAGCAAGACTAACACCTCCTCTTCCTCGTCCTCCTCAGCCTACTCAGTGTGGAGTCGATGATGATGAAGATCTTTATGATGATCCATTTCCACTTAATCAATGGTAAATATATTTTCTCTTCCTTATAATTTTCTTAATAACATTTTATTTTCTCTATTTTAAGTATACAGTATATCATACATATACAAAATATGTGTTAATTGATAACGTTTTCTGGAAGGCTTCTGGCCAACAGTAGGCTGGAAGTAGTTAAATTTTTTGGGAACCAAAAGTTATAAGTGGATTTTTTTACTGCATGGGGGTCAGTGGCCCTAATTCCCACGGTATTCAAGAGGCAACTGTATAGTATTAGATTATAAGCCATAAAATATAATAAGCTTCCATTAATTCATACTGATATAAATAAATAAACAAATAAATAAATAGGGGAGATGGGACAGCTCTTCCTTGTGACAGAATTTGAATTAATAAATGTAAAATGAAAGAAAAACACAAAAAGTCTTCACTAAATACCACCATAATAACTCTTGCAGACATCCTCCATGAAGAGATGCTAAAATTAGTGGGTGAAAGTTTGAGTAGAAATAAAGTTTGAATCATTTCAAAATACCTTCCCTAAAATATTGACGACAAAGAGAAAGACAGTAATTTTACCAGGGAGAAACTTGGCAGAAAGCAACTTAATCAAGTGATCGAGGTTACCACTACCAGTAATAAGATATCAAAATCATGAGCCCTGCGATATGATGCAGTGAGGACACAGCATCATTTCATGTAGTCTCACACAACATGCATAACTAGAGTTCAATCACAAGAACACATTAGACAAACTCAAAATTGAGGGACATTTGACAAAATAATGTCTATTCTTCAAAAATATCAAGGCCATGAAAGATAAGAAAAGGACAGGCATTGACTTCTCCCTAGCTATGAAAGTCCGAGGTGGCAACTTCTTCCAACAGAAGGCTGTTTCATTTACATTAAAAATCTGTTTAGTGTAGCCACTTTCATCAATGATCTTAGCTAGATCTCCTGGCTAAGTTGCTGCAGCTTCTACATGAGCACTTGCTGCTTCACTTTGCATTTTAATGCTATAAAGACACATTCCTTCCTTAAACCTCATGAATCAACCTCTGTTAGCTTCCAACTTTTTTCTCTTTAGTTTGAAGTTTCAAACTTTTTTCCTGCAGCTTCCTCACCTTTCTCAGCCTTTATAAAATTGGAGAGAGTTACAGCCTTGCTCTGGATTAGGCTTGAGCTTAAGGGAATGTTGTGGCTGGTTTGATCTTCTATCCAGACCACTAAAACCTCCATATCAGCAATAACACTGTTTCACTTTCTCATCATTTGTGTGTTCCCTAGAGTTTAATTTCCTTCAAGAGCTTTTGCTTTGCATTCACAGCTTGGCCGTTTGGTGCAAGAGCCTTAGCTTTCAGCCTCTCTCGACTTTCAACATGCCTTCCTCACTAAGCTTAATCATTTCTAGCTTTCGATTTCAAGTGAGAGACGTGTGATTTCCTTTAACTGGAACACTTACAGGTCACTGTAGGACTATTAATTGGCCTAATTCCAATGTTGTTGTGTCTCAGAGAATAAGAAGGCCCAAGGAAATGGGGAGAGATGGAGGAATGGCTGGTCAGTCAAGCAGTCAGAACACACACATTTATCAATTAACTTTGATGTAGTATATGGGTGTAGCTCATTGCACACCAAAGCAATACAATAGTAAAATCAAAGACAACTCATTACAGATCGCCATAACATATATAATAATGAAAAAGTTTGAAATATCCTGAGAATTATCAAAATGTGGAAGAGATACAAAGTGAGCAGATGCTGTTGGAAAAAAATGGCGCCAGTGGACTTGCTTGACAAAGGGCTGCTGCAAACCTTCAATTTGTGAAAAATGCAGTATCTGCAGCATGAAGTAAAATGAAGAGCAATAAAATGGGGTATCTGTACAGATATTAAACTGAATTAAATATTTCCATTTGGTTCAATGACAGTAACTTATAAGAATGGTTGATTAGAGATTGCTGGGAGATAATTGCTGGGCACCAAGCCACTTTTTAGTAATAGTTTCAAAATTTACAGTGATTGGAATAGTGAGTTTATATTTGGTGGTGCATGAAAAAACAAGGAGATACATCATAAAAACCTTGGAAATAATAGAATCATTATCTTTTATAGCTTATAAAATGGTGGGCTGAGCTTCTGAGTCTACAAAATTGAGTGGGAAACCTTACACATAGTGAGTTCACCAAAGCTAGTGTCACCTCAATGGTTTTCCAGGCCTCATTGCCCACATTTTGTTTGAAACTTCTTTGGGTCCTAGGAAGGTGCCCCCTTGAACAACAATTAAGAAAAGTCCAGACCACATTTCTATCATTCAGGCCTTCTTTCACTTCCTTTTCAAGGCTACATTCATTTCTCTTATCTGTGTCTGTAGCAATAGATGGTATTTTTTTTTTTTTTTTTTTTTTTTTTTTTTTTTTAGATGGAGTCTTGCTCTGCAGCCTGGGCTGGAATGCAGTGGCATGATCTCGGCTCACTGCAGCCTCCACCTCCTGGGTTCAAGCTATTCTCCTGCCTCAGCCTCCCGAATAATTCGGATTACAAGTGAATGCCACCATGCCCGGCTAATTTTTTTCTTTTTTTTTTTGTATTTTTGATAGAGAGGTTTCACCATGTTGGCCAGGCTGGTCTTAAACTCCTGACCTTGTGATCAACCCACCTCAGCCCTCAGCCTCCCAAAGTGCTGGGATTACAGGTATGAGCCACCACACCCAGCTGATAGATGGTATTTTCTAAGCAACAAATGAGGGTATTTGAGCTGAAAAAAATGTGCCTGTCTTCAAAGAAAGAGTGGATAGAATATTTCAAAAATCAGCCAGTCTTGGGAAATCAGCAGAGTAGTTACTGTGCTCCAATCCCACCTCTTTCTGTAAATGACACATGGAGGGTATAACACAAGGATTTAGTCTGGGGGTGGGGCCGGGCACAGAAGTCTACACTGCTAGTTGGGAGGAATCTTCACCTTGACTAATTCTCCATGGTCACAGAGTTCCTTTTATACCGCTCCCTCTAATTTCTATTATCAGAGTCTTTAAACCTATGTCAACGTATTTCTCTAAAAATGTGGTCCAAGAAAGGGCCACTTTAGAAGAATGAGCTCAAAGACTGCTTTCCCTGCTCTTCTGACCCCATCAGGTTTCCAGCACTTCATCTCCGGTATCTTCAGTCTCTCCACTGTTTCTTCCAGGCCAGTTTCCGGTGGAAAGACTGTGTCTAATGTCCTTGAGTTCTTCTTCTGTTGCTGGTTGAGATATGCCATTGCCCCAGGCAGCAATGGCAGCAGTTCAGAATCCCCAGCCTCTTTCAAAATAGGAAGCCCCATCCCTTAAACAACCACCTTCTAGTGTAGTACATGATAGACCGTGCTACCTGGGAGGAGTGGAAATAGCATCCTCTACAGCGGCCTCTGGTCTCAGAGCACATCAGTGCTTTGGCTCTGTGTTTCTATTCTGTCTTTGGTCCATGGAAATGTCTATACTGTTTTCGAACCCTAAAATATATTTTAGGCATTTTCTTTTTATGTTATTTAATACTGCTGGATGTTTAAAGTGGAAACCTACTATGCAATTCTGACTGGAATTCTGTGCATATTTCAACATTGCTCAGAATTCACCCCTTCCATCAAATATCTAAACTTATTACATCCCTGCACTTACACACTCCCTTTCCACCCCAAAATACTCTGTGAGCCCTTAATCATTCTACTTGCACTTGTATTTGTTGGACTGTAATTAACACTTGAGTTAGTCTTTCCTCTACTGGACCATGCTCCTTGAGGACAAGGAGGATGTTTAATTTATTTATATATCTCTTGTGCTTGGCACAGTGACTTGTTTATAGTAGGCATGAAAAACATTAATTCATTTCCTTCAAAATTCCTAACACAAGTTCTTGAACATTAGGAGGAATTCAATGAATAATTGGTTACTTATTGATTTGCTAGTTGAGACCAGATTCTGTACACACTTCCGAAGATTTTACTTATTATTCTTCCTTATCCTTTTTTTCTGTCCTTTGTCTCCCATTTTTAGAGAGGGCAGAGACGCAGCAAAGCATAAGGAAATAGATGAGTTTAGGAAAACAGAATATATATATATATATATATGCTATAGTTACCTTTTTTCAGAAAAAAAAGAAATGAAAGCATTTTCCATAATATTTTGTTAGAGGTTGGTCTATTCTTGTTTTACTGAATATAGCTGGGTTTGGAGCTGAGAACACAGGTCCTTTCCTGCTGTGTGTAAAAACAGTTATCTACAGAAGGGAAATTCTAGCAATATATCAATGCCAGGCCTTTATACACTTGTTGGTATTCTGATGGTGAAGACGTGTATGTCATTTGGCATTGCAGTTCTTTCTTTATTTCAGCTGTGATAGAGTGATCCAGGATCCTAACAGTCTAAACATCATCTTACTTCAAATTATCAAGCTTTGAAGGCTTTGCCATTACTCACTTTATTTTTTTTTTTTTGAGACGGAGTCTTGCTCTGTCGCCCAGGCTGGAGTGCAGTGGCGCAATCTCGGCTCACTGCAAGCTCCGCCTCCCGGGTTCACGCCATTCTCCTGCCTCAGCCTCTCCTAGTAGCTGGGACTACAGGCGCCCGCCACCACGCCCGGCTAATTTTTTTTTGTATTTTTAGTAGAGACGGGGTTTCACCGTGGTCTCGATCTCCTGACCTCGTGATCCGCCCGCCTCGGCCTCCCAAAGTGCTGGGATTACAAGCGTGAGCCACCGCGCTCGGCCTGCCATTACTCACTTTATAAATCGTAATTTAGTAAACAGAACATCATATGAGAGTGATTTTTCTTCCCTATCTGATTTTTACATCTTCTGGTTGCAAACAGCAATTTACCTATTCCTCTTATCTGATACCTCACAGAGTGACAACACCAGAAATTAGTTAGGACACTCACCTGGCAGAGACTGGAATTTAGTGGTTGGTACTGACTGATGATATAAACAATGAATTATTTACTCTCTTTATTCTTTATTTCAAAAGTTACTAATAAATGAAGCCAGTCAAGCTGTTTCTTAAATTTTATTATTTTTAAATTTTATATTTTTATTTTAATTTTATATTTTAAATTTTAAATTTTATTATAAAAATAAATTTTATTAAATTTATTTTATAAGGATTTTATAAGGATTTTATTTTATAAGGATTCTGTGAGTACTTAAATGGGAAACATAAAGAACTTTGTCTCACTCATGCTGGAATCATAGCTCTTTAGTAAAAAAGTAGCCTCTCTCTAGACATAAAATAACAACTAGAAGTTGCTATAGAAACAACAGCTCTCAAAGCCAGTAGAGAACATTTTTAAAAAGGGTGCCCCTTAGAATCTCAGGTAGCCTCCAAAATGCTTACACCCAAAGAAAAAGTATTTTATATAGAAGGGCTTAGTTTAGAAGTTTAAGATGATTTCATCTTTAAATAAATTGCCCTTTATTCTCTGTTGTGATTTTTATACTGTTTTAGATTTCTGAAAAATTTTTCCCCTCTCTATTTTTCAGACCCATTAGGCTTCATGTCATCTCAGCTGACTAGCATCTGTGGCCTGGCACTTGTTTTGACTAAGTAATCATATGCCTTTCTCTACCTAGTGCAGCCCCTGAAACCTTATCTGCTAGGACCAGCCTTTTACTGCCCTAGGAAGGCCTCCCGGTTGCATGTTACATCTGTTTTTCTCTGGAAGAAAACAAGAGAAAACAATCAAGAAGGTTGATTTTACCCTATACATAAAAAACTTCGATTCTCATTCTGTGCTTTAACTGCTTTTGTACTTAAGCAATTCTTTTGTCTACTTTGAGCCTCTATTTTCTCAACTATAAAATAAGGGAGTTGAGCTATATGATTTCTGTTTCTTTCAGACCTAACATTTTCAGTCCACACATAAAATATAACATTATTCTTATAAGTTTTCATATATCACATTTTATTGTAAACTCCTAGGGTCTCAAGGCATAAACGTTTTTAAAAAGACATGTAGTTATTTATTTGTGTGAACCTATACATAAAAAGTATTATTTAGCAAAAAAAAAAGACAGGAAATTTAATCTATTTCTTTTTTGATGCATTCATTTATTAACATGTATTAATTGAGCACCTAATGCTGGACATTGTGGACAAGTGGTAAACCAAAGCAACAGGGCCCATATGTTTAGGGAGCTTGAAGACCAATGGAGAGACAGATCATATACAGTGTAAGTACATTAGTGTAAAGTTCTATAAAGAAGTGCACAGTGCCTTGAAACATGTAATTAACCTAGGAGATAGAAGCCAAGTAGGATCAAGTTTTTCCAGGGGAATGACCACTCAATAAATATCAAACTTGAATAGGAATCATTAGACTAAGGGGCAGGGAGTGGGGAAGGGAGGAAGAAGAGAGGGAGGGGAAGGATGTAGCATTCTAGGTAGGGAAAACACGTGTGGAGGCCATATGATCATAGGGAGAAGGAAGGGTCACTCTAAGGAGCAATGGGAAGCCACTGTTCTAAGCTAGGGGGTGGTAGGGGGTGACTTGTGACACAATCACTAAGGTATTCTACCATATCACTCACCCCTGGCTGCCTAGAAGAGAGTAAAAGTGGATCCAGAAAGACTTGTTAGGAGGCTACTGAGAAAATGCCGGCAAGAGGTGATGGTAGCTTGGGCTAAAGTGTTGGTAGTGTGTAGGGGTGTGGTGTGTCTGTGAATAGGATGAGGAGGTTGGAAAAAAATATTTGAAACATATACCTTGATTGATACTGATTTGGATTAGATTGTGTAAAGAGGCTTTAATGAGACATTCTAGAAATTACACTTCCACGTGTCACTGCCTTCTAAGTGTTACATTATGAGGTTACACACCCATTTCAAAGATGCTTCATGGGTGTCAACAATTCTGAGAAGCTTCTTTCAGAACTTACGTCAGAACCAGTGTATAAACCATACCAGAAAAATAGGCTTACTGCTATATAGAAAATATTTCATAAATCCCCAAAGCTAAGGAAACAAATATGTGTGTAATGTTCTTAAGTTGATGCAGGGTTTATAAAGACTTCCTTTTATGAGTTTGACCTTCCAACATATACAGTGAGGTCACTTCTTTAAGAAAATATGCATGTATGTAGGAGAAAAGCTATGTTATCTGAGTCTTCATCAAAGAATGAGGATATATTCTTTTACCCAAGAGCTAGCTGACTGGGGAAGCCCATAGGCAGAAGAAAATCCTGGTCAGGAGGGTTTTTTTCATTTTTATTTTTAGGGAGCAGATAAATACCTCTTAGATGACTGACAACAAATTTTCCAAAGAAAAGAAGAATGAAGTTATATCCATAAGTTTTTAGGAGCAGTGCATGGTGGGAAGAGCTTAGAACAAAGGCTAAGAGTCAAACTCCGGTTTTGTGACTAGCTGTGCAGTCTTAGACAAATTATCTCTTCCAGTCTTAATTTTCTCATCTGTAAATGGGGACACATATGCCAGGAGTTTTGTGAGGATTTACTGATGGAGCTCTGATAGTTTGGCTGTATCCCCACTCAAATCTCATCTTGAATTATATCCCCCATAATTCCCACTGTTGTAGGAGGGACCTGGTGGGAGATAATTGAATTATGGCAGTGGTTTCCCCCATACTGTTCTCATGATAGTGAATAAGTCTCACGAGATCTAATGGTTTTATAAGGAGAAACCTCTTTCGTTTGGTTCTCATTCTCTCTTTGCCTGCCACCATCCATGTAAGACATAACTTGCTCCTCCTTGCCTTCCATCATGTTTGTGAGGCTTCCCCAGCCACATGGAACTGAAAATTCAATTAAACCTCTTTCTTTTGTAAATTGCCCAGTCTTGGGTATGTCTTTATCGGCAGTGTGAAAATGGACTAATACAAACTCTGATTTCCATCCACCATCCCCTCCATATCACCTCCCCACCCTGGCTCCTCAGCTAAACACTTTTCTTCAGGTTAAAGAATAGAAAACTCTGTGGAGACAGAGGGTAAGGGGAAACCCTTCAGTAGCTATCAGCCTACTATCTTCACCTTTCTTAGCTCTGTAATATTAGAGAACAGAGAAAAGAATTCCTGGCCACTTTATCAGTCTCCATGAAGAAAGGGTGGAGCCAGTAGGCATTGCCATTGATTCAGTAGACATTCCCGCAGCACCATCATTTAGAGAAACAGCAGCCCATTTAAATCAATGAATCTTTTTAGGAAACTGAAACAAGTGCAATGCCCAAGAGTAGAGAATTGGTTGGACAATTCTCTACTCTTGTACATACCACCACCTGGATGCACATTCATGTAATGGAATTATACACTGAAGAAAAATATTAAATGACATTGGGACATGTTAATAACAAATTAAGTAAAAAAGATTGCCACAAAACAGTACATATACTAAGATTCCAGGTTTTTTTTAAGTAATTGATTTATGGGAAAAATAGGATATACAAAATGTTAAAAATAAATTCTGGAGGGTAGGATTATAGGTATTTTCAGTTTTTTTCTTTTCTAAACCTTACACAATAAACATTTTAAAACATAAATTTATAATTGATAAATATAAGCTTTAAAAAAAACTCCATAGGGCAGAATTTGTGTTTACCACCATATAAACAACAAGCATTTAAAGAAACATGGGTTTTTCCTTAGTGGAGTAGAGAATTTGTAAAAGAGGAAAGCACCTCTCTTGATTCCTCATGTTTCTACCTTTTTCCCCTATCCTTGTCCTAGATCTGAAAGTAGTGGGGAAAAAGATCAACCTGGCTCTTTTCCTACGCCAAGGTGCTTACTCAATGTTTAGTCTTACTGTAGGGGAATTTCACATACATCAGGCTTCTCAATACCAGAGGTTCCTGGCTTTGCCACTGCGTCTGTACCCACTCTGGCATTCACTTCCTGCCCATTACCTCTCTGGGTAGCTGCAAGATAGCTGGGGAAATCCCAGTCTCATGTCCTCTGCAAGAGTCCAGGTCTCCACTTGAGTGGAGAGCAGGAAAAAGAGGCAAGTGCAATGCCAAGACTTTACTGAGTTATTTGAATAAGAATACTTGTAAGCAGGTAAAATGGTTTACATTTATCATTACCATAATTGTTGGGAACAACAACTACCATTTATGAGATGCTTTCCATGTGCCAGGCACACACCACATTATCCCATTTAATTTTCACATTGGCAATTTGGGTATTATCTGTATTTAACAGATAAAGACACTGAGGCTGAGGTCAAGCAATTTGCCTAGGCTATTCTGCATTTTGGAGCCTAGCAAAACCATTGGCTCCTTCCTTCCAGCAAACTCTAGAGTTAGCTATGATTGTGAGGCTTCCCCAGCCACATGGAACTATAAGTCCAATTAAGCCCCTAAGTTCCCAGTGGTGGAAAGTGACAGAAACAAGGTGCTTCAAAGATGGCAAAGCTATTCCAAAACTGCCTCCATGATTCTTCACCCTACTCTGTGAGGTAGATGAGGATTCTAAGTTTTAACTTTTGAAAGAAAGGGACAGATTTTAAGGTCCCTTCTGAGAGGTCTGGATGGCTGATCCATAAGAGCATTTCCAGTTTTTAGTTTCAGAAAAGGGAGTCTTGTACTTAGGAGGTCAATGATGGGGGGCCACACATAGGTTTATTATACTAGGTTACGAGTGGTTAATTTTAATCTGACCCTGAAGTAAGTAGGGTATAGTTGGAGACTAAACACTGGCAGCAAATAACCAACTCATGGTGTGTCCTGATACTGTGAAGAAAAGGAGACATGGGATATAGAACTAGCTAACTCTGGAGTTTGCTGGAAGGAGGGAGCCAATGGTTCTGCTAGGCTAGCAAAAGGGAGAATAGCCTAGGTCCATGGATGATGTTTTGATGCATAGTGAACCAATTCAGCCACACGTGGAAAAGGCTAGAGGCTCTGTGCACATAACTGTGAAATTATTTTGACCAGGTATGTACGCTATCGATAAAATAGTAGTTTATTCAGGTCACAAGGAAGACAATTTTCTACTAAAACTCAAAGTATTATATGGTTAATACTGACTTTTTGATATACACTTCTAACAGAAAGGAAGACAAAGAGACAACATAGCTATAATAACTTATTGCATTTCATTTCTTGTTTGGATAAAAGTGAGACTACATCAAAAGTAGTTTGATGACACTGAATTATTTTCATAGTATCTATATCACTTGCTGTATCAGAATTGAAGTCCTCATGATTGGTCTTCAATGGAATTGAATCCTAAAATTAACCTTAATTTAAAAAACACATTGCTTTTGGGGTGACGAGGAGAAGGCAGCAGGAAGAGGAAGCATTTTCCCAGAATTATATGAATTAGCAACCTTGGGTCCTAGCCCAAGATTTGTCCCCAACCAAGTAATTCTGAGCACATCACTTAAGCTTCAGTTTCTTTATCTGTACAACAAGGAGCTAAAGTTTAATTTCCAAAGCCCTGTCAAGTACTATGTTTGTACAAGTCTAATATTCTTTGGAGTTCATCTTTGCCTTAAATGGATTTATGATCATCTTTGTGAACCACGACCTCGTTATTTAAAAATTCATAAGGGAGACAGCTCATCGAATTGACCAGGACACAGGGTTCAGGATATGATACTGTAACATAAAATTAAGTATGGAGAAAATCTTGCCATAGGGCAAAAGTAACTCCTGAAATTCTGTTAGCCTCTGTGAACATTTGTCTTACAAACATGCTTGCTCCTGATGAAAATTTGCTTTTTAATTCCTTCTAGACAGAATCACTGATACAACTGCTTCCATCTTATATCAAAATGACTTATTCATAAGCCACATACTCTTGCGAATGATTCTAAAAGGCAAGTGATGTTTGATATTGTTAAGGTTTTATGTAACAAGCTAGCATTCCATCGGTGTCCATAACAACAGTATACTTAAATCCAATGAGTAGGCGCCCTTAAGTCCAGACTAAGTAGCCCTAAATGCCAAATGCCACAAGACTGCTACTTGGGAATGACTGTCTTTAGCCTCCAGAGTATGGATGGTGGGCACTCTAAGTAGGAACTTTATTACACTGTAGAAGAAAAGCTTTCTCCTTACTTTGTCCTCAATTGATATTGAGAAAAAAGCAAGAGGGCAAATGTATAAGATTTGGAAGCTGCCTCTTCCAGCTGTTCTGGCCTGAACTCTAGTTAATCTTGTGCAAGTTAAATTCTAACTATCACTAGCTGGGACCTATCACCTGCTGAGACCTGTCAAGCTTTGGATTAGTGCCATCCCGGAAGTAAAGTTCTGTTCTTTAATATCCCAGGAAGGAACTGTCATGCTCTACGATGGATAAATGAGATACAGAACTGGCTACGATTAGGTCTTAATGAGTTCAATAAAGAGTGTGTCACAGAATTTCAAATGTGGAAAGATTATCTTTTCAACTGTATGTATAATTATTCTGAGGACTTGCTTGCCTGTCACAAACGTAATGCGTTTGTTATGAGGATGAAACAGGAAAAACTCACATGAAGACACGAAACACTACGTAGGATAGCTTCTAAGAAGGGAATCTCCCACAACATTCCTTATCTTTCCCGCCCACCCAAAAGTTCTGACACATATGCTTCAAAACCTCGTGGGGTAGTTCAAGCCTGCTTAGAAGCTTTTAAGGCCTCGTGCCATGTTTCCGGTGTTTTCATAGATTTCTCTTGTTCAGTTATTGTCGCCTCCAAATTTGTCATTCTCTCATTCCACTCCAGCCTCCCTTCCTCTGTGCAATAAGCTTTTAGGGCATTCCATTCATCACTTTTCTTCCCCACCTAAAATACCGTCAGCAAACTGCCTAAGGGGAATCTCTATAAAAGCAGTAAGAGAAAGTAAGGATGCGTTACTGCCTATAAATTGGACACTTTAAAGGCATTTGTTTTAATCATGACTTAAGACTTTCAATCACGAGTAATTTGTGCGAAAGGAGCTTCTGCTGGGAGGATAGCTCGGCTTCGTCTTCAGGTTTCAATCCCTAAATTTCCCATAAGTAAAAGAAACATCACCTCCTCTCTTCCAAGAGTCCACTGACACCTGTCTTCACCCGCAGGTGCTTCTCTTAAGACGTTAAGCGCTTTCTAGAACCTCAAACCGCTAAGACGCCCCCCAGACCCGAGGTTTTGCCCCAGCGACGCTCCAGGGTGTATTTTTCTACTTCCCTAGGCCCAAGCCTGCCCGCTGGCATCGAAGCCAACTCCTTACTGGTTCAGGTATGTGCTCGTCTCTACAGCGAACCAATCAGCGCCCCACTTCTTACTCCTGGGATTTGGTAAACGGAAGAGACCTCTCCGGTCCCGGGAGTAGGCCGGGACCGTGGATGAGTGACAGTTCGACTTTCCAATAGGCAGAGCCCTAGGACCTGCCCTCGTCTGGTTCAGGGGCTAGAAAAGAGCGTCGATGCCGGCGGCAGTGATGAGTTCTAGGAGGTGCTGGCTCCTCGGCGGCTCGGAGGAGCGGCTGCTGCTGCTGCTGCTGCTGCTGGTGGCCCCTTTGCAGGTGAGTGGTTTTGCTTTAGAAAATGTTGCGAACGTTTCCATTTTTTAGTGATGTGATGTTTTATTTTTAGGTGCGGGGAAGGCCAGTTTCTTTACTTCCCCCGATTTAGTCGTTGGTGCGAGTCTAGTGCCCACTCCAGCCCTCAAGCTGGGACCCTCTCTTATCGCCCCGGTCGCTTTCCCTTGTCCCTTTCTCAGAATGAGCCTCACAGGCAGTCACAGTTCTGTCAACTGAGAGGAGGAGCCCGCTTTGGTAGTGCTGTCCTTATGGCAAGAATATATAGAAGTTGGAGGAAAGATAAACTCTCTCCTGGACGTCTGAGGCACTGTGTGGCAGAGCCCTTCCAACAGTAAGATCCCCTGGAAGGAAGCAGGGCGATGCCGCTGTATTTAGGGCTCTGGCAGACCTGGCCCTATCTATCATTTTGTGTAGTAGACAGAAAAACTCGAATGCGGTGAAAAGAGAAGGAGGTGAATATATGCAGTGTTTTCATGTAGGAATCTGGAGCCAAATCACAAGTTCTTAGAACCACTAGAAATAAAAACGTAAGTGTATTTTCCTCTTTTCTAAGGGACGGGCTGGTATTACACTAGAGAAGGTCAATGAAATGCATAATTGCAGTTAAGTTCACAGTTAAGCTTTAAAGAAAAGTTGGTTGTTAGCTAACTTATTATAACTCTCATTCCCCTACTGCCTCCCTTGCAAATTACGGAAGATCTTTAGCTTGTGAGTGGCACTAGAATGTTAGCTGACTAAATGCAGACTCTTTCCAAGAAGGGGAAAAATCAAAAGCTAAGTTTCACCTGTAGGTACTAAAGGTTTTTTTTATAGTGCAAGCAGAACTCATGTCAATTTGTCTTTTATTTTTTATTTTTTTTGAAACGGAGTCGCATTGTCGCCCAGGCTGGAGTGACTGCAGTGGCTCGATCTCGGCTCACTGCAACCTCCGCCTCCCGGGTTCAAGAGATTCTCCTGCCTCAGCCTCCCAAGTAGCTGGGATTACAAGCATAGGCCACCACGCCTGGTTAATTTTTGTATTTTTAGTAGAGACGGGGTTTCACCATGTTGGCCAGGCTGGTCTCGAACTCCTGACCTCAGGTGATCTGCCCGCCTCGGCCTCCCAAAGTGCTGGGATTACAGGCGTGAGCCACCGCACCTGGCCTTGTCTTTTTTCTTTCTTTTTTTTTTTTTTTTTTTTTGTTTGTTTGTTTTGAGATGGAGTTTTGCTTCTGTTGCCCAGACTGGAGTGCAATGGCGTGATCTTGGCTCACCGCAACCTCCGCCTCCCGAATTCAATCGATTCTCCTGCCTCAGCCTCCTGAGTAGCTGGGATTACAGGCATGCGTCACCACGCCCAGCTAATTTTGTATTTTTAGTAGAGACAGGATTTCACCATGTTGGCCAGGCTGGTCTCGAATTCTTGACCTCAGGTGATCTGCCTGCCTCAGCCTCCCAAAGTGCTGGGATTACAGGTGTGAGCTACAGCGCCCGGCCTTCTTTTTTTTTTTTAAACTGCCTCCCATGAGTCCAGAGAATAGCTCTTTCTTAGCCATCTTTGTATTCCAGTAGCACCTCGTACACCGCAGATGCTCCCCAGTTGGTGGTGGACTTTAGAGAAGCATAATTCAAACAGTGTCATAGTGGAAGGAGCTCTGAGTTAGAAATCAAGAACATTGGCTTTAGTCCTGAAGCTGTTACTATTTGTATGATCTTAAACAAATCGTTTCAACTGTGACTCTTAATTTTTGCATTTTTTTTTTTGAGACAGGATCTCGCTCTGTTGCCCAGGCTGGAGTGCAGTGGCGCGATCTCTGCTCACTACAACCTCCACCTTTGCCTCCTGGGCTCAAGCGATCCTACCACCTCGATTTTTGCATCTTTAGAAAGCAGATGTTGTGTTAAATTATACCTGAGGTATAAACTCTGTATTAAAAGTCTGTTTTAAAGTAAAAATGATTAGTATACAAGCAGAATCTCATTGCAGTAAATTCTGTACCATCTATTAGCAAGTAAAAGTTCCCAGCTTCAAGGATATATTCTTGTTTTTTAATTTTTAATTTTTGTGGGTATCTAGTAGGTGTATATATTTATGGGTTACATGAGATATTTTGACATAGGCATGCAATGCGTAATCACATCAGAGTGCACAGGGTAGCTGTCACCAAAAGCGTTTATCCTTTATGTTTCAAACAATCCAATTATACTCTTTTAGTTATTTGAAAAATTTACAATTAATTTTTTTTTTTACTATAGTCACCCTGTTGTGCTAGCAAATACTAGGTCTTATTGATCTTCCTATTTTTGTCCCCATTACAAGGATATACTCTTTTGTGTTCATATTTAAACCAAACCAGATTATTGTAGAAAATTTGGAGCATACAGAAGTATAATGTGGCAGAAAAATGTCACTTAGAAGCAACCACTGTTAGTGTTTGGGTAGAGCTTTTAGTCTTTCTTCCTCTTTTGCCTGCTGTGGTTGGTTGAGATTAAGAGGCACATTTTAAGTAATGATTGATGCACCTAAATTCACCTGGCCTTCATCTTTGTGTGTCTGGGGCCTGAAGAACAGAGGTCACAAAAGTGTTTGAAGCGAATGGTTTCTTGAAACATCCTTGGAATGAAATCTGATATGAAAGATGTTTATATGGGTGGCAGGACAAAAGAGGACAAAAAGTATTACTTAATAACAAAACCCTTCTGCTGAAACTTGGCCACAAATATGAGGAAAACATACTTTGTAAAATATAAATTAAATGTTAACCACTTCATTAAAGCATTTGGATTGCAGAATATTAGTACTTGGTAAGCTTCTGAGACTGTATCTTACCATCACCTTCTTCCATCCCACAATATTTGATTGCATTCCTCCTTCTACCACCTAATTTAAGCATTTCTCCTCTAATTCCTCCCTTCATTTTACGTTATTCCCAGCTTTTGCTTCTGCTCATATCATCGGCAAGGTAGGATTGCTTTGACGGGCCTGAGATCTGTGCCATTATTTATGAGTTAGTCAAAGTCTGCTCCATTCTACCTCTCACTTTTTGGTAGAGTGCTTCACCATAATCTCATTTAATCTTCCTGATAGCCCCCTGAGAACAGTAGTTTCATGATCCTCATCTTTATAGATATGGAACCTGAGGTTCAAAGAATTTAAATAACTTACTTAAGATCACATTGTCAGTCAGTAGCAGAGCTGGGCTCATATCTTGGTTGTTTTTACTTTAGACTTTTGGGATTTGGTGGAAACAGTTTGTGTTGATAAAAGCTACTACCCTGGGGAAGACAATGACCAGAGATAGGAAGGAAGGGTCCGTCATGGGTGGGTGTTGTCCACAGTGGTGATGCCATGTAGGCTGGAACATGCAACATGCCCTGAGCAAATGCACATCTCATTACACACGTATATCTCTTCCCCATGAGTAGGAGTCTGCCTGGTATGGTTGGTTATTCTTGTAACAAGCAATCAGTAGGAAATATTAGTAGATGTAAGATTGGTGAATGAGAGGGTTTTAGTGTCTGGAAAACACCTGTGAGTGGTAACATTTGCTCCTGGTAAAAAGATGTTCTTATAACTGCAAGTACAGATGAAAAAGTTTCTACAAAGCCTTAGGAAAAGTAATAGACCATGGAACACTTTTAGGTACAGTTGTGTTTGAACTTCTAATAGTGAACTTGATTTGGGGGAAGGCATAGTTTGTTAAGACATTAAAAGCCTTGGCCAGGCACGGTGGCTCACGCCTGTAATCCCAGCACTTGGGAGGCCGAGGCAGGCAGATCACGAGGTCGGGAGATCGAGACCATCCTGGCTAACACGGTGAAACCCCGTTTCTACTAAAGATACAAAAAAAATTAGCCGGGCGTGGTGACAGGCGCCTGTGGTCTCCGCTACTCAGGAGGCTGAAGCAGGAGAATGGCATGAACCTGGGAGGCGGAGCTTGCAGCTAGCCGAGATCCACACCACTGCACTCCAGCCTGGGTGACAGAGTGAGACTCCATCTCAAAAAAAGCATTAAAAGCCTTAAGGAACTGAGGCCCAGATTTCATTTCCCTTGAGAACTGTTCCTTTTTAATTTGTTAAAGACATGGTTCTTTTTCTCTGTCCTCAAATAATAGCCAGCCCATCTTCTATAAAGTTAGATTCCTATTGCAGTGTGGGTTAAAAGTTGCTCAAAACCACACAATAAGGGGTTTGGACCAAGGAAAATGTCATCTGAGTGTCTAGGGTAGCAACTGACTATTTAATATTTAAATGTGAACTTTGAATCTAAGTGATTCTGGTTCTACTTGTCTTATTTTATATAACTTCAACATTATATTGCTGATCAAATTTCTTGCTCAAACGTTGGAAATATAAGAAAAACTAGGTTTTTTAAGTTGGACTTTACCCTGTAGTTGGCCCTATTTGTCCGTGAGTTATACCACTAGGGTCTTAGGCATTATTAACTTTCAAACAGGTGAGGAAGGGAGGAAGCAAAGTCCCAGGAGTGTCAGTTTGGAAGACAGGATGAGCCTCAGTTATGGGGAGTACTTATAACAGAGGAACCTCAGTTATGGGAGAAATATAATGTGAAATTATATTTCACATAATTTCATATGTGGAATTATATAGTTTAATGAAGGAGCAGGAAGCAGCAGCAGATGATCATGCTACATTTGTTGAAAGTACTTAGGCATCTCGAAAATATTAGAGGGGTAACCTTAGTAAATGCAGTGCTTTGCAAGTACATCATTCCCCTATCTACAGCCCCTCTCTTGCCAAAAAGAATGCTAATCTTGAATCATAATTTTATGTTTCAATTTTATGGTGGCATTTATGGAAAGAATATTCTTTGCTTTATAGCTAACTTAGATGGAATTGCTATACATTTATAGTGAAAGGTCTTTGAAAGTTATAAGTCACCTGCAAAGTATGTTCTTTGATTTGTTTATTGTCAAAGCAATTACATAGCACCTACTCCTGAGCAAGTATACATTCCCCTGACGTGTGAGGCACTATGGGATAATTTATGAAGATGTCTAATGGGGTAAAGTGTGTCAAAATGACAGATGATATTTTTGAAGGAGATTAACAGGATGAATCCTATAGTTTTCCCCCATAGTTCAATCTTGAACCCATTCCTAAATAATTTAGTTAAGCAAAAATCAAGTACTCAGACTGATTTAAATGTCTTCAGTATTGCATTCTATGAGGAATAAAAACAGTTATGAATGGGATTCCATTACTCATGGTACTTGCCGTTCTGGCCAAAAATAAAATCTAGTGATTTCATAATGTTGGGATTATTCTATGACAGGATGCTTAAAGGTTAAAAATGCTGATGTCATTAGTAGATCTAAGTGTGGGATCCAGCTAGGCGAAGATCGACGTATTGAGGGCTTCTGGCCTATACCTTTTTAAAAAAAATTTACATTTTTAATTTTAAATTATGGGTGCATAATAGTTGTATATATTTATAGGTATATGTGATGTTTTGGTACAGGTATACAATATGTAATGATCAAATCAGGGTAATTGATTTACCTCATGCATTTGTCTATTACCTCATGCATTTTTCGTGTTGGGAACATTCTAATTCCATTATTTTAGTTATTTTAAAATGCAATAAATTATTATCACCATATTGTGCTACTGAATACTAGACCTTATTTATTCTAACTATAGTTTTGTACCTGTTAACCATCCTCACTTTAACCCCCTCACTCCTGTTACCTTTCCCTGCCTCTGGCAACCATAATTCTGCTATTGCAATACATTCAATTTTCAAAAATTTTAGCCCCCATATATGAGTGAAAACGTGAAATTTGTCTTTCCATGCCTGGCTTATTTCACCTAAACTTATGCTCTCCAGTTCCATCCATGTTGTTGTGAATGACAGGGTTTCGTTCTTTTTATGGTTGAATAATATTCCATTGTATATATGTGCCAAATTTTCTTTATCTGTTCATCTGTTGATGGGCACTTAGATTGCTTCCATATCTTGGCTATTGTGAATAGTGCTGCAATAAACATGGAGTGCAGATGTCTCTTCAGTATACTTACTTGTTTTCTTTTGGATGTATACCCAGTGGTGGGCTTGCTGGATCATATGTCTACTACCTGTCTTTGAACAGCCAACAAACTATGCATGGGTTTTACATGCAAAATGGTTGAAATAAATTAATATTTCATGTGCATGAAAATTATATGAAATTCTAATTTCAGTGTCCATACCTAAAGTTTTATTGAAACAGATTTATTCACTTATATAATATGTATGGTGGCTTTCAGCTGCAGTGGCAGAATTATACATTTGTACCTAATTATGGCAGAGACCAGTATAGCCTAGAAAGCCTAAAAAATTTGCTATTTGGTGGTTTACAGAAAAAGTTGCTAACATCTGAGCTAAGCTATAGTGTCTTTCACATTTATCTCCTTCATCTCACTTAAACGGCCATTGTCCTGGTCCAAGTCTTTGTTCTGTGTTACCAGAATTATTGCAAAAACCTCTCAGCTAGTGTTCATACTCCTTGGTTTTCCTGTCTATTTCTGTATGTAAGTGCTGCCTGATCCTGCTAAAATGCATGCTACTAAACTTTTAATGATGTCCCAATATGTACAGAAAAACCTACATGCTTTGGCACAAGGCCTTTTTTGGATCACTATTTTTTCTTATCTTTCTAGGCTAGTCTCCTCCTGCTTCCTTATTATACCCTATACTTACAGTGGCCATATAATTTTCCAAATGGGACACTTAAGTGTGAAAGGGGCCCTAGTAGTAATTATGTTGGGGAAACAGGCCTAAGACAATACTGTTCTTTAATAATGATGCATGTGCATCTTTCTCCTAACTACCCTCTCTGTCCTGACCTTGCTAAAAGAATGCTAATCTTGAACCATAACTTCAGTTTTATGGTGGCATTTATGGAAAGAATATTTTTTGCCTATTAGGCAAATCAGGATGTATGGTTACTCTAGCTATACTCCAACCAGTTTGAATGGGCTCACCATTTTCCATATGTACCTGTTCCTTTGCCTTCACTCACTGTTCCCCTAGATTGGAATTCCTTTACTTTTTTCTGTAAATCTAAACCTTGCCTTTCCAAATCCAGCTTAAAAAATACCGTGTCCACGAAGCCTTACTCAGAAATATTCTCTCCCATCCCACCTCTCTTTTACTAATGAAGTGTTTTCTCATGGTGTGAATTATTTTGAGTTTTAGGTACACACACACACACACACACACACACACACGTACTGAAGACATAATTCTTGTTGGATTACATATTCCTCATAGGCCTAGCATTGGGCCATGCCTAAATGGGATCTGCAAAATGTTTGAAGAATGAATTAATTGGTCAGGCTAGGGAGACTGAGTATTTGGGGCTTTCAATTTATGAGTCATCCATTTTAATGTGATTAAAGCAGTGAGAAAAGGGTTTCCAAGAACTGAAGACTGAGCCTCAGGTTTCAATGTGACAGTGTAGCAAAATGGTTCAGGGCATAGATATGGACTTCTTGAGACTAAATTCCAGCTCTGCCATTTACAGCCTCTGTTACCCTGGGCAAGTTAACCTCTCCTCCTGTTTCTTCATCTGTAAAATGGGAGTAATCATAGTAGCAACTCCATGGAATGGTGGTTGAGGATTCAAACAGTGTCAAGTAACATTGAAGTAACATTCATAGGTGAGCACTCTGTGAATGTTGGCTACTGTGACTAATATAATCATCTTCATAGTACTCTTATGGGTGGGTAAGAAAATGTAGAGACCCAAGACCAAGTTGTAACCGTGGAAGAGCTGGAGGAAATGCTACACCAAAATCTTAGTGGGTTTTTTTCTTGATGGAAGTAGTCTGTTTTAGAGAAGTCGTGAGAGAAGATGATCTCCACTTAGTAAGAAGTAACTAACCTGCAGTCTTTTGAGACACCATTTCAGTAGAGTGGGTAAGGCACAAGTTAGGTGTCAGGAAACTAAAAAAGTAATGGCTAGAAGGGAAGGTAAATGGACAAGAGGAAGGGGAGGGAGGATAAGATACACAGTTGTGTAAAAGATGCTTGCTTAGTAAACTTTTTCTTCAAGCCAGATCACACTTTAAAAAGGAAGACACCCTGGGGGATAATTCAATAACCTATGTGATTAAAATTGGTACTTAAGTGCCAGTAACTTTTGCTATGGGACAAATGAGAAACCAGGTGCAGGTTGGTGAGCTTTTATGAAAAACAAAACAAAACAAAACAAAAAAATAAAGATGTTGAAAAGGAATAGTTTTTAATTTGGGATGGGGAGTATATATTCTTAGTAAGGTTCCTCTTTATAAGTTGGGATGACTATTGCCTGTCTTACTTTGTGCCTTGAGGTTTTTCTCAAGAGTATTAATAAGCCGAGCCCTCCTTCATGTTCACCTTGTTCATTTGCGTTTTATGAAATGGCTGCCTGGGTTTGGAAGGACAAGTTGGAACTGGAGATGCCTCTGTGAAGTGAAGCCAAGTGAGCCAATATCCTCAAACCACGACTCTAATATCTCCAGTGGTGGGTTGAAGGCAGAAGACCAGGGTTGCAGTTCCAGTTTGCCATTTACTGGCCATATGTTTTTGAACAAGTCAATCAGAATCTCCATTTTTTTTCCTGTGGAGATTATGGCCATCCACGAACATACTAAACTTATAGTACAAAAGTACAAGGTACAAAACTATAATGGATCGTTATTCTTGGCTCCTGTTTTGACATAAATACACTGGGATTCTTAAGTTAAAGCTTCCTAACATCTTGGCCCTGTCAACTGATTTTACTGTGGCAGTTACCATTAAAACTCTCAAGCCTTAGTCTCATGAACACAATCCAGTCATTTCTGTCTGACTTTGATTCAGTCAGCAGGCCTGACCTACTTCCCAATGGGTGAAGAGGAAGGGAGAGAAGTCTAAAGCAGGGGTTCTCAAAACATGGTCCTTGGACCAGCCATGTCACCATCACCTGAGGACTTGCTAGAAATGCATATTCACAGTCCCACCCCAGACCTACTAAATCAAGCTCTGGAAGTGGGCCCAAGCAATCTGTTTAATGTGATTTTGATATACATTAAAGTTTGAGAACCACTGGCCTAGAGGAACTAACATTTAAGCTGAGCTCTAAAGCTGCATGATCTAGTGTAGTAGCCACTGGTCACATGTGGCTATGGAGCACTTGAAATGTGGCTGGTTCACATTGAGATATGCTTTCATTATAAAATACACACCAGATTCCAAAGACATACTATGGAAAAAAGAATGTAAACTGCCTTATTAACAATTTTTGTATGTATTATGTGTTAGAATTGTATTAGTTCTCATGCTGCTAATAAAGACATATCAGAGACTGGGTAATTTATAAAGGAAAGAGGTTTAATTGATTCACAGTTCAGCATGGCTTGAGAGGCCTCAGGAAACTTACAATCATGATGGAAGGGAAGCAAACACGTCCTTCTTCACATGGTGGCAGCAAGGAGAAGTATAAGTGAAGTGGGGGCAAAGCTCCTTATAAAACCATCAGACCTCGTGAGAACTCACTTTCTATCATAAGAACAGCATGAGGGTAACTGTCCCCATGAATCAGTTACCTCCCACTGGGTCCCTCCCATGACACATGGGGATTATGGGAACTACAATTCAAGATGAAATTTGGTCCCGGCCCCTCCCAAATCTCATGTCCTCACATTTCAAAACATAATCATGCCCTTTCCAACAGTTGCCCAAAGTCTTAGCTCATTCCAGCATTAACCCAAAAGTCCAAATCCAAAGTCTCATCTGAGACAAGGCAAGCCCTCTCTGCCTATGAGCCTAGAAAATTGAAAGCAAGTTAGTTACTTCCTAGATACAGTGGGACTATAGGCATTGGGTAAATACACCTGTTCCAAATGGGAGAAATTGGCCAAAACAAAGGGGCTACAGCAGGCCCCATGCAAGTCCGAAATCCAATAGGGCAGTCATTACACCTTAAAGTTCCAAAATGATCTCCTTTGACTCCATGTCTGAATGATAGCTTTTGGACCTATAGGATTAAATAAAATATTGCAATTTATTCCACTTATTTCTTTTTACTTTTTCATGTGGCTTGTAGAAAATTTAAAACTTCATTGTGCCTCGCATTATATCTTGATTGGACACAACTGATCTGAAGGATGACTAGAGCTTAACCTAAAGCAGGGTGAGACTGAAGTGGCAATGGAGAGATGAGATGAAGGGTGAGTGTTCTGCATGGGGTACAGTGTGTGCAAAACTACTGAGGCAAGAAAGAAGCTGACATACTTAAGGAAATAAAACCAAAGCCTTGCAGGTCACATGAAGGATTCTGAACATTTTTCTAAGACCAATAGGAAGAATCGAGGGTTTAAAATAAGATACTTAATTTTTAAGGAGTTTAATTGTTAGTTCGCAGTTAATAAATGAGGGCAAGAGAACTTCAACTGAATATAGCAAGACTTTCAACATTGAAGCTCCTCAACTCCCTAGGATGGTGGGGGAGGGGCGGTTTGTTCAGCAGAGGAAGCACGACGCTGCCCATCACCTGATCCTAACCCTAGGGTATGAGGCATGAGCACCCCCCACTAGAGAGAGAAGCAGTGTCACCTGGGAAGAGGCAGTTTTCAGTTCAGTTCTTTTTCAGTGCAGTTGACACTCAAAGCTGAGTGGAAGTTTGAGGACAGAGCTAGAAATTCTGCAGGGCACCAGCAAATGGTTTGGTGAGGGAGGGCTGTAAAGGTGGGTCAGGGAGAAGGAAGCCCAGAGCATTATGGGGATTAGAGGATCTGTCCTTTGAAAGGCTGTGTTGGGCAATAACAGGAAAGCTGTTTAAGTGGTCCAGACGCTTGAGTTCTGACCGTCTCCTGGGATATGGTGGCTGCACCATTTATCTGTGGCCTAGAGGAGGTTTCCCTTTAAGTCAGAGGTCATAAGCTAGCAGCCACGATCTAGCCTGCAGAAGAAATGTTTTGTTTCACTCACATTTTACAAATGTATATTAGTTGCTAATATTTAAATCAGATATCAGATAAAAATACATGTTTTCATGTTTTTTTTAATTGGAAGATCTAGAAACCTCAGTTGCTCAGTATCACAGGGCAATGGGCTGGAGCTAAGTAGTAGGTACTCCTTTTATTTTTTATATGAATTTTTAGGAGGTTTTGAAATGATTGTTTTAGCTTTTTAAAAAAAGACATTTATTTACTCAAAGGTTCTCTGTGGTCTGACTCTAGGTCTTGCATTCATCCTAGTCTTTGGTGTCAGCAATCCCATCTTCTTTTTGTTTTCCAGAAAACTTCTAAGAACAGTGCTGTTGGTTCAGTGAGATGAGGTTATCTGAAGACTTTCACTGTTTACACAAGAATTGCCTCCTTCAGAGAAGCATGCATGTTCCTTGCAGTTCACTGTGCCCATCACTCTGCATAGTCCAGCTGCACTCTGCTTCACACAGCTGCCTGGCCATTGTAGGCATTTGAGTTTGCAATCCATGCCTTAAACTTTAAATCACACTGGCTACAGCGCTGTGTGTTTCTTGGTAAACACTGGGTAAATCAGCTCCAGTGGATGTTGACTGAAGTTTTCATGTTTGCAAGCTAATCCTCAGCAGTTTCTTTGTAAATATCCAGCAGTTAGTTAAGTGGGAAAAGTCTGTTGATAGTACTAGGGAGGAGAGAGGAAAGTGCCCTTTTGTTTTCCTGAGATAGACATACTAATTTAGTACTTTATCATGTATTCACCTGTGTAAATGTATTCCTGTGCTTCAGAGTGAGGGAAGATGTGTATTTGCATAGTTTTTGTGACTGCAGTACTGTTCTCTGTTCTGGTGTGTGTGTGTGTGTGTGTGTGTATTTTTTTTAGTAAAAAGGAAACAACTTTGTTTTAATGCAGTAAGCAAATATAGGAGAATAAGATACCACAAAGCTTGGTGGTGGGTGCCTGAGTGTCCATGTTGCTATTGCTGCATTGTTTTGTCCCGTTGTTATAGTTTATAATCAAAAGATGGTGGAAAGGTGATTCTGTCTACAAAATTTGTCTAACCATGCCCTTCTTTAACTGAAGAGAGAACGGCTTCATTAGCTTATGGAGGTTTCTCACTTGACAAGATAAACTGAGGGTGAAGGTAGAGGAACAGTTGATAGCTTCCTTTTTCTCCATACCCCTCCTCCACTACCACTAACAAAACCAAATGATCAGTGGTTACAAAGAGTAGATACAGTTTTTGATGGAGCTGAGGCTTCTACTACTTGGTGGATTGGGGCTTTGTAAAGAAACAATGCAAAAATATCTTCCATTTGCAAATTAAGACACTTACACACACCCCTCTGTGTGTGTGTGTGTGTGTGTGTGTGTGTTCATCGCTTGGTTTCTTGCAGGTGGGGGGCTCTGAAGCTTGAACTTTGTTAGACTCATGACTATTCTGCCCCTGGGCACAGGCAGCCATCTGGCAAAACACTGCCTAGATACCTTTTGTTCCCTTCTCTGTTCTGCCACCCTGATGCCCCTTCTAGGCTAAGGACAGAGACATTAGACTCCCTCCTTGGGAATTCTCAGCTCTGTGGGATGCTTTCACCTGGGTCTTGAGTCCAGGCTCTTCTGGTTCCCTGGCACTTCCCTGCTCCACATGCACAGCAACCTGGTACTTAACAAGAAAGGAAAATCATCATCCTAACTGCTGTAGCCTTTCAACTTCAGTCATGCACCACCTAATGATGTTTCAGTCAAGCATGGATCGCGTATATGATGGTGGCTCTTTAAGATGGTAATGGAGCATATATAGACATCTGATATGTGGCACTTGACATTCGCATTGCAGATCGAGTAGGGGAAATGAGTGATATTCAGTAATTGTGCTGGGATACTTGGTTTTCCATATGAAAAAACATAAGTAACAATATGTATACCATCTAGGTTTGTGTAAGTGCATTCTGTGTTGTTTGCATGACGGAATCACCTAATGATGCATTTGCCAGAATATATTCCCTTCATTAAGCAACACATGACGATTCTTGCAAATCACCTCAATTTGATTTCTTCCCTTTAAGTCCCTTAAAGACTGTTTTCCCTTCAGAATCTCTTGGAATTACTAAAGAAAGGTAGAAACTACATGTAGATTCCAATCAATTTTGCCATTGATTGTTATTTTACTGTAGGTGACTCACAGTTTAAGTGGGAGAGAAAATCTCCAGTTAATGGAAGTTGCCAAGAGTGGCAGAGGACCAGGCCGTAGTGCTCGTATAATCTTTACAACCCAGTGTGCAAAACACTGGAGTGGAGATGGAGAGGCCCGGCGTGTAAACCAAGCATGTGTCAGTGCAGATGTATCAACCACAAGGAGAGAGAGGTGGGCTGAGCAGCCATGTCAGCAGATTCTCCGAGGACGGAGTGGGCCCAGCAGATCTTCAGGCCAGCAGCTTAAATGTAAGGAGTTCAGCATAGCTTGAGAATTGCTGGTCTCCCTTTACTAGATTCTCCCCATGCTAAGATGTAGCTGGTGTGTGTAGGATATCTGGAGGGCTGGGGAGGAGGAGGCGGGGCCTCTTTATCAGTGTGGTTCCTCTCACTCCTACCAACCAGATCTGTTTGTACAGGCAGCATCCCTCAGCTGCTTGCATTTGATAGCTTATTTTGCACTGGATTTATTCCTGCTGAAAACTCTATCTTGAGGCAGGTGCAAGATTATTTAGGTGCGTACCATATTTGGTGTTAGTGTCTCTTTAAATCACTTTTAATTTGTCTGAATGTTGAACTGATGTGTTTTGCATACCTTAGATTTTGTTGTGTGTGATGTAGCCTGTGGCATTGAAGAGCTAGTTGCCACCAGCCAGTGATACATACCAGATATACGCAGTGGTGCATTGAAATAACATGTTTAATAACTTCTATAATAAGAATGTGAGACTGGTAAATACTTCTTTTTCCACCACAGGAAAACAAAGTGAAAAGGATGCCTTCAGTGTAGAGTCAGCTGCCAGGAGCTGGGAGTTCCCAGCCACTAGTCATTCTTTCAGATGTCTGTAACTCATTCTATTAAATCCTTTCTACTGTAAGCATAAATTGCCTTTGTATCTGGCAGAAACACAGCATGCCATTAGAATGAAGTGTTTTGTTATTTTATGTCATACAATTAACATGCTATCCAAACATCAGAAAATTTAAGTCAACTAGATTCCCTGTAATGAATTATTAATATCTATCGAATATGCCTGTATGTGTCCCAGTGTATGAGCTATCACATTTCTGACTGTTCAAAGGGATTTCAGTTTCTTTTAGAAGTTGGGTGTTGTAAAGCGACGTTTCTATTCGTAGGTTGTCAGTTGAATGAAGAATATAACTTAGACTCGTTGTTCTTGTCTTTCTAGATGTATTGCTGTCCTTGAATATTAGCCCATTTGAAAACGCCTGGGAAGTTCAACCATCAGTATGTCCAAGTACAAACTTATTATGTTAAGACATGGAGAGGGTGCTTGGAATAAGGAGAACCGTTTTTGTAGCTGGGTGGATCAGAAACTCAACAGTGAAGGAATGGAGGAAGCTCGGAACTGTGGGAAGCAACTCAAAGCGTTAAACTTTGAGTTTGATCTTGTATTCACATCTGTCCTTAATCGGTCCATTCACACAGCCTGGCTGATCCTGGAAGAGCTAGGGCAGGAATGGGTGCCCGTGGAAAGTTCCTGGCGTCTAAATGAGCGTCACTATGGGGCCTTGATCGGTCTCAACAGGGAACAAATGGCTTTGAATCATGGTGAAGAACAAGTGAGGCTCTGGAGAAGAAGCTACAATGTAACCCCGCCTCCCATTGAGGAGTCTCATCCTTACTACCACGAAATCTACAATGACCGGAGGTATAAAGTATGCGATGTGCCCTTGGATCAACTGCCACGGTCGGAAAGCTTAAAGGATGTTCTGGAGAGACTCCTTCCCTATTGGAATGAAAGGATTGCTCCTGAAGTATTACGTGGCAAAACCATTCTGATATCTGCTCATGGAAATAGCAGTAGGGCACTCCTAAAACACCTGGAAGGTACCAGCTTTATATACCACTTATTAGAGGTTGCCAAATGTGATATCTGGGCCTTAATCTAGAAATTAAGCTAATGATGCCCTATTTACACAATAGACTCCTCTATCCCCCTTTATCACTTCAGATTTAAGAATTTTCTTGTTCTATAAATCAGATCTCTTGTGTGTTTTCCGTTCCTGTTACCCAAAGCAGCAGTTTTCAGACTTTAGCAAGCATCAGAGTCACCTGGAGAGGTTGGTGTATCACAGATTGTGGGTCGCACCCTCAGAGTTTCGGAATCAGTAGGTCTGGGGTGCACCCTGAGAATCTGCATTTCTTAGAAGTTTTAGGTGATGCTGATACTGCTGATTGGGGTTCCACACTTTGAGAAGCACTGGTCTAAAGGACTGTATGGCTTGTAGTGAAATGAAAGGAAGCTAGGAAAGGAAGGAATTGTTGAAATGGCCTTGAAAGTAAATTAGAGTTTTTCAAGTCAAGTAAATTATCTAGACTTCAGTTTTGCTCACATTCTTCCAACTTTAAACAATGATTGCTGTGTTTCCAGACGTAGGTTTCCTGAGCAGTTCTTTTGTTTCAATCCTCTTTTCAGAACAGGCTTAGTCATTGACTGGAAGTAAGTTAGGGGGAAGGAAACTAAAAGGATAGTTGGTTTATTTATCTTGACTCTAAAATTTTGGAAATCATCGGCAGCCATTATTTTAACTACTTTATGTCATGTTCTACATGTATACTAAAACATGTTATTAGTTATGTTATGTTATTGTTATTAGTCATTTATGTTATTGTTATCTTCTTTTTAAGTAACATGAACCAAATGAACTCTTTTGAGGATTCAGGTTCACCGGTTTTGAGCATCAGTGATTGCACTGTGACACCTTCTGGATTTCTGACTGTTCTGTGGATTTCTCGTTTCCCTCTCTGCCTCCACTCATCCCAGATGATTGTGCTTTTTTGCCTGATATGCCCTGTCTGGTGTTTTCCTGCCTTTCATCACTGTCAGCAGTTAGCTTACTGGTAATAAATAGAAGAAATTTCTCCACCATTCCTTTTCATTCCGCTTTAATTTTCTATAAGAGGCTGTGACAAATGAAAAGGCTGACCTTATATGTAAAATAAGTAGAAATAGATTCTTAGTTAAAAATGGAGTAATCTTTAGCATGTGAGTATTTTCCCCTAATTTTTATAACATGACCAAGAACTAAATCATTACTTGTATAGCTGACATCCATTAGTTATGCAGAGACCTAAAATCTACAGACTATTAGATACTAAAATTTTATTGGCTAGACATGGCACTTGATATGTGTGTGTGTGTGTGCACGTGCACGTGCATTTCTGGGCACATGTGTATCTTATTTACTCGACTATAGAAAAGGTTCTATTCTTGTTCAAAATAATTAGATCTTTAACTTCATTGTTAGTGATATATAACTTCATCATTAATGGACCATAGTATTTCATTGTTTGAAGAAGAGTTAAGGCTCTTACTAGACAACAACAAACTGAAATTCAGAATTTCAGAGTTTCTGCCAGAGACGTATTCTATTCAACCATGCCAACTCCTTTTTCAGAGCTGGATCTCAGATTTATTGTGGCCAGGCTCCCTTCTCTCAAGAAAATGCCACTATCTCCTTTAGGATCCTCTTTCTCCACCTTCTTAGCTTGGAAGTCCCCCTTTTAAAAAAGTTTCCTACTGTTTAATACCATTGACTCTTCACCTATCTTCAAATTTATTATAGATCTCTTTAAAACGATTCTACAGCGCAACCACAGTTCATTGTACACATCCCGTCCTGCTAGTGCATTGATGATTTAACTATTTTTTACTGTTCTTTTTGAGGGAAATTGGAAAGTTTAACCAATGATGGTAAAGAAAACTATAACCATGGTGGGGGGCAAAGAGAGAATTGCATATAGAGGTTGTGTTTAGACATAGCAAAACTTACTTTTCTACATTTGAGGGAGGTTTTGAAACTATTAGCAATTTATTAAATTAACTTAATCAAATAGTGTACCTGCTTTCAAAAACAATCTGGCAGTTCCTCAGAAGGGCTAAACATAGAGTTACCATATGATCCAGCAATCCCACACCTACGCATATAGCTATATTAGCTTCCCAGTGCTGCCATAAGAAAACATCCAAACTGGGTGGGTTAAAACAACAGAAATGTGTTTTCTGGGGGCTGGAAGTCCCAAATCAAGGTGTGAGCAGGGCTATGCCCTCTCTGATGACTCTAGGAGACAATTCTGCCTTGCCTCGGCTAGCTTCGATGTTTGTCGGCAATCTTTGATGTTCTGTGGCTTGCAGAAGCATCGCTCCTTGGCATTCTCCTTGTGTGTGTGTTTCTTATCCATATTTCCCCTTTTATAAGGCCACGAATAATATTAGCCTGCCGCCTCCCACCAGTGACCTCCATTTTAATGGGATTATTCTCTGTTAAACACTGTATTTCCAAATAGGGTCACATTCTGAGGTACTGGAGGTTGGGACTTCAGCATATCTTTTTGAGGGGATCACAGTTCAAACCATCACAATGCCCAAGAGGAATGAAAGCACATGTCCACACAACAACTTATACCTAAACCTACAGAGCAGCATTATTCATAGTAGACAAAAGATGGAAACAATCCAAGTGTTCATCAACTTATAAATGGGGTCTATCTATACAATGGAGTATTATTTGACAATGAAAGGGAAGGTGATGCTGGTACATGCTACCATATGGGTGAACATTGAAATAACTCTTATGTGAAAGAAACCAGCCACAAGGGATCGCATATTATAGGATTTCATTTATATGAAATACCCAGAATAGGCAAATCTTTAGAAACAGAAGGTAGAGTGGTTGTTGCCTAGAGGGTAGGGAGGATGGAAGATTTTGCAAGTGATTTGTTGATGGATACAGAGTTTCTTGTTGGGGTGATAAAAATATTTTAAAATTGATTGTAGTGAGGGCTGCACAACTCTGAATATGCTAAGAGCCATTGAGTTGTACACTTTGGTGAATTGTATGTGAATTATATCTCATTAAAGCTGGAAAAATAATCAGTGGAATTGAAAGGTTAAAGGATTTGTCATTGGCCTAGAAAACAATGGGGGATGGCAAACATATGGAAGTGATAACAAAGCTGAAATGCATGGCTGTCGAGTGTAGAATACTGGGGAAAATCAAAGTGCAGCTTTGACCACTGGGGCAGAAGTGGACTTACAGGGCTCATTGGGAAATAAGCAGGCATTGGTCTTCAGGCAGCTTCCAGTCCTTCATCTAAAGGGCTTTTTATTTTATTTTATTTTATTTTTTATTTTTATTTTTTTAAGTTGGAAGTATGAAACTGAATGACCTTTAGAGATGAATGACATTTTCTTTTCTTTTTTAGACAAAGTCTCACTGTGTTGCCCAGGCTGGAATGCAGTGGTTCGATCTTGGCCCACTGCAACCTTCACCTCCTGGGTTCAAGTGATTCTCATGCCTCAGCCTTCTGAGTAGCTAGGATTATAGGCGTGTACCACCACACCTGGCTAATTTTTGTAATTTTTTAGTAGAGATGGGGTTTTGCCATGTTTGCCAAGCAGGTCTCGAACTCCTGGTCTCAAACTTCTGGCCTCAAGCGATCTACCCACCTCAGCCTCCCAAAGTCTAGGATTACGGCATGAGCCACCACGCACCTGGCCATTAATGATATTTTAAAGTAGCCTTACATTATAACTCCTATCCCTATTACCATAAACAGGCTTTATAGAAAATGTTTTTATTTGGGAGATAATTGAGGTAAAACAGTGGGGTTGGTGTAGAAAGAAGTAAATTGTAGGAAATGACTTCAGTAGGAAGTATGTGAACACAGAAAAAGACATGGGCTGCCGGAGAGGGAGGTATCTATGAGAGAGGTAGAGAATAAAAATGATGGGATTGGTGACCAAGGAGGATGGTAGATAGTTAGAGGAAAAAAATGGCAGAAAAGCCAGAACATGCAGTTAGGATAAGACCATAGCCTAGAAAACTAATGGAGTGGATGTGAGGATCCAGATTTGTCCACAGGAAAATAGAAGGATGGTTTGTAATCTTGACTCTCACCCATTCTGGATATGACGACTTTGTTCCTTTTTGGCCTATAGTACCTCCTGGTGGTACTCCAGTTAACATTAATGGAGTTCTTAGATGTTGCTGTAGTTCTCTACTGTGACTTAGCTCCCACACCTAACATGGAAGAAATTATGTCATGTGCATGAAATAGGCTGGATTGGATTTCAGGATCACTGCATAAGTTAGTTATTGTCTCTAAATGCCAATCTGCGTTAGTAAAGTTTCTCTTACGGTGTCTATTGAAATATAAGGTCCCAAGTATTCTATTTCACAACTGTAAGAATTAAGCATAAGTGACTTTCTCAAGATCAGAAGAAATAGTATGTCATCATATTTTTTTCACATCATTTCTGTTAATTTAGTGAGATTTTAGCCCTTTCAAAATTGATTGTAGATGTATTAGTCTAATGTTAGTCCTCTTGTATTGCATGTCTAACTTTCCACAGCTCAAGTTACAGGGGTTTGTGTGCTTCTTGGTAACTTACCAACCTAAAAGAAAACATTTAACTGGATTTAGATGCTAACTTTTCAAGACTCCAAAAATTAAGTGAATCTCCCCTACTGTTTAGGGGGGAAATAAAGATTTTATTTTATAGGAAGGACTGCTTTGCCAGTTCATGTGTATGTGTTTATGGCGGTACAAAATATAAGCTACCATCTTAATTGCCAGTTTATGCTTACTATCAAGTTACATGATCATACATACCCATTTTGTGGTTAATGCCTATCGTCCGAATGTAATTATTAATAGCATCTCCTTTTACTTTCAAAAGTGCCCCACTCTGGATGATAAATTATGTGGTTACCTCACTATAAAAATATTGAGCTGGGTGTGGGGTCATGCACCTGTAGTCTCAACTACTAGGGAAGCGGAGGCAGGAGGATTGCTTGTGCCTAGGTTTGAGATCAGCCTGGACAACATAGTGAGACCCCCTTTTAGAAAAATAAAAATGTAAAAATGAAGATGTTAGCTTTCACTACTGTTAAGAATTGAATCTAGAAATGGGCATAACCAGGGTTTTATATTTCCTATAAGCACAAAAGTTGCTAAATTTCTTTGCATTTATTATAAAAGTGGCTTGTGGCTGCAGATTCATCTGATTCCAAGCCATGCTTTCTAGAGATGTCTATGTAAACTTCTCCCATGTAAAATGGGCTCTTTCAAGGGACTGGAGTAATTTTTCCCCATTTTGTCTCTAAACTGCTTGACAAGCTAAAAATGTTTTACCTACTGGGGAGGAGTGTGGTAACTGATAGCATCAATGACAGCATACTGTCCTATCAGAAAAATACTTTCTTATTGTTTGAAAACTGGGGTGGGAAGAATCATGACCCCAGTTAAATAACTAATTAGAATATTGGTCTATGCTGAAATCTCAAATTGCTTTAAGATCTTTCTACGAAGAGTATGCTAGTATTACTCATCTCTTCTTAGGTCTACTCTTAGAGGTATCATCCATATACCTCAACAGTAAAGAGTGTTGGTTCTGAAGATGTTAGTTGTTTCTCAGATATTTGATATTATGACACTATAGGCAGTCATATCCTGACTGATGCTTTCTCCATTTGTGCAAAAGAAGACAGGTGCTATTGGAGGAAACTGAAATCTAAAGAGACTCTAGATTCCTTGGCCGTGATCATGGTAATTAGTTGGCGTCAAGAACTCTGCTCAAAACTCAGTTCACTGAGGCTCCACACACAGTTAACACATGGGCTTTAAAACTTTTTTCTAAAAGGTAGCCTTTCCCTTGACCTATTCTTTGTTTGGAATACTGTGTTTTAAGAAGCTGAGTCAAGAACATCCGTGGCAGGTAAACTATAAAAAGGTAATTTAATGCAACTAATTGGGTCTTAAATTATTACTGCTGTTATAACATTGTGGTCCGAATGGCGCACTCTAGCATAGCTATACAGGATGACCTTTATTG
The DNA here is from genome assembly GCF_028878055.3 of Symphalangus syndactylus. Taxonomy (NCBI): domain Eukaryota; kingdom Metazoa; phylum Chordata; class Mammalia; order Primates; family Hylobatidae; genus Symphalangus; species Symphalangus syndactylus. The sequence continues at coordinate 124,618,375 of NC_072428.2, forward strand.
ATTACATACTGCGTGCCAAGCACAGTTTTAGACATTTTACATACACATGTTGTTTTATGTAGGAACTAGAACATGGCCCTGAACTCACTGGAAAGCTGTGGTTCAATACTGCATTTTACTTTGCTGTTTAGTATATCCAGGTCATATTTTTTATTTCATTTGATCAATCATTGATCACTAAGCTGTTTTGCTTAAAGAAACTGCTTCAGTAAAAAGAAGCAAACCATTGATACACCCATCGTCATGGATGAACCTCAGCTGCATTGTGCCAAGTGAAAGAAATTGGGCTAAAAAAGCTGTGTATTGTATGATTCCATTTGTGTGCCATTTGGGAAAATGCAGAACTATCGGGAAATAACACAGATTGGTGGGGTAAGGGTAGGCTGCCGGGGGCACAAGGAAATTTTAAGGGGTTGTTAGAGCTGTTTTATATCCTGATTGGTTATTACACTACTGTATGCAGTTGTCAAAACTCGTAGAACTGTATGTTAAAAAGGGTGACTTTTGCTGTATGTAAATTATACTTCAAAAAAGACTTGCTTTATCCAATGAACTCACCATTGCCTTAATTGGGACCTTACCTTTTGTTCACAAAGTAATACACTACGTTAGTCAATTAGGAGAATTAAGTGAAGGGTTGAAGGGTTGCTATATGCACCTATCTGTCCCTTTGAAAACTAACCTGGAAGGCATTTGTTATGCTTTCTCAAGGCTTCAGGAGTCATCTGGTTCTGACTTTAGCACCTAAACCACGGTCATTATAGGGAACTGCCTTTTAAAGTCCTTCTTCATGAGAAGTTATGTTTGAGAATCTTGCTGATGTTATAGGTTGAAAGCTCCTCTAATAAAGGTTTTTTTTATTTTTTTCTTTTTTTATCCCAGACTATCTCTGCTTATCATCAATTTAGTTAGCCTTAATTGGGCCTTCCATCCCCTCCTTTTTCTCTTGTAACAACCTAGTCTAGGAGCGGGTCAACAAGGACCTCCTGGAGTCAACGCAGATGAATGGTACACTGAGAGGCAAGTGATACTGATTTGGAGCTAGATAACACTCTTGTATAAGAATTGCAAACACGGAAACCACATGTCAGTGCCTGAGACAGGCTTCCTGGCTGATGGGGATGACCTCTCCCGTGTCAAATGACTTATTTATATAATATCTCTGCTCATAAATCGTATATGCTTTTAAGATTGCTTTACTTTTAATCTGATGGTAGTTAATGCTTTTGGAAGAAGTCAAAACAAGACATACAGAATATTATATAGTAAAAAAATGCCTACTTAAGGGACTGCTTTACTGGCTTTTAGAAGTACCTATTATTGTGCTAATAAGTCCAGGTTAAAAAGCAGGGCCCACCTCTGACTGGTTCGGACACACTTCTCACAAAGCACCACCGTGAAAACATCTAACGCAGACCTGAGTATCTGAAAGCATCCTGTACTGTAGCGTTCCAGACAGGCGTGTGTTTCATTCTCTGTGGTTGGCATAGTCACTTCCTGTTTGTTTCCTGCTGGCGTGCATCCAAGGAAAAGCCAGGTACCAAACTGAAACACTGGATGTAGTCTGCATCTTGCCAGAGGAAATGGATTGTTTAGTCTGGGTTTAAGCACAGGACGAGGCAGTTTCAAGTTTGGAGTAAGAGTGACGCACAAGACACTCATGCAAGACAGACTTGATCCCTGAAGACCTGCGTGCAGCTGCATACATAGCAAGGCACAGAAGTGGTGAGATAAAATTAGAGACTCAGGGAGGAAAGGTCAGCTGGGACTAGCTGTGGGGACGGGGACTGATGAGTTGGTTACCTTTGGCATTTTAGTGTGATATATTCAGAAGCAGCCAATTCAGGCCTCTCTTCTGTGAGGCAAGTAGTTTCTTGTTGGTATGGTTAAGCTTTCTTTTATAATAATTGATTTATAGAACCCTTTATTTTTTAAACATCATAGGCTATTTTAACTATAAAATTAAACATAGAATGGATTCTTCTCTCTGCCTTATTCTAAATTAGTGGCTGTTATTTTATCGTGTTATAATATTCAAATCACCCTAGCCTATCTTTACATATATAGTATTCAGATCTTAAAGAATTAAAAATAGGTAGATCATTTATGAAACTGAATCTCTTGTTTCAGCTCTTATTCGCCATAAAGGAATACAGAACTGTTATCACAGATTGTTGGTGGGGTTTGAATTGTGACTTACTTGACCAGGAGAGGAAAGTGAGGAATGAATGGGTGGCACCTTATTAAATGAATGAGTTGACTGGAGTTGTTTCCCTTTTTTTTCTAATTCCAAAGAGTATACACTACAGAATTGGGGTTTCTTCTTTCCTTCTCATCCCGTAGCAAATCTTTCTGTCTCTCTGACCATCTCATCTGGTTTTCTAAAATTCAAAGATTTTGAACACTTTGGAGAAAATCAAAGAACATATAAAGCCATTTAATTTGAATTGTTTATTTTATTGGCACTAGATGTAAACAGCTTTTTGTTCAAGGCTAAGATTCTTTTAATTTTCCTTTTTTTTCTTGGTAAGGTCATAGGAGAGCACAATGTTTAATCAAGGCTTCAACAGTAGAGGACTAGATTTAATTTGAAAACCCAGAGAGTTAGAATTTATTCAATTCAGGTATGCACCTAGAGTTCACTAAATCGGGTCTTGTTCTTGGTACAGGTGTAGCACCTATATGTGAATGAGACACACAAGGTCCTTTTGTGGAGCTTTTAACCTCCTTCTGAAATTTGTCTATACTGTACCTCTGACAAAGTCCTTAGGGTGTTTTCATATATAGGCTTTATGTTTTAGGATTTTTAATTAACATTTTGTTCTTTTTTTTTTTTTTTTTGAGATGGAGTCCCGCTCTGTCGCCCAGGCTGGAGTGCAGTGGTGCGATCTTGGCTCACTGCAAGCTCCGCCTCCCGGGTTCATGCCATTCTCCCGCCTCAGCCTCCCAAGTAGCTGGGACTACAGGCACCCGCCACCATGCCTGGCTAATTTTGTTTTTGTATTTTTAGTAGAGACGGGGTTTCACTGTGTTAGCCAGGATGGTCTCAATCTCCTGACCTTGTGATCGCCTGCCTCAGCCTCCCAAAGTGCTGGGATTACTGGCATAAGCCACCACACCCAGCCTAACATTTTATTCCTTATAGCCTTTAGTTGTATGTAAAAAGTAGATTCTCATAATAAATACAGTTGTAATTACTTAGTGGATCATATTACTGAATAATTTCCGGACCCTAGCAGCCAAACCATAAAAGTGTTACTTACAGTTGAATAAACATTTACTAAATCTTGCATTGGGTAAAGCACTGTGTTCTAACAGCATGGGTGTTACAGAAATGGATCAAACATTGTTCCTGCTCTCAAGGAATTTATAATCCTGGTGGGAAAAGTGAGCATTTGCACAAGCATCTCTACCAGGAGGTGCTTTAGTAGATGTACAGTGTACATAACAGTTTGTCTTTGGTTCCTGTTCCTGCTATGGTGACTTAGGGGAGGGGATTAGAAGGTGCAAATTTGACTTCGTGAAGTTGGTCCTCTATGCAGAAAATAAGGTTGTTTGACTTTCTCCCCAATTTTGGCCTTGAGCTACTTCCTGGACTTATTACCCCAAACTTTCATTATTTCTTCCTTAAAATATCCCATTATTTAAACTGACTGCAGTTAGCTCCTAGGTGCTTCTACATGAAGATTCAAGACTTAAAGGCAGACTTTAAGTCTTTAACACAGACTTAAAGACTTTAAAAGACTTTAACACAGACTTAAAGGCAATGGTGGACCCTTAAAGACAAGGGTAGCTGTGAAGGGAAACACCACTGAATTCTCACCCTGCACCTGCTCCTCTCCACACTACTGTAGAACACAGTGCCTTGCCCATTGCAAGAATTTAGTAAATGTTTGTTCAACTGTAAGTAACACTATTATGGTTTGGCTGCTAGGGTCCAGAAATTATTTAGTAATATGATCCACTAAGTAATGACAATTGTATTTAACTCCATACCACTGTGGAGAGGGGTAGGTACAGGGTGAGAACTCAGTGGTGGTTCCCTTTATAGCCGACCCTGGAACAATATGGATTTGAACTGCATAGGTTCACTTATACATGGATTTTTTCCCAACAAAAATTGGATCAAAAATACTACACTTGCTAGATGTGAAATCTGTGTATACGTAGGGCTGATAGTACTAATTCAGTTTGGTTTAATACAGTTCAGATGCATTATTCTGGCCTTAGGAGCTCTGCCTGCTTAACTTTCTTAGGATGATGAATGGAACTTATGCCAAGATTGAGTGATGAATAATGGCTTCACTGTGGTTTTTCCTAATTTGCTGTTTTAAAATTTAGTCGGCCAGGCACAGTGGCTCATGCCTGTAATCCCGGCACTTTGGGAGGCCAAGGCAGGCGGATCACAAGGTCAGGAAATCGAGACCATCCTGGCTAACATGGTGAAACCCCGTCTCTACTAAAAATACAAAAAATTAGCCGGGCATGGTGGCAGGTGCCTGGAGTCCCAGGTACTCGGGAGGCTGAGTTAGGAGAATGGTGTGAACCCTGGAGGCGGAGCTTGCAGTGAGCGGAGGTAGTACCACTGTACTCCAGCCTGGGTGACAGAGTGAGACTCCATCTCAAAAGAAATAAAAAAAAAATTTAGTCACTTAAGTCTCACTGATTATTAACCAGTCTAAGTATTTTAAATATTTATAAGTAATTAGTCTGCTGTGTGAATGACTTGAATAGTCATTAAAGTGAAATGTTGATTTTATTTATTTGTTGGAAACATTTCTATTTTTGTTGAACTCTCCTTCCTTTGTAGTTGAAATATTACAGTGGCCTTTGTTTATTTGGCTCTTTAATTTGGTCCCACACAAAAGGGACCAAACTTGAGAGTGCTGCTATTAAAGAGGGGACCTGTTGGATCTGGTTAGATCTGAGGCCATGGTCAAACAAGTGAATCCCATGTATGCCCCAGCCCCTTGCTGAAGACCTGGAATTCGTTTCTCAAGTCACAGACAACAACCCCTAAACATGGCCCATCATAATCGCATTGTGTTACCTAGGGATCAGACAAACTTATTCATTCCCTTTACCAGTTGTGGGAACACTGGATGGCATCAGCAGATGTCCATTTAGGACCCGGCCTTTCACAAGGGCAGAGCATTCATATAAACATTCTTCCCTCTCCTCTTTGGTAGTCATGGAAATAACCATTGATAAGTCACCTAAACCAGGGTTTAAATCCTGGGGATTTGGTAGTTTAAAAAAGGTCCATTTTTACTGCCTTAACAGTCCTGTGTAGAGCAGGTTTATTTAATCGCTCTGGATCTGTTTACTTTTTTTTTTTTTTTTTAATTGAGACAGAGTCTTGCTCTGTCGTCCAGGCTGGAGTGCAGTGGCACAATCTCGGTTCATTGCAACCTCTGCCTCCCAGGATCAAGCAATTCTCCTGCATCAGCCTCCCAAGTAGCTGGAATTACAGGCGTCCACCACCACGCCTGGCTGATTTTTGTATTTTTAGTAGAGACAGGGTTTCACCATGTTGCCCAGGCTGGTCTTGAACTCCTGACTTCAGGTGATTCACCCACCTCGGCCTCCCAAAGTGCTGGGATTAGAGGTGTGAGCCACTGCGCCCGGCCCTGTTTACTATTTTTTAACATCTTTATTGCATTTATTTTATTTATTGTGTTATAATTCACATACCATGCAATTCGCCATTTAAAGTATACAGTTAAATGGCTTTTAGTGTATTCACAAAACTGTAAATCCATTACCACAATCAATTTTGGAACATTTTCACTACCCTAAAAAGAAACCCAGCACCTCTTAGCTGTTATCACCCCTCCAGTCCCTCCCCTATTCATCCAGCCCTGGTCAACCACTAATCTACTTTCTGTCACTATAGAGTCACGTGTTGTGGACATTTCATATAAAGGGACTCATGCAGTAAGTGGTCCTTTGTGACTGGCTTATTTTAGTTAGTAGGATCATGCTTTCAAGGTTCATCCAAGAACCTTGTTGTGGTTTGCATCAGTACTTCATTCCTTTTCATTGCCAAATAATAGTCTATTGTATGGATATACCACATTTAATTTATCTGTTCATTAGTTAACGGACATTTGTGTTGTGTTCACTTTTTGACTATTATGAATAATGCTGCTATGAAGGTTTGTGTACAAGTTTTGTGTAGACTCATGTTTCATTTCTCTTGGGTATATGCTTAGTAGCGGAATTGCTGGGTCATATGGTAGATCTGTGTTTAACAAAAGGAATCGCCAGACTGTTTTCCAAAGAGGCTATAGCCTTTTGCATACCTGATTTTACAGTGTATGATGATTCCAGTTTCTCCACATCCTTACTCACACTTTTTTATAATCTGACTTTTTATTGTTACCATCCTAGTGGGTACAAAGTAGTATCTCATTGTGGTTTTGATTTGCATTTCCTTGATAGCTAGTAATATTAAGCCTATTTTTATGTGCTTATTGACCATTTCTGTATCTTTGGAGAAATGGCTGTTCAAACCTTTTGCCCATTTTTAAATTTGGTCATTTGTCTTTTTATTATTGGAGGCAGTTCTTACATCTGATAAGGAACTTGTATCTAGAATATGTATGATATGCAAATTTTTCTCCCATTCTCCGGGTTGCCTTTTTATGTTCTTAATAGTGTCGTTTGAAGCACAAACATTTTTAATTTTTATATACCCAGTTTATTTTTTTTCTTGTATTGTGTAGGCTTTTGGTGTCATATCTGAGAAACCATTAATTAACTCAAGGCCATGAAGACTTTACTCCTATGGCTTTTTTTCTAAAAATTTTTATAATTTTAGCTCTTGACTCTAAGTCTTTGATTCATTTTGAGTTAATTTTTATATAAAGTATGAGTTAGGGGTCCAACTTCATTCTTTTACATGTGGATATACAGTTATCCCAGTACTATTTGTTGAAAAGATTATTCTTTCTGCATTTCATTGTCTTGGCACACTTGTTGGAAATCAATTGATAAAAAAAATGAGGGTTTATTTTGGGTTCCCAATTCTATTTCATTGATCTATGTCTATCTTGATTACTATAGCTTTGTAGTAAGCTTTGAAATCAGGAACTATGAGTCCCTTGGTTTTTTTCTTCTTTTTCAAGATTGTTTTGGCTATTCTGAGTACCTTAGATTTCCATATGAACTTTAAGATCAGTTTGTCAATTTATACAAAAAAGTCCGCTGAGATTTTTGATAGGATAGTATTGAATCTGTATGTTAATTTAGGAAATATTGCCCTCTTAACAGTGTTACGTCTTCTAATCCATAAATACATATTTAGGTTTTCTTTAATTTGAACACTGTGTTGTAGTAGTCAGAGTATAGTTTTGTACTTCTTAGGTTAAATTTATTTTTAGCATTTTATTCTTTTTGATGTTATTATAAATAGAATTGTTTACTTAATCTTTCATGTCGCTTATTGCTACTGTATTAAAAACCCAATTTTCTTTTCTGTGTTGTTCTTGTATCCTGCAGCCTTGCTGAGTTTATTAGTTCTAACAGGTTTTTGGTGGGATCATACTATCTGCAAATAGAGATGGTTTTACTTCTTCCTTTCCAATCTGGGTGCCTTTTATTTCATTGTCTTGCCTAGTTGCCCTGGCTAGGATCTTAAATACAATGTTGAATAGAATTAGAATGTTCAGTCATTCTACAATAAAGTCCTAGGTTCAAGAACTTAAGATTAATAGTTGGTGACACTGCAAAGGCACACATCTATGAGTGGTGAATCCAAGATGCTGATAGATATGTACACTCATAGTTTCTACTTCTGGTAAACTTTAGTCAAACATGGTCACTTTTGTTATCTTTTAATAAATTAATTTTGTATAGTGAAAATTTAGATTATTTGGAGAAATCTATAAAATCCATTTTTCTCTCCAATTGAGTGAGCAATATGCTTATAGACTCTGGAAACAGATAAAGCATGGTCCTTGCACAGTAGATGAATATAAACAGTACTCAATGTCCTCATGCTCTTGTGTCTCTAAGGTGCCTCCGCTTTTCTTAACCATTAAGAATAAAATAAAGGAATGTTGGTGCTAGAGGGACTCATTTTATAAATGAAGAAATAGTTCATTGGAGGTAAAATCTTGGCCAAGTCACTCACACATGTTCTTCCACAGAGTACTAGGAACATAAAGGGCCCTCAGTTACTAGTTAGTGAGTGAGTTAGGTTTGGAGACCTCCAGAGCTTCCCCTGGATTTGGGAGTGAGCACTGTTGGATTTGAAAGGCTCAGTGGTCACCTGACTCCAAACAACAGGCTGTTGACTACCCCTCCTGCTCTTTCCAAGGGATGTTTGTGGTGGCTGTTGTGCAGCTAGCTGACATTTCTGACCTGTTGAAGCCAGAAGGTGCTTAGAATCTAGAGCAGTCATCTCCCTGCTAAACAGCTAGAGGTCTGGTCTGTATAGATTTGTTCTCAGCAGCTGTAGCTTGTGATGGTAATCTTCTGTAAGGTTGCAGTGTGAGGGTGGGGCTTGGCAGGGCAAAGGAGTATCTTAGTAGCCTTCCCTTTAAATCTTCTACCTAGAAGGGAATTCCTAATAGAGAAAGAAGAAACACTTATTGTGCTACCCTTTTTTCATGTATGTTCTCTTTTAAGCCACCCCTTTTATCCCACAATCCTTTAAAATGCTGGCAAAGGAAGAGTGTGTGTTTCTTTTCTTTCTTTCTTTTTTAATTGACAGAAGAATTGGAGGTCCAGAGAAGTTGTTACTTGCCTAAAATTGCATAGTGCATTGAAGGGGGACTGGTGGGGGAGGTGATGGGACAGTACACTTACTTGGAAGAGACTGTGTCTTCCGAGTTAAGATCCTTTCAATTTTTCATAGTTGAGTATGGATAGTTTGTGTATAAGAGTTATTAGGTAGCTCTTCTAGGCCTTGACATGAAATTCTAATAAAAAGCCACCCCAGCAGTTAGGATCCAGTGCTACGATTCTGTGACTGTTTGGCTGGTGCTCACAGTTAGGATCAATGGCTAATTAAAATGAAAATGTGCATTGATTACTAACTGACAACAACTTATTCTGTCGCCCTCAAGTAAAGACAGACCCTTGGACTCCCCTGAACTTGTTCCACCTAGGTCCTTTCTGTTAATATAGAACAGGAAGCATATGGTTAGAATTTAGAAGTCTATGTGATTAATAAAGGAATGTTTTTAAAGTAGACAATTTGAATACTTTCAGTTGTCTTTTAGCTTGTTGAACTTCATCTCTTTCTCATGCCTTCCCTTTGCTCACTTTGATCAGAAACTTGAGAGGAGTTACATTATACAGCAGGTACAGACCCCTAGGTTTAAATCCAGGCTCTGCCATTTACTCTCTGTGTGATAATTGTTTACTTAACCTCTCTGTGCCAGAACTTGTTATATGGAGAAATAATATGTCGTCATAGGATTGCAATGATGATTAAATGAGTTAATACATACAAAATGCTTAAAAGAGTACCTGGCATGAAATATGAACTCAGGACATGTTAGCTGTTTATTGTTAAAAGTACTTATAATAATAAAGAATATTATTACTACCACTGCTACTACAACTACAGCTCTTCTGGTCCAAGTTGAATTACCTGTAATTCAGTTGTACTTTAAAAAGGGCTAAAGGTGGCTTCTGTTTTATATATACCTTCCTTTTTTAGCAGCTGGAATGTTCAGGGACCATAGGAGAGCGAGCCCTGTTCACAGGCACACTGTAAAATCCCTTCGTGTTTCCCTCGACTGTGCTTTCTAAGCACCTAGGAAAGCATTCCTGCTGGACTGGATCTAGCTCAGGGTATTGCAAGCTCACTTAGTGTGGGAAAACCAAACACATTCTAAGCAAATGAACTAGATTTAGAGACTAGCGAAAAGTCCTAATTTTAGTACCAGCCTGGGTACAACACATAAAAGGAGAAATACAGACAACGCTCCTGGTTCACTTTCTGATGTTTCAAGATTACCTGATTCCTTGGAAAACTAGTAACACAAATGTGGGCATAGAGAAAATAATTTTCCTTCGTTTCAGATTTAGATAGGAAACAGGAACAGATTGTCCGAAAAGGTATCTACTGTCCTGATGTAGCACTTGCTGTGAATCTCTAAGCCTTTTTTCTTGTAATTTCTGGAAAGTTCCTGGCTTCCAGGAATTATAGCTGGAATCCCTCAGTACCTGCATGTTTCAGGCACACAGTTAAATGGGATTAAAGTGCAGTTATATAATTAAACAGAACTTCCTCCTGAGTTGTGTTTTAACACCTGGTCTATTCCTGTCCTGATAAACAGGTATCTCAGATGAAGACATCATCAATATTACTCTTCCTACTGGAGTCCCCATTCTTCTGGAATTGGATGAAAACCTGCGTGCTGTTGGGCCTCATCAGTTCCTGGGTGACCAAGAGGCGATCCAAGCAGCCATTAAGAAAGTAGAAGATCAAGGAAAAGTGAAACAAGCTAAAAAATAGTCTTTCTCAACTGTTGGCTAAGAAGAAATGCAAAAGAAGTGGCATAGGAGTGTGTTATGGGTGCTGAACTCTCTCTCTTTTTCCCCGATTTTCCAGAGCTAGGCTATGGAGTAGAGTTTGTATAGGTAACTAGGTAACTTTTGTGGCCCAGATAAGGCTTTAGGATGCCTCAGTGCTTATGTCATAGCCTTATGAGTTAGCTTTCCTGCTAGCCCCCTAGTCGGTCACTAAACTAGTAACTAGTGGGGTTTAATGAAGGTCATAAGTTTCTGAGATGGGAGAGCAACAAGTAGAGATGAAGTTAAAGGTATTTATCATTCAAGAAATCATTATTGAGTCACCATTGACAGGCACTATTCCAATCAGTAGTTCACTTTAATATTTAGTAAGATTTTCTGGGATAACAGTAAAGGATATTAGATAATATACCATATGTATTTATTACTAGTCTTTTCCTCTAGGAAAAGGGATGCTTTGATAATTAAGGCCAGAGGCCCATTAGTTGAGAAAGTCACAGATATATTTCTCCAAGAAAGCCAACAACCACCACCACAATGACAGAAATGACAACAAGGCCCTTTAACTTGTCTTCTAGTTTAGAGACATCCTTCATTTGACATTTAGTAGAATTCCTCTTTGGCCACAAAAATAAGCAGCGAATAGACAACTATGGCTGTTGAGGTTCTCATTTTGGTTTGTTTTAATTTTTTGAACTTTAATGTTTGGGTACCTGTAATTTAAAAATAAAGTTCCTGATAATAACGTGACTGAAAATGGCATCCCCAAAGTGTCTCCATGTGTTTGGTGAATTTTAGGTAGGCTTCTAAACTAGTCTTTGACTCATACCTTCCTGTAACACTCAAAGAATTGCACTTATTTCAACACAACAGACACTCATGATTTTCTATATGTTGAAGCATGAAGCAGGGAAGGTAGAATACAGTGCATGTAACTTTATTCACATAAGCAGAGGGAATGGTATATTGGGGCTTGTGACATAAATTTGTTCATTAACTGATGGCAAAAGATTATGGTATGTAGCACAGAGCAGTCAGGGTAGGCCATGGACACGATTGCTTATCTGTCTTAATGATACTCTTCTGCACTATGTTTTAGATGCTGTGGGTATGTAGGTCATCATTTCTTTAAGGCATTGACTCTGTTTCAAAGCAGGTCACATATATTTCGATGATAAAGTCATGTAAAACATTTGTAGCTATAATACCTGTTATAGATATTTTCCATTTTTTTCATGGTTTTTCATTGGATTAATTTATTTTTATCCACTTTATAGTACAATTGGCATTTGAAGAATACTAACTTTAAAGTATTTTTGCTACTGCTTTATCTCCATTTGATTATTAACGCAAGACTTTCAAAGATTAGCCAAAGAAGATGGTTGAAAAGAAGAAATGAACCTGCTTTGCCTGCAGCTGGCCACATCTGTGATGCATAAGGACACGGAATGTGGATGCTTTACATTTATTACCTACTATTGGTTTCTCTAGTATAGCCCCTTCATTTTAGTGATGTTGATTAACCAAGTAATACTCTAGAATTCAAATATCAGGGTCAACAATGCAACTACCAGATGTTCGTAGAATTCCAAACCTATGGCTAGGCTGCCATAGTGATATTCACACCATTTTGGAATATCATCATCTCTGGAACTGGCCTCTGAGTTTTCCAGCCCAAGGGGTGACCATGTCTTAATGTACTTCGAGATCCTAGAGTTGGATTCTTCCACTGTCCTGCATCTAGGTATCTTCTTCCAGGGAACCTTCTGGCAGTATGATGTGGTTCTGCATACAAAGCAACTGTCGTATCCAGTCACTTTAGAATCTCACAGGCTTCCCAAGAAAAGGATGATTTTTGCTGATACAGTACTCTATGATACAATTTGGTCTTACTGTTTTTGAGATCTTGGCTGAAAAAATATGAACAGAAGAGACTTTTTTTTTTGAGATGGAGTCTCACACTTTTGCCTAGGCCGGAGTGCAGTGGCACGACCTCAGCTCACTGCAAGCTCCACCTCCCAGGTTCATGCCATTCTCCTGCCTCAGCCTCCCGAGTAGCTGGGACTACAGGCACCCCCCACCACACCTGGCTAATTTTTTGTATTTTTAGTAGAGATGGGGTTTCACCATGCTAGCCAGGATGGTCTTGATCTCCTGACCTCGTGATCCACCCTCCTCGGCCTGCCAAAGTGCTGGGATTACAGGCGTGAGCCACCGTGCCTGGCCAAGACATTTTTTTAAATGTCACTTAAAATTAGTTAACAACTCCAGTACTTCAACCTTAGGATCACCTAGTGAACCTGTTTTCTTTGCATTGTTAGCAGTTTATCCAGAATTTCTGATGCAGGAATCTTGAAGGCTGCTTATTCTCTATCCTAATCTTGGCATCCTTTTGTTCTGAGGCTGGGACAGAAATTAGGGATTTATTTTCTCCTATAAAAGAGGGATGACAATGACCAGCCCAGCCGTGGTGGCTCATGCCTGTAATCCCAGCACTCTGGGAGGCTGAGGCAGGAGGATTGCTCGAGCTGAGAAATTCGAGACCAGCCTAGGCAACATAGCAAGACCTTGTCTCTACCTAAAAAAAAAAAAAAAAAAGAAAAAGGAATTAGGTCCTTGGAGGGGGCAGCCTATCCTGTTGCCAGTTTGGTCTTTCCCTGGAGCCAGCTATGCATGTCTCCTCTGCCCAGGCTGAGATGATTGATTTTGCATTGTGTAGTACCAATATGGGCATCAAATTAACAAAATATCCTTGGTTAGAATACATTATGTCTAATGTATTTTTCCTTGATAAAGCGTGCAAGGAAGATGAATGTGATGATCTATTTCCAAGCTCAACCAGACTCTTTTGCTCAACATTTGCAAGATATTTCTCATCCCAGGTTGTGACCACTTTTATTAAAATGCAGTTCCCAATGTGCACATTAATAACAGTGGTTATTTGTCTCCTGGCCTGGAATTTCGACTTGTATATAATCTGTATTATCTCTGGTTACTATTTAGAAGCCTGTTAGCTTGCTATGTGAGACTTTTGCAAGATGACGTGGGATAATTTGGTAACTCTGATGTTAAATCCAAGTGCATAAAGATGAAAATGTTGCTGAGACCATTTTTACTACGTAATTCTGAAACAATTATGTAGCATTAAAAATGAGTATAAATGTATTGATGTTATTGTAAGTGAGGTTACTCACTATGGGAGAAGAAAGATACAGAATGGAGGAAGGTAAAGAAGGACCGTGTGGTATATTAGTTCTGGATGAGAGGTGTTTGTGTAAGTGTGTGTGTGTGTGTGTGTGTGTGTGTGTGTGTGTGTATTTTCCACTCTCTTTCCGCCAAGCCCCTCCCTACTAACTCTGGCTCTGTCCTCTGGAAGGGCCTAGAAACAATAACCCAGAAACAACAAACACACTGAATTCCTTCAATCTTGGTTCATAAACACTATTCCACAGAAGCAGCCATGTTTGGGGAAATGCTTGCTTCCAGGTTTGAGGCAGATGAAGCATAAGGTGAACTTTGAGCACTTTTCTGACTCATCAAGATGTTACAAGACTGATGGGACACAGACATTTGCTTGAAGGACCAAATTTGGGGCAATTTAAAGTTAGAAAAAGAATGATGGTAATGAATTATAGAACATTGAATTAAAAAAATAGTGCCTAAGACCATAAAGGTATTTTTTAAAGGTGGGGAGAGAAAAAGGAGACAAAAATATATACTATTTCTTTACAGAAGATTGCTAGCTTCCGTTGTTAATAACGGATCCAAGCAAGGACTATTAATGGATGCTAAAACCACTGGGCTTTTAGAGAACTGAACATTTGCAAAGTCTCAAATCATAATAAACTTCTTATTAATTACAAAGAAAAAATGTATCTTCACACTGGAGAGATCCCTTAGACACTACTGCAACCAAGTGATTAACCTTAAAATCTCCAATGGATGGGTCAAATAGATAGTATGCGATTTTATGCATGTCCTTGTATAAATCAGTGGGAAGTACCTCACTTAGTCTTCTTCCCAAAAACTCTTTATCTAAATCTAATAATGAGAAAACAATATGACACATTCAAAATACAGGATACCCTAAAAGACAACTGGTTTGGACTTTTAAAAAATATCAAGGCCAAGAAATAAAATATGAACGGACAGTTCCAGATTAAATGACACTACAGGGACATGATAGTGAAATGTAATTAGTGAACTTCAATTGGATCTTTAGCTTGTAAAAATTTACAAAGAACGTTCTGGGGCACTTGGGAAAATTTAACTATGTGTCTATGTAGGCTGGGCGTGGTGGCTCACGCCTGTAATCCCAACACTTCAGGAGGCCAAGGCAGGCGGATCACTTGAGGTCAGGAGTTCAAGACCAGCCTGGCCAACATGGTGAAACCCTGTCTCTACTAATTATATGAAAATTAACCAGGCAAGGTGGCAGGCACCTGTAATCCCAGCTACTTGGGAGGCTGAGGCAGGAGAATTGCTTGAACCAGGGAGGTGGACGTTGCAGTGAGCTGAGATCATGCCACTGTACTCCAGCCTGGGTGACAAAGGGAGACTCCATCACCGCCCCCCCCCCCCCCCGCCCCTGCTCCCGCCAAAAAAAAAAATCTGTCTCTGTATTAGGTGATAATAAATATTAAATTTATTGGGTATAGCAATGGTATGGTGCCTTGTTCTTAGGAGATAGCTGCTGAAGAATTTAAGGGTAAGGCATCCTGGTATCAGTAAGTCATTTGTAAATGGCTCAGCCAACACAATGTTTCTATATTTTTAGAGAGAGACAGAAAGCAAACACCAGTCATTGGTCACTTAACGATGGGACTTGTTCTGAGAAATGGAGTCTTAGATGGTTTTGTCATCATGTGAACATCATAGAGTATACTACACAAACACAAAAAAATGTGGTTTAGCCTATTGCTTCTACGCTAAAGACTTGTGCAGCACGTTACTGTACTGAATATGGCAGGCAATTGTAATACAATGGTAAGTATTTGTGTGTCCAAACATATCTAAACATAGAAAAGGTACAGTAAAAATATGTTATAAAAGATTAAAAAGTGGCACATTTGCATAGGGCACTTATCATGCATAGAACTTGCGAGAATGGAAGTTGCTCTGGGTGAGTCAGTGAGTGAGTGGTGGGTGAGTGTGAAGGCTTAGGACATTACTGTACACTACAGTAGACTTCATAAACACTATACACTTTGTCTACACTAAATTTATTTAAAAAATTTTCTTTCTTCAATAATAAATTAACCTTAGCTTACTGTAACTTTTGAAAAGTTTTTAATATTTCAAAACCTTTTGACTTTTGTAATAACATGTTAAAACAGAAACCTTATTTAACCGTATGAAAATATTTTCTTTATATCATTATAAGTTTCTTTCTTTCTTTTTTTTTTTTTTTTTTTTTTGAGACGGAGTTTCGCCCTTTTTCCCAGGCTGGAGTGCAGTGGTGCGATCTTGGCTCACTGCAGCCTCTACCTCCTGGGTTCAAGTGACCCTCCTGCCTCAGCTCCAGAGTAACTGGAATTATAAGCACACCACACCATGCCTGGCTAATCTTTTGTATTTTTAGTAGAGATGAGGTTTCACCATATTGCCCAGGCTGGTCTCGAACTCATGGACTCAAGTTATCCGCCTGTCTTGGCCTCCCAAAGTGCTGGGATTACAGGTATGAGCTACCACGCCAAGCTATAAGCTTCTTGCTGTATTTAAAATTTTTTATTTTTATTTTTTACCTTTTAAACTTTCTTGTTAAAAGCTAAGACACAAATGTCACATTAGCCCAGGCCTACACAGGGTCAGGATCATCAGTATCACTGTCTTCCGCCTCCATATCTTGTCCCACTGGAGGGTCTTCAGGGGCACTAACATGCATGGAGCTGTCGTCTCCCATGTTAATAATGCCTTCTTCTAGAATACTACCTGAAGGATTTGCCTGAGGCTGTCGTAAAGTTAACTAATTTTTTTAATAAGTAGAAGGAGTATATTCTAAAACGATAAGAAAAAGCATAGTATAGTAAATACAAAAAGCACTGTCAGCTATTTATTATCATTTTCAGGTATTACATACTGTACATCATTGTATGTGCTATACTTTTATATGACTGGCAGTGCAGTAGGTTTGTTTACACCAGCATCACCACAAACACGTGAGTAATGGCTCATGCTATGACCTTAGGATGGCTATAAGTCACTGCACAACAGGAATTTTTCAGCCCCGTTATAATCTTACATCGTATATGTAGTCCACTGTTGACCAAAACAGCACATGACCGAGGCACATGACTGTATAGTAAATGTCATAGTTGATGAATTGATGAAATGATTTGTAATGTTGTATTATTCTACTATCATCTCAGCATTTCTGTAGGTTTGAAATTTTAAAAAAAAAACTAGAAAAAATAAAGTGACAGAGGAAAAAATTGATAAGTTTAACAATGTTGTGTTTAGTATAGTCATTAAAACATGTCTTATTCAGAGTGAGGTGCCTGGTTTTTTTGACTT